>NC_061087.1:35538883-35543883 GCF_015104395.2 Macrobrachium nipponense | reverse complement strand
TCTGCCCATGTTATAGAGTAAATGACTATGTCATCAAGGTATACACCTACTCCTTCTATAGATCCTAGCAGTTGATCCATCATTCGTTGAAATGTTGCTGGTGCATTCATCAGACCAAATGGCAGAACATTATACTGATACAATCCAAAAGGAGTAATAATAGCTGACAGCAATCTTAGCATTCTCATCTGAGGGAATCTGATAATATCCTTTCAACAAGTCTATCTTGGAAACAAACTTGGCTTGCCCAATATTATTAAGTAACTGATCTATAAGACACAAGGGATAATTGTCTGCCACACTAATGGAATTCAATTTCTTATAATCAGTACACATCCTAACTGAGCCATCAGTTTTCTTCACTAACATACATGGTGAACTGTAGTAACTTGAACTGGATTCTGCTTATCCATGTTGTAGCAAATAGTCAGCTTTCTTCAAAACGTCTCAGTGGCGTGATTGGTATGGTCTTGACCTCCTACCTCCGTGGTTGAGAGTTCGATTCTTGGGCATTCCATTAAGGGGTCAGAGATGTGTATTTCTGGTGATAGAAGTTCACTTTTGACGTGGTTCAGAAGTCACGAAAAGCTGTTGGTCCCGTTGCTGAATAACCATTGGTTCCATGCAACGTAAAAACACCATACAAACAAACAAACTAAACATCTCGATGATACGGTGGTAGGCAATAAGCTCTTTGCTTGAATGATTTTCCATCTTCTTGGATCTTGATTTCATGTTTGGTCAGATTAGTACGTCTGGGTACATCTGTTTTAGTCTATACTCCAAATTTTCCAAAATTGAAGTGTTCTTCATCTTTTTTTCAGCTTCCAATTCATAGCCGTCGTTGTCTTTCGTAGATGAAGTAGTTGGTATTATTGACAGGTTCAATTTTAGTTTCAGAGAAGTAAGGTTTCAAGAGGTTCACATGCATCTCCTGTTGTTTTCTTCTTTCTGGTGCTTCAATCACATTAGTTCTATCACTTAACTTCTCAATTATCTTGTAAGGACCTTGAAATTTATTGGTAAGGGGAAATCTCTTGACTGGCAGAAACGCTAACACTTGTTGACCAAAACTGAAACTTCTTAGCTTAGTCTTCTTGTCATATTTTCTTTTCATTTTCTCTTGACTCATTTTCAGATTTTCTAAAGAGAATTTTCTAATCTCTTTCAACCTTTGCTTTTAAGTTCTTCACATACTCTCCTTGGATTTCCTTATGATTTTCTTCCCAATTTTCTGCAAGAATCATCAGTGGTCCTCTCACTTCTCTTCCTAAAATCATCTCATTAGGTGAACATCCCATGTTCTCTTGATATGCATTCCTAACTTCAAATAACATTAAGGGTAAACCAATCCCATTCTTTTCCTGACTCAGAACATACTTTGTCAGCATACTTTTCAATGTCTGGTGGAACCTTTCCAAGGCCCCTTGAGTTTCTGGATGATAAGCAGTTGATAACTGTTGTTTCACCCCTAACTTGGAATAACTTGGAAGTAAAGTTCGTTCCTCTGTCACTTTGTATAATTTCTGGTATCCCAAATTTTGAGGAAAACTCCACAAGTTTCTCAGCAACTATCTCGGCAGATATGTTTCTAACAGGGATCGCCTCAGGATATTTGATAACAGGACACATTAATGTCATCAGATATTAATTTCCTTTCTTTGTTTTCGGAAGTGGTCCAACCATATCTATAATCACCTTGTTAAAGGGTTCTCCTCTAATGTCTATAGGTTGCAGGGGTGCTTTCTGAATGGTTTCATTTGGTTTTCCAGCTATCTGGCACGTATGACACTCTTGACAGAACCTGCTAACATCTTTATGAAGCCCAGGCCAGAAAAAATATTTCATGATCTTCTTCACAGTCTTTTTGATTCCCATATGTCCAAATTCATGAGCTACTGCTACCACTTGCTTCCTCAATGGATATGCAATAAAAATTTGATATTCCCCGCATTCAGCATTTCCTGGTATATCTGAAGGTCTATGCTTCCTCATCAGCAAACCCTCCTTCAGATAATAACAGGTAGGAGTTTGTTGCAGCTCTTCTTGATCAACAACTCTGAAGAACAAATCAGCTAACAATGCAGCTAACAATGCATCCTTTTTCTGCAAGTCCATTAGCTTCTTTCTTGTCACCTGTCCAACTTCAAGGGTTGAACATTCACTATCTGCCAACTCAGTATTGTAGTTTCACTTATATTTTCAGGAACACTCTGACTACTCGGGGTCTCTTCAGGAACAACAGATTCTTCTTCATGTTCTTTGGAGATCTCTTCTTGGTCAGCTCCATGGGAAGCATGGAACAATTCATCTAAGTTCAACGATCCTTCACTTGATCCTTTTTGGGTGGGTGAATTCTCAGTTTCTTCATTTACAGACATAGTCTTTCTCATACTCCTGGTAGCTACACAACTAGGGAACAGGTGGGGGTTATTCTTCTCTAACTCTACTGTAGGACTAATCCTCAAGGGTGTGTCTGTCACTACGGGACAAGGAATAAATGGCACACCACCAACCTCATTTCCCAACTGAACATGTACACCTTCTACAGCCAGTAAGTCGTTCACAGCACAATCAACATTTCCTGTCACCAATTCACAGGGCAGCTGTAAGCGACATATAGGAGTTACTTCTTCTCCTCCTATACCCTTAAAAATAACTGAATCACTGGTGAGATTCTTCTCCAACAGTGAGTGGGCACCAGGTAACACCACACTATGGTTACTCCCTGTATCACGTAAAATCTTGACTGGTACCTGCACACTCTCTTCTTTAGATGGCAGGGTACCCTCATAGATAAATGGCTTAAAAGCCTCCAAACTGCTCAGCCACTCATTGCTTGAGGTTATATTTCCACTGGTTGCTAAACACTCAGCTTGTTGAGTTTCAGTCTTCCCTGTAGTCTGATTCTTCCCCACATTGTTCTTAACAGTCTGTTTCATCTGGTCACCTCTTACTATTTGACCAACAGGCTTTGACTGCTGATAATTCCGATAACACTACAGACTGAAGTGTCCTGCTCGTTCCACACTTGAAGCAGAAAACATTAGGCTTTTGCAACTATCTTGCAAAATTAGATGAGGATTCCACATTAGCTTGCTGAGGAGTATTATTACTTGTAAGTTTCCCATTTATAAAATTGCTCCTGAAACTTGGATGAGATTTAAAACCTGTCCGTGGTTGATTCTGGTACTTGACATTATAATTGCACCTACTACTAATTATATTGTAGTCTTCATTCAGTGTAGCAGCTTTGCCAAGTTTTTAACCACTTCCTCTCACAAATATTGCTCCAAAACAACTAACTCTTCTAACTCTTCAAAAGTTGTAACTTTAGCTGCCTCCAACCATCTTTTAAAACACCTTCTCACTTTATAAGCATAATCCAAGAAAGTTACCTTTTCAGCCTTTCTTAAATTTCTGAATCTTTCATTGTGTATTCTGGAGTCATCTGATATACTTGTAGCACATTGTATTTAGGTACCTTATAGTCTTTACACTGATCAGCTATTAAGGCTAAATAAGTGCTTCTCCCTTTACCAATAAAGACACTTCACAGCAAAACTGTCCATTTATCTTCTGGCCATCCCATACCTTAAGCCACTTTTTCAAAGTGATCAAAAAGCTCATCTCGAGCCTTTTCAGTAAACGTAAGGATTAACTTCTGCGCTCTTACTACATGACATACAGGGTCTTGATTACCTTGGTTAGGGTTAGACGGTATTACAGCTTATGTGGATCTGGCTCTTATCAATTCCATCTCCCTTTAATGTCTTGCAACGTCTCTTTCCTCTTTTATCTTTTGCCTTTCGTCTTCTGCTGCTTTTTCTTCTTCGCTTTCTCTTCTTTCTTCTTTTTCCCTGTCTTCTCTTTTTCTTTCAGTTTGCATTCTCCCTCTTTCAGCTTGCATTTTCAACTTAATCAAACTTTCTTCTGCTTCTTTGCATCTGAATTTTAACTCTGCATCACTTTTCGCTTTCTTTTCTACTTCCTTATTTATATTATCAGTCTATTGTACATTCAACAACTCTTGAGATAATTGTAGCTCATCTTCATCTGTTATTCTACCAGAGCCTATCACTGCTTGCAGGGCAATGCATTTGATTTCTGCTTTTATCATGCTGCTAGACACATGACCACCACATGCTACTGACAGAGCACTCCACTGTGCCTTAGTCTGAGTGGTTTCAGAAAACTCTTGGATGGAAGGGGCTGCTAAAAAATCCTGAGTATCGAACGGAGCCATTTTCTTAAATAACTAATTCAATACAATAAAATGCAAACAACCATATGGTCACTCTCCTAACAAAATATATTCCTAACACTACCAGTAAAAGCTAGAGTGATAATATGATTTGTTTTCCTCCCCGGTCTCTGGGCACTATTGATACTTGTGATGAAGTGCCAAGCATCTGGTTAGTACACAAGTACAGAACGAGAAACTTTTAATCTTGGGTCAGGGACACCATTTATACTTGGTGCACGGTTTGGTCAGGTACTTGGTTACCAGTTACCTCACAACAGCCAAACACCTGAACCTTCATCAATAATACCAAACGACTGAATACTCTAATGTAACAGTGATCCCTTATAGAACTTAATAATCAAGTAAAAATCAGACTAAGTTCATTAAAACACGTGTGAGGTAATTTTAATTAAAGGGCATCACTCCTTCAACAATTTTAAATCTAAGTATTTCCCTGGTTCTAATTCACTTGAGGAAGACAGCACAATTACCACTCTATATTTCTACCTAAACAAAAATAAATATAATATTAATACTAATACTGGCGGTAAATGATACATTCATAAAAATCTTAAATACACAAATTTTTTTTCTATATTCAAAAATTATAAGTGACATTCACAATCTCAGGGAAATTTGTTATTACATGAAAACAAAAGTTTAATTAATTCTTACATTAATTATTGAACAAAATTAAATAAATGTTTATCAAGAAAATTAATTAATTCAAATTATAAAGCAATAATTAAATTTG
>NC_061087.1:35516742-35534242 GCF_015104395.2 Macrobrachium nipponense | reverse complement strand
GATTCCTTGGGAAAGGATCTTTACCATAATTTCCTCAGTCTACTCAGCTGTAAATGAGTACCTATCCCTGATGGGGTAGGGTCCAGCTATGGGTTAAATAGCAAAACTCAGCAATGATGGAAGAAATGAAGGAATAAAACGACAAACGACTGTAAATGGAACCTCTGGCAAAACAGAGGAGCTTCGTCCGGCAACCAGGTATTCAACCCAATTTGAAGGGGTGAAGGACGGTCAGGTACTTGGAGGTCGTCATCCAGCAACTGATCACCACAACGACGGTAATCAACAGCCTGAGATTGGAGCTACAGAGGCAAAAAGGAAAAAACAGCAAAACCAAAAACAGAAACCAAAACAGCAACCTCCGTGGAAAAGGCGCCTGGAAAAGCAAATCATGGTGATGAGATCTGACTTGAGTAAACTGAAAGAGATGGCAGAAAAAAGGCTAAGAAGCAAGAAAAACAAGGGAGGAACTCAACGAGAAATACAAAGTACAAGAGAGGGGACTAAACAACACAATAAGGCTTAAGGCCAAAGCACATAAGATCCAACGGTACATGAACAGGAATAAGGGATACCAACAGAACAAACTATTCGAACCAACCAGAAAAGACTATACAGCCAACTAAGAGGGGAAGACAACCACCCAGAAATTCCTGAAGCCGAACCAAGTAAGAGACTCTGGGAAAACATATGGAGCAATCAGGTATCACACAACAAACATGCAACATGGCTCCAGGAAGTCAAGGAACAAGAAACAGGGAGAATAAAACAAAGATTCACAGAGATCACGACAGACACGTCAGACACCCAACTAAAGAAAAATGACCAAACTGGAAAGCCCAAGGTCCCGATGAAGTCCATGGATACTGGCTCCAAAAACTTACAGGCCCTACACCCACGAATAGACAGAACAACTCCAGCATTGTATCTCAAATCACCAAGCACCCAAATGGATGACCACAGGAAGAACATCCTTAGTACAAAAAGACAAGAGTAAGGGAAATATAGCCAGTAACTACAGGTATCATCAGTGAAAGGCTATACAACTACCTAGAGGAGACAAACACCATCCCCCACCAACAGAAAGGCTGCAGAAGGAAGTGTAGGGGCACAAAAGACCAGCTCCTGATAGACAAAATGGTAATGAAGAACAGTAGGAGAGGAAAACCAAAACCAACCTAAGCATGGCATGGATAGACTATAGAAAGCCTTCGACATGATACCACACACATGGCTAATAGAATGCCTGAAAATATATGGGGCAGAGGAAAACACCATCAGCTTCCTCAAAATACAATGCGCAACTGGAATACAATACTTACAAGCTCTGAATAAGACTAGCAGAGGTTAATATCAGGAGAGGGATCTTCCAGGGCGACTCACTGTCCCCACTACTCTTCGTAGTAGCCATGATTCCCATGACAAAAGTACTACAGAAGATGGATGCCGGGTACCAACTCAAGAAAAGAGGCAACAGAATCAAACCATCGATGTTCATGGACGACATTAAGCTGTATGGTAAGAGCATCAAGGAAATAGATACCCTAATCCAGACTGTAAGGATTGTATCTGGGGACATCAGGATGGAGTTTGGAATAGAAAAATGCGCCTTAGTCAACATACAAAAAGGCAAAGTAACGAGAACTGAAGGGATAAAGCTACCAGATGGGAGCAACATCAAACACATAGATGAGACAGGATACAAATACCTGGGAATAATGGAAGGAGGGGATATAAAACACCAAGAGATGAAGGACACGATCAGGAAAGAATATATGCAGAGACTCAAGGCGATACTCAAGTCAAAACTCAACGCCGGAAATATGATAAAAGCCATAAACACATGGGCAGTGCCAGTAATCAGATACAGCGCAGGAATAGTGGAATGGACGAAGGCAGAACTCCGCAGCATAGATCAGAAAACCAGGAAACATATGACAATACACAAAGCACTACACATAAGAGCAAATACGGACAGGACTTTACATAACACGAAAGGAAGGAGGGAGAGGACTACTAAGTATAGAGGACTGTGTCAACATCGAAAACAGAGCACTGGGGCAATATCTGAAAACCAGTGAAGACGAGTGGCTCAAGAGTGCATGGGAAGGACTAATAAAAGTAGACGAAGACCCAGAAATATACAGAGACAGGAGAAAGACAGACAGAACAGAGGACTGGCACAACAAAACCAATGCACGGACAATACATGAGACTGGCACAACAAACCAATGCACGGACAATACATGAGACAGACTAAAGAACTAGCCAGCGATGACAATTGGCAATGGCTACAGAGGGGAGAGCTAAAGAAGGAAACTGAAGGAATGATAACAGCGGCACAAGATCAAGCCCTAAGAACCAGATATGTTCAAAGAACGATAGACGGAAATAACATCTCTCCCATATGTAGGAAGTGCAATACGAAAAATGAAACCATAAACCACATAGCAAGTGAATGCCCGGCACTTGCACAGAACCAGTACAAAAAGAGGCATGATTCAGTGGCAAAAGCCCTCCACTGGAGCCTGTGCAAGAAACATCAGCTACCTTGCAGTAATAAGTGTTACGAGCACCAACCGGAAGGAGTGATAGAAAACGATCAGGCAAAGATCCTCTGGGACTATGGTATCAGAACGGATAGGGTGTATACGTGCAAACGACCAGACGTGACGTTGATTGACAAAGTCAAGAAGAAAGTATCACTCATTGATGTCGCAATACCATGGGACACCAGAGTTGAAGAGAAAGAGAGGGAAAAAATGGATAAGTATCAAGATCTGAAAATAGAAATAAGAAGGATATGGGATATGCCAGTGGAAATCGTACCCATAATCATAGGAGCACTAGGCACGATCCCAAGATCCCTGAAAAGGAATCTAGAAAAACTAGAGGCTGAAGTAGCTCCAGGACTAATTCAGAAGAGTGTGATCCTAGAAACGGCACACATAGTAAGAAAAGTGATGGACTCCTAAGGAGGCAAGATGCAACCCGGAACCCCACACTATAAATACCACCCAGTCGAATTGGAGGACTGTGATAGAGATAAAAAAAAAAAAAAAAAAAAAAAAAAAAAAATAATAATAATAATAATAATAATAATAATAATAATAATAATAATAATAATAATAATAATAATAGGAAAAACCAGATTAGAAAGATATTGAAACAATTAAGACAAAGAAAATGAATTTTAATGTTAAAATTATCAGCAAGACAAATTTTTTCGACAATTCATCGGTACATATTTACCGAATATGTTGCAGGGTCATCTTTCAAGGAAATTAGATGTATATTCAAAATAAAATCTAATTCTTGCTTGTACCAGATTTTTTTTATTTCTTAGTACAGCTCGAAATATAGAGACAAAGCATGTTTTGAAAATCATTCTACGTCTTAGTAATCGAAAAGTCATATTTACTTCTCTCACGTCATAAATATATTTCTGTAAAAAAATAAATAAATAAATGAAGAATTGGCTTATATCATTACTGAATTTATAAGTTATATGAAGTATGCCATAAGATCATTGGTACTTAAAAAAAGGAAGTTAAAGCCCTGTTCTTAACAGAGGGTATCCATACCCCATGGGGTATGAGAACCACATGCTGGTGGTATGGGACTGATCTCTGGACATTTGTATGTAATTGATTTTAATGTGTCAATATATACATTGGTACATTAAGTAAATAAATAACTATAACATTATAAATGGTTTTGATTTTCTTATATGTTCTATTCCTATCTGTTCATACCTTAAGTATGCATTAAACTAAGCATATAAAGTTATATTGTCAACAAATAGACTTAAGGTGGAATTTAGCAAAAGGGGTATGGAACCCTATGTGGAAATTCATTGGGTGTCTGGGAGTCCATCAAAAAAGATTAAGAAACTTTGTTGTAGATTTTTTGGGGTTGTTTTTTCTTCTTCGGTAAATAAGAGTGAATTGATAAAGAAACTTTACAGTACGGAATAAACAGTAGTTAACAAACTTATTCAAGCAAAGTGACGGCAGCTGACTGGTTCAGCGGAATAGGAACCAGTGTTTATTTCCCCTACTTTTAAACCACTAACTTGACCTTTGATATATGCGTAAGGCACAATATATATATATATATATATATATATATATATATATATATATATATATATATATATATATATATATATATATATATGTGTGTGTGTGTGTGTGTGTGTGTGTGTGTGTATGTATTGTACAATAAATCACACCAACTGTTTTAATTCATGATTAACAACATAAATATCTTGTTCTCTTCACGTTCCAATAAGTTCATTCTCTAATATTTCTTTTAAGTCGCAGTTTACGTTTGGAGCGTGGGTGCCACTTCACTTATAACTTTACGTAAAGCAAAAGTGAAAACATAAAATAAAAAATTATGCAAGATTATAGAAAGAAAAAAAATTATCTTATGAATTGAATACTCTCCCCTGAATAAGAAGGCTGGGTCATTTTATTTGTATGTGAATATACCAGTCAAAGGAAAAAGATACCACACCAGCGACTCCAATGTAGTATATGTAAGATTTTTGGTTGTATCCTATCATTCAGTCAGGGCCACTTTTGCAGGATGGCTGTTGCCATTAGCATTCATGTAACTGACCAGGAATTTGTGTATCACTATCTTAAGTTTCCTATATCTAAGTGATTACATATTCACGTTGTTGTTGTTCATAAGTTTAGAATTTCAATCGCAAATTATTAAATCAGTCTGTCATTTGGTGTACGCTCGAGTTAGTAGTATGAATAACATTTACGACAAATAATTATTATCTTTTTATGATTATCACTTAGATCGAAGCTCCGCGAATTTTGCATTCTCAGAAGAAATTAGCGATTTATCATATCCCAACGGACGAAATCCCGTCAACCAGGGCAGACCCAACAACACTGGACAACACCCTGATTCAAAGGCAGTCGAGTGTACCTACTTCTTGGCAACGACCCTGATTAAGTATGACGGATTGCGATTAAGTGTTTCGAGTTAGTGAGACTTACGGCGCAATTTGGAAGGGCGATTATCGACCAAGCACTTTTTGAGATGTTAGAATTCCTTGATGTGATGTTGGCTTCATGGCTTAACTTACCTTTTCTTTCATGGAGAGTTTCTTTCCTAAAAGTATACTGAAAAGGATTTAGAAGAGCGGAAACTAAATGCCCCAGCTTAAAATTAAGATTTCTATAGGCAATCTATCGAATTTAGAAATAAATTCCTACCTGACATCGGGATCGGGACGATGGAAAAAACAAGTAAAGCTTCTAGGAAAACACATTTTCCTCTCACATGAGAGATCCTGGTTTCGACTCCGATGTGAGATAGAAATTTCGTCATGATATGCTCGATGAAGCAACAGAAGTATGATACTAAAGAATACATCCTAAAATTAGATCTCATCGGACCTTGGATGCAAAGGACCAATTTTGTCACCGTGGATTAAGAATGCTCAGCAACAATTTGTCTAACCCAAAATGCTACAAACACCTAAAACGTGATTTGCAGAATGATACCTTTAGTACGAAAAGCCATGTCTTACTTTAGTAGCCTGTAGGCTACAGGGGATATTTTTTTTCTGGTGCCGTCAGTTTGGTTGGCCCCTAAAGAACAAGAAAAGCAAGGAGCACTATACGTGCAATTGAGCTGCAACTGACAGATTTATTCTACCATCTAAACTAAGTAGTAGGGGGAGGGGGGATACTTTTTAGATATATTTTAGGCCTTGATGGGTATGGCATTAATCCAGCTCCCTATCTGGGTAATTATGAATGACTCTCCATTTGTGGAGAGTCATTCATAATTTTCCAGATAGGGAGGATTGATGCCATAAGGAGGGTGGCTACGGCATCAATCTTCCCTATCTGGAGGTGAGGATAGGGAGGATGATGCCATAAGCTACCCTCCCAAATAGGGAATAGATACCATAGTCACAATCACAGATAGGGAGGGCAGCCATAGCGTCAATCCTCCCTATCTGGGAAATTATGAATGTCTCTTCATTTGTGGTTGTCCGAGTTTATGCTACACTATTTTCTTTAACATAAAAGATGGCCGCCTCATAATCACCAGTCGTGGAAGAATCCTCTCTCACGAACGCAATGGCTCCTCCTCTGGTGACTCCGTACGTAACAAAAACTAGTGAATGAAGCTCAGTAAATTGTCGTTTCGCATATAAGGCTGGACTGAAAAGTATATATCCTTAAAAGAAAAAAAAAAGTGTACAGCGGAAAAAACTAATCCAAAGTGTTTTCGCCATAATAGGAAGCTGAAATTATGTATGATTCTCAATTCAAGGTTGCCGGGGTTAAAGCTACACTAATCTCTTAATCATAAAAGATGGGTTTCCAGTAATTACCTGTTGCGGAAGAAACCTATGTCACGAAACAAGAAGACAAACTTCTTCAGGTGATATCATTCGTAACGAAAACTCGTCAGTAAACCTTATCAAATGATTTCAAATATTCATAAGACTGGGGTGCAAACCACTGTTTTATAAGAGATAGAGGCTTTGTCTTGCGAAAAAAAAAAAAAATAATAAAAATCTACAGAGTTCTTTTCAAAATAAAATAAATCCTTGGAAGGTGTTCAAAAGACAACAGTACATAAAGGTAGGGGGCTATGTTGAAGGAAAAATTTTGTTTTATATCTCTTCACAGATACTACTACTACATCTGCTACTAATTATCATTATTGATGACAGGGAAAACAGAAGTAGCTGTACTGAATTATGAAGAATTGTACCAAACTAAAAGAGATAATTTGCTGTTTGAATGTTGACGCCACTTTTTTTTATTCTCCTAACTTCTTGCCCGCTCTTTTTCATGATTTTGTAGAATTTACATCATTATAAGAAAATATCTACATGTACTGTTACTCTATTAATCCACATGTCTATTTCACATGTATATAAACATGTACACATAAGCGAAGTTGCATGAGCTTGTAATTTAAACTATAGGTGCATAAAGTTACTGAAGAACAATAAGGATCATTTATACACTGAGGGGTCGAGCCCCAAGAAAACTACTCTTCTTTCCTTCGTAAAATATAGTCGAAAATATAAAATATATACGAGGAATGATTTTGGAAGGCAGACCCAACTTGGTCGAATAAGAAGGAAATTGAACCTAAGCCTTCGATTAGGGTAGATAATTGGCGCAAGCAAGATCAGAAAACGGCCTACTTCCAACAAAATATTTAATTTCTTTCATAACTAACTTATCTTTACATTACGGGTACTGCTTCTCAAATGGCCATTGAAGAAATAAAGAATCATCAGCCATTATGAACCTCAGCGACAACAGAAAAAAGGGAAGGGTCTTTAATCGCAAACTCACCACCTATTTGCGCTCAGCAACCTTTGACCTCCATTGTGCCATCGGTTGGTTATCGTGCCGAGTCATCGTTACAATAACCACGTTTATTTGCTGACGGTTTCTGTTGAAGATTCTCGCAGAGGTCAACGACATTTTCAGTGTGCATAGCCTCTGATCCTGTCGACCTTTCGGCAGATCTCAGGACACGGTACCGCTGAAAATCTACCTCGCCGGGATTTGCAGTGTTTTTGTTATGTTAAAAGACTGCATTCAAATGGTAATTCGTGGTCATCATTGTTTACTGGCTTACGTAACCTGATATTTGTTGATCGTTCAGAAAATGGTGGATTGCATGTGTTCATAGGTCTACTGTCTCAAGTAGGATGGATATCACCTCACCAGGTATCAAGGTTTCATTCGAATGCAAATTAGAGCAGTTCAGACTTTTTTGTTAATTTTGCTTCAGTGAACCTAAGTAACAGATTAGGAATCTGGCATCGTTTATATTCTGGCCGGTCAGTTATATATAGTTTAAGCTTGACATGAAGTTATTCCCAAGATGAGGTTATAAGTTATAAGTTATTCCAAAGATGGAGTGGATTCGATATCGAGGTATATATATATATATATATATATATATATATATAATATATATATATATATATATATATATATATGTATGTATGTATGTATATATATATATATATATATATATATATATATATATATATATATATGTGTGTGTGTGTGTGTGTGTGTGTGTGTGTGTGTATGAACACATGGCAATGTGTATCGCAGAAATAAATTTCTGACTCTCCACGGGACCGATCCCGGTCTTTCGAGTGAAAGTCCCGAGCATCACCAATTCGGAGTTCTGTCAAGCTTTCAACTCCTTATGTGATCTCTATGCCCGAATTGTTAATGCCATGGACTCTCGCTCGAAAGACACACACACACACACACACACACATATATATATATATATATATATATATATATATATATATATATATATATATATATATATATATATATATATATATATATATCTTACAGGTATGAATTGATGTGTTAGTTTATTACATATACGTGTGCCCTTGCTTGGACAGAGTGAGCAGTTGTAGAGGCGACCTCCTTGAATGAAGGAATCTGATGCGTATGCATTTTTAAGCTGGAGGCTGTCCGTACTGTTGCCAGGGGCAGTTTGGGGTGTGGTGGGTATGTACATTCGTTTGTACGGATGTCACAGGTCGTGACCAATCGAGGCACTTAGGGAAAGACACATTCCTTTGTGATAGGAAGAAAGACAGTTGAACGTGAATGCCAGGTGTTCGGGGAAGAAAAACCCCCCATATCTTAAAGGTATGGCACATATTTTAAATGACTTAGAAACAGTTGCCTTTGAAAAGAGAGAAGTGTGAAATGTATCTCTTTACTTAATATTGCCTTTGAAAAGAGAGAAGTGTGAAGTGTATCTCTTTACTTAATATTGTGTTATGTATCTTTATTACAGATGGGCTCTATTCCATGATATTAGAGACGGGATTCTCTAACTTGACTAATACAATGTAACAATTGACATTTTGGGTCTGGGAGTGAATACTTAGCCAGGAGAGTGGAATGATAACAAAATAGTTTTCTTTGTGGGGCAGACTTGGATTTTATCACTATGACTTATTAATCAATTTACTCTATTTTATGTTAATTTGCTTTGGGTAATGAACATGCTTGCAGATAGAGGGTGCCGCCTGCTGCCACAGGTAAGAATTGTTAATTTGTGTAGTTTTGTCAGGAGGGGGGTGGATATATATATATATATATATATATATATATATATATATATATATATATATATCTATATATATATATATATATACTCATAAATTTTTGACTCACGCAGAACGAACTTCGGTCTCCAAGTAACAGACCTAGTCAGTAGTAGCAACTGACCTGCCAAGGTCATAAATGAAGAAGTTGGAACCTAAGTAATCAGTATCTGAAGTTCATCCATGACAGGCTTCTCAAAGGTAACATACCAGCGAATTTTAACTAACTTCCCGACCCTTTAGAGGTGTGTGTGTGCGTGTCTGTGTCTGTGTGTATTTTTGCCCTTCGACTTGTGTGTGTTTGTGTGTCTGCGATCGTTATATCTTTCCTTTTGGAAATCATTGAAGTTAAAAAAATTGGAAACGTGATTTACGAAATGCCCACTATTCTTAATTGTCTTATTTTGCTTATCGAATATGTTAAGAAAGGGAATATCGAAGGAATGCGTGGTTTGGGCAGGCAAATATGTTCCATTGTGTTGAAAACTTATGAAAGACACAAGTTATTTGAATTTTCTGAGTAGTTTCTAAAGTTAACATTAAAATTATATATAATCTTGTTTCTTATTATCATATTTTCAACTGGGTAGATTCTAAATTTTATTACACATGTTTAAGCTGGATGAATACACTGCTTCATTAGTCACTTTACCAAGTGACTCCTGACATCTACTCCGCCTCGATAAATGAGGAAAATTACACTGAAGCTGAGACACGTGCAGTTGTCAAATAATTTTATCATTTTCAAGCTTTTATAGTTTGTTACCCAGTGGTGGTATACGTATGTATGTAAGTTATCTAGCCTAAAGGAGTTCATTTTGTCTTCATCTTGAATAATCTTTAATCTTGAAAGATTTATGATTTCATTATAAGTGTTAAAGATAAAGTGCTCTTCCTTGTTTATCCTTGGGCAAAAAAAATTCTAAACTTCTTCATATTGATTTTGCTGTGCTATTTTCCATCTGAAGATTATTCGATAGATATAAAGGTATTCGAATAAAGACAATACAGTTTGTGTGGCGACCAAGGGTGAATAAAAGAAAAAAAAGAGGAAGACATACTGACACGGAAACAACTAAATGCTGAACAGATTGAAGGTGACAAGAGAACGGCGTTGTTTTGCATTCCACAAAATCAAATTTCATTCTGCTCATCTTCATCTCTAATGAGTGACGGGAATTCGCCTTGGTTGAAATCAACCCTAAAACGTATAACTTCTTTGATAACCCCAACGAGTTCTGCCAAATACAATCTGTCTTTGGTCCCTCTTCTGCTTATCATCGATCTGTCGTTTCGAATCCTAACACTTGAGCAGCCAATTTTACTGATAAGTGGGATAAAAATGTCCTATCTGTCATACTATAGTCAATAACCCCTATCTCTGCTTTGAGGGCCGTTGATCTAAGTATTGCTTCTCTCTGCTTGCATGATGTTTCAAACGCGGATTACTGCTGCCCAGAGGTTATATTTAATAATGCGTCTCCAAGCAGGGCTATTGCAAATGCTATTAATCCCTGATGATTGACAGCATTTTGGCTTGTGGGGTAGAGAAAGGGGCACTACCCTTGATTTAGAATAAGTTTTTTTTTTTGTTATTTACGTGTCGAGTATCTTAAATATTTTCGTAGGTAATCATAATTTTCCATTAAGTAGTTTCATCGATTCAAAGACGACGACGACAACGACAACAACAACAACAACAACAACAATAATAATAATAATAATAATAATAATAATAATAATAATAATAATAATAATAATCAATAATAATAATTATTGATAGAATTCATGTCATACCCGCTGAAAAACAGTTTTTGTAGAACTCCAAACTCGTAATTATGTTTGACTTCGTATCATCTTATAAGCGCAGGGAAACACTAGGATATACTGGGAAATATAATCAGGTTTGTGCGGGATGATTGATTTACTTTTACAATTTACTGATAATATAGTAATTATGCTTAGATGTTGCATTGATGGATACCTTCTGAATCTGGTAAACTATTAAATATATAAAGAAAAAAACATCCACTGACTTTTTGCTAAAAACTTTTTTGTTTTTTTGTTTCTTTGTTTTACGACATAGGGACCTTTATGACAGGTGACATTTTGGAAGATTTTTGTCCCAGCCATAGTCCTATTGTGTTTCAAAGTTGGATGATTTGTTAGCTCCGATGTACTTCGTCATATTGCACAGAATAATAAAATGTAAAAGCCGAAAACAACACATACTTTGAAATAATAATAATAATAATAATAATGATAATAATAATAATAATAATAATAATAATAATAATAATAATAATAATAAAATAATAATAATAATAATTCACACTAGAGACTAAACCTGCCGTCCCAAACCGGGGTTCCGCGGAACCTTAGGGTTCCGTGAACGATTGCCAGGGGTTCCGTGAGAATTCATGTTTTATTTAATTTATTTTCCTTTTTTTCCCTTTTTTTGTTAAACAAGCCATGAGAATCGCAGGTCTATAATTTTGCTTTATCTTAGCATAACCTGCTAGATTTCTTTTCTTCAGTTCTACTAAAGAAAAGTATTACAAATGCTTATATATATATATATATATATATATATATATATATACTATATATATATATATATATATATATATATGTGTGTATATATATATATATATATATATATATTATATATATATATATATATATATATATATATATATCTACTATGTTAGCTCATCTTTGGACGAATAGTAATTATAGTACAATGGTACACACAGAATCACATTATATGTAGAAATTACACAGTTGTACGTAACTTCCGTTGCCAATGGCGCATAACGATAACTTTAATGATGACATCGGCATTATAACGACTTATTGATCCTTGTGATTGAGACAGGAATTGCGTTTTGTTAGGAGTGAATTAGAATGTTCTACTATAATGGTTCCACAACGTTAGCACAGGATGGGAAGGAGAGACTCAAATCGTCTATTTAAGGAATAGTTATATTTTATTCATGTTTGTCACAGAAGTTCATTTAAAAGACGATGATAGAAATTGGTTGTCCCATGAACAGAGGACGTTGATAATTCTCATGTATGAAAAAGGATTGTCTGATAACAATGCCTAAACATGATTTCAGTGTAATTCTTGATCATCTTTTCGTTCTCACATCCAGAAACACCTTTTCCAAAGACCCCCTTCACTGCATCTTGATAGGGTGCTACTTTAGATGATTATCTACGCTTCACCTTCTCCGAGCTGCTAGTACTAAACAGCGGAAGCTCTCCATGAGACTCCTTGTTTAGCACTAACCCCTAGGTCGATAAATTATACTAATAACTGTATATTCCAGGGACCGTGTACTCTACATTTACCATACGGGATTAGTACTAGCTCCTAGGAGTTCTTCGTTGGACGAGTGGGTTACATGCTGGCATACCGATTTGGTAGTCGCGAGTTCGATTACCTGCTCTGCTAACATTGAATCAGAGGAATTTATTTGTGGTGATTAGAAATTTATTTCTCGATATAACGTGGTTCGGATCCCAAAATAAGCTGTAGGTCCGTTGCTAGATAACCTATTGGTATCTAGCCACGTAAAAATATCTAATCCTTCGGGCCAGCCCTAGGAGAGCTGTTAATCAGCTCAGTGGTCTTATTAAACTAAGATATACTAAACTTACTAGCACCTAGGAGTATGTGACGCGTAGATAACAAGCTAAAGTGGCACCCATTATAGTTCAACGCTCGGGAGTTACATCATTACACTTTCCTTTAATGTCACTTCTCGTTTTATATATATACATGTATATATATATATATATATATATATATATATATATATATATATATACGTATATATATATATATATATATATATAATGACGGTAAATATCCGGCCGATGCACTTTAATTACAACATGAACTTCCTTTTAACTAGAATATTTTCTTATGAAAATTAGAAACAAGTCTGAGACACATCAATTGAATTTTCTTGTAATATTAATTCATTTTCATTGTAAAACGAACAGAAAACATAAAAGGAAAACAAATTTCTTACCCATCCCCCCAAAAAAGAATTATGAATGAGTTCTGTCTCACAGCCAACGCGAAGGGAACTTGTGATTCTGATTTCTACTTTGTTTGCTTTGGGTATATTTGTAAATATGGATGACCACACACACACGCACACACACACACACACACACACACACACACACATATAATGTATATATATATATATATATATATATATATATATATATATATATATATATATATATCACAGATTAACAAGGAGGACCGTGCTGGTCATCGAAAGCTTTCTGCTTTATATATTTTAAAATACAAAGTCAAACGTACTTACTACTGTGGATTTACCTGTCCATTTTTATTAATTTATTAATTCATGTGAGTATGAGTTTTCTTTGAATAATGATAATAATTGTGGAGAGAGAGAGAGAGAGAGAGAGAGAGAGAGAGAGAGAGAGAGAGAGAGAGAGGGACTACTTGTATTACACATTTCCTTTTGTCGTGATCTGGTTTTAACGTCTTCCGGGTGCCCTTAAGTCAAAACATATCAAGAACGATGACTTACTGGAGATGGCCTAACCTTTTTTTTAATTTTGGAGCCTCTTCGTCTGTCATTTGTCCCTCAATCCCAGCCATTCAAGGGGATTTAAAGGATCGACCCGGATGCTCTTCACAGGACGAAGACTGCTTTTGACTTTCACACACACACACATGTACAGGGATATATATATATATATATATATATATATATATATATATATATATATATATATATATATCTCTCTCTCTCTCTCTCTCTCTCTCTCTCTCTCTCTCTCTATATATATATATATATATATATATATATATATATATATATATATTATATATATATATATATGTGTGTGTGTGTGTGTGTATGTATATATATACCATATATATATATATATATATATATATATATATATATATATATATATATATATATATATGTATAATATATATATATATATATATATATATATATATATATATATATATATGCATATAATATATATATATATATATATATATATATATATATATATATATTATTTATATCATATATGATATAATTCGGATATAAGTCTGAAAAGTCATTTCTATGCTCTTAAGTATTACACAACAAATACCCCATACTATCGAATTCAACTTTCCCTGGATATTACGGATGTTAAGGATCTTATCTAGATAGTGAACCCAAGGGTTTTCGGAGGTCGTCAACTAAGATTTTTATTTCTTTGGGGTCATTATCTTTATGACATTTATAGTTTTTTACTTATGTTTTTACGGTCATCCCCAACGGGCTTCTACTAAACACGCTGCGAAGATGGATAGATACCGGGTTGAAACGGGACAGGTTAAAACCCGTGGGGGCTACTATCTATGAAAAAGCCGGAATTACATAATGATAAGTGCACCTTTCCAGACCAGAATTTGAACCTTATCCTAACAGGTTTGACGCAGAATTGCTAGTCGACTTACTCACTAAGCCATAAAGAGAGAATTGAATTGATATCGGTTTTGCAATATATATTCCTATTCAACTCCGGTTCTACTCGATAGTAACGTATTCAATTTCTAATAAATGCTCCTTTTATAACAAGCTTGTCAGAAACGCATACGGTAAATGAATTCGATATCAGTGGTATTGTGTGGTACAGTACTTTTAGAAAGTGTTCCTCCGACAAGAAAATGCCTTATGCTTGAAGGCTATTATAATTATTTTAGTTCAAAACATCACTGGCATTCGCAGGGTTTTGACCATCGGTCACTGCCAGCCTTTACTTGTGTTTACTTGCTTTTATAGTAATCTTTCCCATCTCCCGTGTATCATCTAAACTAATAGAGTCGTAGTATGAAATAAGTATTCCAATTTAATACATCAAAACTTACATACATACATACATTCACGCATAAGTATTCCAATTTAATACATCAAAACTTACATACATACATACATTCACGCATATTTATATATGTATTTACTTATCTTCTTCTTTCCCACCGTTATCCCTACATTAGGGGGTCGGTTGCCTGATGCGCCTTCTCCACTGTCTTCTATCAAAGGCATCATCCTCCACCAAACTCCTTATCTCCATATCTTCCTTCACTTTATCTCGCCATGTAAATCTCTGTATCCCTCTTGATCTTCTTCCTCTAAAAGGTCCCTCCCAAGCCCTCTTCACTCTTTTTGTCAGCCATCCTCAACACATATTATATAAAATATTGGAGATAATAGTGGAAAAATATATACCGAAGAAGAAAAGTAAACATCATTCATGCATACCAAGAGACAGAAGGATCTTGTTCCAGAAAATCAGAAAGTGGAAAAAAGGTCTTGCAAAAGAAAAAAATGCATGGAAAGTTATAGAACTAAAAAGTAAGATAGAAAATGCAGAACAAAAGATTATACAATCAAAAGAAAATGAAAAAACGGGACTTGGAAGAAAAAACCCTATTAAAATATCAAGCAAAACCCCAAACTATTATACTCATATGCGAAGAAGATGAATAAAAGAAGAATAGAAAATAGGCCCTCTGAGAATTGAAGGGAGATTAACGAATGAAAAAAAGGAAATTTGCAACATACTGGCAGAAACGATATAAGAGAGAATTCACCCCTAGAATAGATAATGAAGATAATGATATAGAAGTAAGGGATGAAAATAGTGAATATTTAGCTGACATAGATATTAATGAAGCTGATATTGTGCAGGCTATTAATGAAATTAAAAATGGAGCTGCTGCAGGGCCGGATGGAATTCCTGCTATTTTGTTAAAGAAAGTAGTTCATTCTATCGCAAAGCCACTTGCAATATTATTAAGACAAAGTGTAGATACAGGCAAGATATATGATGCAGCACAAATTAGCATATATTACCCCTACTTTCAAAAGTGGATCAAGACTAGGCAAGTAATTATAGGCCTGTGAGTCTAACATCACATATTATGAAAGTGTATGAAAGGGTAATGAAGAAAAATATTATGAAACATTTAATAAAAAATAATTTGTTTAATAAAGGACAACATGGTTTCGTACCCGGAAAAAGTACACAAACCCAACTGTTAGTCCACCGTGAAAACATATTCAAAAATATGAAAAGCGGAAAAGAAACAGATGTGGTTTATTTAGACTTTGCAAAAGCTTTTGATAAAGTAGACCATAATATATTAGCGAAGAAAATTAGAAAACACAATATCGTGGATAAAGTAGGAAGATGGTTAAAAGAATTTTTACACACAGAAAACAGATAGTTATTGCAAACGACGAGAAATCGGATGACGCCAAGGTAATATCCGGTGTGCCGCAAGGTACGGTGTTAGCTGCAATACTGTTTGTTATTATGATTGAAGACATAGACAATAATGTTAAGGATTCGGTAGTGAGTAGTTTCGCAGATGACACAAGAATAAGTAGAGAAATTACTTGTGATGAAGATAGGAAACGCTCTACAAAGAGACCTTAACAAAGTATATGATTGGGCAGAGGTAAATAGGATGTATTTAACTCTGATAAATTTGAATCAATAAATTATGGAGACAGAGAAAGAAAGCTATATGCATATAAGGGACCTAATAATGAGACCATCACAAATAAGGAAGCAGTTAAAGACCTTGGTGTGATGATGAATAGGAACATGTTATGCAATGATCAAATAGCAACTCTGTTGGCAAAATGTAAAGCAAAAATGGGAATGTTGTTACGGCACTTCTTCAAAACAAGAAAAGCTGAACACATGATTATGCTTTATAAAACATATGTTCGTAGTCCACTTGAATATTGCAATATGATATGGTACCCACACTATCAAAAGGATATTGCACAAATAGAGAGTGTACAAAGGTCCTTTACAGCTAGAATAGAAGAAGTTAAGGACCTAGACTACTGGGAAAGACTACAATTCTTAAAATTATATAGTCCTAGAAAGGAGAAGAGAACGCTACATGATAATTCAGGCATGGAAACAGATAGAAGGAATAGCAGAAAATATCATGGAACTAAAAATATCAGAAAGAGCAAGCAGAGGTAGATTAATAGTGCCCAAAACTATACCAGGAAAAAATAAGGAAAGCACACAGGCGGACATTAATCCACTACGCACCAGCATCGATAATGCAGCGTCTATTCAATGCGTTGCCAGCTCATCTGAGGAATATATCAGGAGTGAGCGTAGATGTGTTTAAGAATAAGCTCGACAAATATCTAAACTGCATCCCAGACCATCCAAGATTGGAAGATGCAAAATATACCGGAAGATGTACTAGCAACTCTCTGGTAGACATTAGAGGTGCCTCACACTGAG
>NC_061087.1:35490674-35513742 GCF_015104395.2 Macrobrachium nipponense | reverse complement strand
AAAGCAATAATTAAATTTGAAAAGGTATTCAGTTAAATGCAAATTAATTCACAAGTGGTAGATTATACAGTAAGAAATATTCAAATTAATTAAACAAAATGAGAATATAAAAACGCAAAAATATGAAAAGCAATAAAAGCAATGACAATACAAACATTAAGCACACAAAATGGACATGTCAGTAGAACAAAATTCAAACGGAAAAATGCATAAAAAGTAATAATTTTTTGCCAAACACTGTGTACAAAACCTTAAAGTGCGCTTCAGAATATTTGTAAAAATACCATACCTTAAACTAGTTACAACTTTTCACTGAAAAAGAAAAGCCTGTTACCATCTTCAACACTTTTGTGGCTCCACAGATAATAACAACACTATGCTCAGGTTACAAACAAACAAACATGTTACTAAGATATTGCATAGCTAGTAATATCGAGTGACCAAATTATACAAAGCAAAAGTTTACGTTACGGTAGTGGAACTGAAACTTGTGAGAGAGATAGAGAGAGATAGAGAGAGAGAGAAGAGAGAGAAGAAGGAGAGGAGGCATAACAGCCTCTTCACCACACATGTGTCTCGGAATCAAATTCATCATTCTATAGATATGAAAAAGGGCGTACCAGGGCGAATGGGGCCCTTTGGTTTGAGCAACGTGTTCAAGACGATACACCATCTACATTTCCATGCCGTCACAGAATTTTCCATTTCACAACTAACTACTTACGAGTCGATAAGTCCTCTTTGACAAATTGATAGAGATAAGAGTTAATTTATTAGATATTAAAATTAAATGGTTTTCCTATCGCAATAAAAATTTCTAATTACTGCAAATAAATAAAACATGAAATTATATCATTATATGGAAGACTCCCGAAAGGATCAGATCCAATATCGAGTAATTCTTAGTCATTCTTCTATAGGAAACATCCTTGTCAGCTGTTCTAAACAGGCTCCAACAAAACATAAAAAACAACCTAGCTAAGCGGTTTGAAGTACTGAAAGACTGGGCTGTCCTCAGGCAGAGCTAACTCTCTCTGTTCGCTTTATGTATGTCTCAATACGAATTACATATTATTTTAAACACATCATCTGTAAATGTGGGAATTTGAACATGAGGATATATATTTAACAATATACACAGTTTCTGAGGGGAATTAATTGTATTACTAAAACCATAATTGCATTATAAAAAAAACTCACATTATAAGAGCATATATATATATATAGATATATATATATTATATATATATATATACATATATATATATATATATTATATATATATGTATATGATATATATATATATATTATATATATATATATATATATATAGTATATATATATATATATATATATATATATATATATGTGTGTGTGTGTGTGTGTGTGTGCGTTTTGTATATATATATATATATATATATATATAATATATATATATATATATATATATACATATACAAGCAGAAGCGAGATGTCATGGATCGTGGTAACTCACAGGAGAATTAAACTAACAGAGCATGAATTGAAAGTTTTAGAGAGAATACTGAATGAGAGATTAAGAGAGATTGTAAAGATCGGAAAACATCAGTATGGATTCATGTGAGGAAGAGGGACGTTGGATGCCCTATTCATAGTAAGACAAGGTACAGGAAAAGAGACTAGAGGGAAACCAGGAGCTCTATTATGCATTTATAAACCTAGAGAAAACATAAGATAGAATCCCAAGAGAAGTGATGTTTTGGTGTTTGAAGGAAAAGGAAAGTCCTAGAAAAGTTGGCTAGGCTGGTCGAGATCATATATAAAAGAACAAGCTCAAAAGTGATAACCGCAATTGGGGAAACAGAAAACTTTGAAGTTAGTGTCGGATTACGCCAGGGATCAGCATTAAGCCCATTTTTGTTGGTACTGGTCATGGATGTGTTGAATGAAAAGATCAGGAATGGAGAGCTGTGGGAGTTGTTGTTCGCCGATGATCTGGTGATTACTGCTGAAATGAGGGGGACCTACAGAGAAGGGTTGGAGAGTGGCAGGAGCCTTTAGAGACGGGTGGCTTAAAGGTGAATGTGAATAAAACAGAGATTTTGCTGAGTAGTAGGGAAGATAAAGACAATAGCAATTTTATTATTCTCTGCAATATGACGAAGTACATCGGAGCTAACAAATCATCCAACTTTGAAACACAATAGGACTATGGTTGGGACAAAACTCTTCCAAAATGTCACCTGTCATAAAGGTCCCTATGTCGTAAAAACAAAGAAAACAAAAATGTTTTTAGCAAAAATCAGTGGATGTATTTTCTTTATATATTTAATAGTTTACCAGATTCAGAAGGTATCCATCAATGCAGCATCTAAGCATAATTACTATATTATTAGTAAAACTGTAAAAGTAAATCAATCATCCCGCACAAACCTGATTAGATTTCCCAGTAAATCCTAGTGTTTCCCTGCGCTTATAAGATGATACGAAGTCAAACATAATTACGAGTTTGGAGTTCTACAAAAACTGTTTTTCAGCGGGTATGACATGAATTCTATCAATTATTATTATTATTATTATTATTATTATTATTATTATTATTATTATTATTATTATTATTATTATTAATTATTATTATTGGTGTTGTTGTTGGTGTTGTTGTTGTTGTTGTTGTTGTTGTCGTCG
Source organism: Macrobrachium nipponense (assembly GCF_015104395.2). NCBI lineage: Eukaryota > Metazoa > Arthropoda > Malacostraca > Decapoda > Palaemonidae > Macrobrachium > Macrobrachium nipponense. The sequence continues at coordinate 35,511,078 of NC_061087.1, read as the reverse complement.
TCGTCTTTGAATCGATGAAGCTACTTAATGAAAAATTTTGATTACCACGAAAATATTTAAGAAACTCGACACGTAAATAACAACAAAAAACTTATTCTAAATCAAGAGTAGTGCCCCTTTCTCTACCCCACAAACCAAAATGCTGCCAATCGTCATGGATTAATAGCATTTGCAATAGCCCTGCTTGGAGACGCATTATTAAATATAACCCTCTGGGCAGCAGTAATCCGCGTTTGAAACAGCACGCAAGCAGAAAGAAGCAATACTTAGATCAACGGCCCTCAAAGCAGAGATAGGGGTTATTGACTATAGTATGACAGATATGACATTTTTATCCCACTTATCAGTAAAATTGGCTGCTCAAGGGTTAGGATTCGAAACGACAGATCGATGATAAGCAGAAGAGGGACCGAAGACAGATTGTATTTGGCAGAACTCGTTGGGGTTATCAAAGAAGTTTGTACGTTTTAGGGTTGATTTCAACCAAGGCGAATTCCCGTCACTCATTAGAGATGAAGATGAGCAGAATGAAATTTGATTTTGCGGAATGCAAAACAACGCCGTTCCCTTGTAACTTTCAATCTGTTCAGCATTTAGCTGTCTCCGTGTCAGTATGTCTTCCTCTTTTTTGTTTTATTCACCCTTGGTCGCCACGCAAACTGTATTGTCTTTTTTCGAATGCCTTTATATCTATCGAATAATCGTCAGATGGAAAATGGCATAGCAAAATCAATATGAAGAAGTTTAGAATTTTTTTTACCCAAGGATAAACAAGGAAGAGCACGTTATCTTTAACACTTATAATGAAATCATAAATCTTTCAAGATTAAGGATTATTCAAATAAAGACAAAATGAACTCCTTTAGGCTAGATACCTTGCATACATATGTATACCACCACGGGGTAACAAAATATAAAAGATTGAAAATGATAAAATGATTTGACAGCTGCACCTGTCTCAGCTTCAGTGTAAGTTTCCTAATTTGTCGAGGCGGAGTAGATGTCAGGAGTCACTTGGTAAAGTGACGAATGAAGCAGTGTATTCATTCAGCTGAAACATGTGTAATAAAATTTAGAATTTACCCAGTTGATAATATGATAATAAGAAACAAGATTATATATACTTTTAATGTTAACTTTAGAAACTACTCAGAAAATTCAAATAACTTGTGTCTTTCATAAGTTTTCAACACAATGGAACATATTTGCCTGCCCAAACCCCGCATTCCTTCGACATTCCCTTTCTTAACATATTCGATAAGAAAGTAAGACAATTAAAAATAGTAGGCATTTCGTAAATCACGTCACGTTTCCAATTTTTTTAACTTCAATGATTTCCAAAAGAAAAGATATAACGATCGCAGACACACAAACACACACAAGTCGAAGGGCAAAAATACACACACAGACACACACACACACACACACACACACACCTCTAAAGGGTCGGGAAGTTAGTTAAAATTCGCTGGTATGTTACCTTTGAGATGCCTGTCATGGATAAACTTCAGATACTGATTACTTAGGCAACTTCAGATACTGATTACTTAGGTTCCAACTTCTTCATTTATGTCCTTAGCAGGTCAGTTGCTACTACTGCCTAGGTCTGTTACTTGGAGACCGAGGTTCGTTCTGCGTGAGTCGGAAATTTATGAGTATATATATATATATATATATATATATATATATATAAATATATATATATATATATATATATATATCTAACCCCACCCCCCCTCCTGACAAAACAACGCAAATTAACCATTCTTACCTGTGGCAGTAGGCAGCGCCCTCTATCTGCAAGCATGTCAATAGGCTATTAAGCTCACATAAATACAAAATAAACTATTTATTACCCAAAGCAGATGAACATAAAATAGAGTAAATTGATTAATAAGTCATAGTGATAAAATCCAAGTCTGCCCCACAAAGAAAACTATTTTGTTATCATTCCACTCTCCTAGCTAAGTATTCACTCCCAGACCCAACATGTCAATTGTTACATTGTATTAGTCAAGTAAGAGAATCCCGTCTCTAATATCATGGAATAGAGCCCATCAGCAATAAAGATACATAACACAATATTAAGTACAGAGATACACTTCACACTTCTCTCTTTTCAAAGGCAATATTAAGTAAAGAGATACATTTCACACTTATCTCTTTTCAAAGGCAACTGTTTCTAAGTCATTTAAAATATATGCCATACCTTTAAGATGGGGGGTTTTCTCCCGACACCTGGCGTTGGCTAAACTGTCTTTCTTCCTATCACAAAGGAATGTGTCTTTCCCCCTTCCACCAAGTGCCTCGATTGGTCAGACCTGTGACATCCGTACAAACGAATGTACATACCCACCACACCCCAAACTGCCCCTGGCAACAGTACGGACAGCCTCCAGCTTAAAAATGCATACACATCAGAGTTCTTCATTCAGGGAGGTCGCCTCTACAGCTCACTCTGTCTCCAAGCAAGGGCACACGATATGTAATACACTAACACATCAATTCATACCTGTAAGAGATATGTGTATATATATATATATTATATATATATATATATATATATATATATATATATATCTATATAGTTACACACACACACTCACACACTACACACACACACACACACACACAATATATATATATATATATATATATATATATATATATATATTATATATATATATATATATATATATATATATACCTCGATATCGAATCCACTCCATCTTGGGAATAACTTCATGCCAAGCTTAAACTATATATAACTGGCCGGCCAGAATATTAACGATGCCAGATTCCTAATTTGTTACTTTGGTTAACTGAAGCAAAATTAACAAAAAAGTCTGAACTGCTCTAATTTGCATTCGAATGAAACCTTGATACCTGGTGAGGTGAATATCCATCCTACTTGAGACAGTAGACCTATGAACACATGCAATCCACCATTTTCTGAACGACCAACAAAGATCAGGTTACGTAAGCCAGTAACAATGATGACCACGAATTACCATTTGAATGCAGTCTTTTAACGAAAACACTGCAAATCCCGGCGAGGTAGATTTTCAGCGGTACCGTGTCCTGAGATCTGCCGAAAGGTCGACAGGATCAGAGGCTATGCACACTGAAAATGTCGTTGACCTCTGCGAGAATCTTCAACAGAAACCGTCAGCAAATAAACGTGGTTATTGTAACGATGACTCGGCACGATAACCAACCGATGGCACAATGGAGGTCAAAGGTTGCTGAGCGCAAATAGGTGGTGAGTTTGCGATTAAAGACCCCTTCCCTTTTTTCTGTTGTCGCTGAGGTTCATAATGGCTGATGATTCTTTATATTTCAATGGCCATTTGAGAAGCAGTACCCGTAATTTAAAGATAAGTTAGTTATGAAGGAAATTATATATTCTTGTTGAAAGTAGGCCGTTTTCTGGTCTTGCTTGCGCCAAATGTCTACCCTAATCGAAGGCTTAGGTTCAATTTCCTTCTTATTCGCCCAAGTTGGTTCTGCCTTCCAAAATGATTCCTCGTATATATTTTCTATTTTCGACTATATTTTACGAAGGAAAGAAGAGTAGTTTTCGTGGGGCTCGACCCCTTAGTGTGTAAATGATCCTTATTGTTCTCCAGTAACTTTATGCACCTATAGTTTAAATTACAAGCTCATGCAACTTCGCTTATGTGTACACGTTTATATACATGTGAAATAGACATGTGGATTAATAGAGTAACAGTACATGTAGATATTTTCTTATAATGATGTAATTTCTAAAAAAATCATGAAAAAGAGCGGGCAAGAAGTTAGGAGAATAAAAAAAAGTGGCGTCAACATTCAAACAGCAAATCATCTCTTTTAGTTTGGTACAATTCTTCATAATTCAGTACAGCTACTTCTGTTATCGTTATCATCAATAATGATAATTAGTAGCAGATGTAGTAGTAGTATCTGTGAAGAGATATAAAACAAAATTTTTCCACCAACATAGGCCCTACCTTTATGTACTGTTGTCTTTTGAACACCTTCCAAGGATTTATTTTATTTTGAAAAGAACTCTGTAGATTTTTATTTTCTTTCTTTTTTTTTCGCAAGACAAGGCCTCTATCTCTTACAGAACAGCGGTTTGCACCCCAGTCTTATGAATATGTGAAATAATTTGATAAGGTTTACTGACGAGTTTTCGTTACGAATGATATCACCTGAAGAAGTTTGTCTTCGTGTTCGTGACACAGGTTTCTTCCGCAACAGGTAATTACTGGAAACCCATCTTTTATGATTAAGAGATTAGTGTAGCTTGAACTCCGGCAACCATGAATTGAGAATCATACATAATTTCAGCTTCCTATTATGGCGAAAACACTTTGGATTAGTTTTTTCCGCAGACCACTTTTTTTTCTTTTAACGATATATACTTTTCAGTCCAGCCTTATATGCGAAACGACAATTTACTGAGCTTCATTCACTAGTTTTTGTTACGTACTGAGTCACCAGAGGCGGAGCCATTGCGTTCGTGAGAGAGGATTCTTCCACGACAGGTGATTATGAGGCGGCCATCTTTTATGTTAAAGAGAATGGTGTAGCATAAACTCGGACAACCACAAATGAAGAGTCATTCATAATTTCCCAGATAGGGAGGATTGACGCTATGGCTGCCCTCCCTATCTGTGATTGTAGCTATGGGATTATCAATCCTCCTTTTTGGGAGGGTAGCTATGGCATCAATCCTCCCTATCCTCACCTCCAGATAGGGAAGATTGATGCCATAGCCACCCTCCCAGTATTGATGCCGTAGCCACCCTCCTTATGCATCAATCCTCCCTATCTGGAAAATTATGAATGACTCTCCACAAATGGAGAGTCATTCATAATTACCCAGATAGGGAGCTAGATTAATGCCATACCCATCAAAGCCTAAAATATATCTAGAAAGTATCCCCCCCTCCCCCCTACTACTTAGTTTAGATGGTAGAATAAATCTGTCAGTTGTTCTTTAGGGGCCAACTAAACTGCCGGCACCAGAAATAAAAATATCCCCTGTAGCCTACAGGCTACTAAAATAAGACATGGCTTTTCGTACTAAAAGTATCAATCTGCAAATTACGTTTTAAGTGTTTGTAGCATTTTGGGTTAGACAAATTGTTGCTGAGCATTCTTAATCCACGGTGACAAAATTGGTCCTTTGCATCCAAGGTCCGATGAGATCTAATTTTAGGATGTATTCTTTGGTATCATACTTCTGTTGCTTCTTCGAGCATATCATGACGAAATTTCTATCTCACATCGGAGTCGAACCCAGGATCTCTCATGTGAGAGGAAAATGTGTTTCCTAGAAGCATCCTTGTTTTTTCCATTGTCCCGATCCCGATGCCAGGTAGGAATTTATTTCTAAATTCGATAGATTGCCTATAGAAATCTTAATTTTAAGCTGGGGCATTTAGTTTCCGCTCTTCTAAATCCTTCTCAGTACACTTTTAGGAAAGAAACTCTCCATGAAAGAATAGGTAAGTTAAGCCGTGAAGCCAACATCACATCAAGGAATTCTAACATCTCAAAAAGTGCTTGGTCGATAATCGCCCTTCCAAATTGCGCCGTAAGTCTCACTAACTCGAAACACTTAATCGCAATCCGTCATACTTAATCAGGGTCGTTGCCAAGAAGTAGGTACACTCGACTGCTTTCGAATCAGGGTGTTGTCCAGTGTTGTTGGGTCTGCCCTGGTTGACGGGATTTCGTCCGTTGGGATATGACAAATCGCTAATTTCTTCTGAGAATGCAAAATTCGCGGAGCTTCGATCTAAGTGATAATCATAAAAAGATAATAATTATTTGTCGTAAATGTTAATTCATACTACTAACTCGAGCGTACACCAAATGACAGACTGATTTAATAATTTGCGATTGAAATTTTAAACTTATGAACAACAACAACGTGAATATATAATCACTTAGATATAGGAAACTTAAGATAGTGATACACAAATTCCTGGTCAGTTACATGAATGCTAATGGCAACAGTCATCCTGCAAAAGTGGCCCTGACTGAATGATAGGATACAACCAAAAATCTTACATATACTACATTGGAGTCGCTGGTGTGGTATCTTTTTCCTTTGACTGGTATATTCACATACAAATAAAATGACCCAGCCTTCTTATTCAGGGGAGAGTATTCAATTCAATTCATAAGATAAATTTTTTTCTTTCTATAATCTTGCATAATGTTTTATTTTATGTTTTCACTTTTGCTTTACGTAAAGTTATAAGTGAAGTGGCCCACACTCCAAACGTAAACTGCGACTTAAAAGAAATATTAGAGAATGAACTTATTGGAACGTGAAGAGAACAAGATATTTATGTTGTTAATCGTGAATTAAAAACAGTTTGTGTGATTTATTGTACAATACACACACACACACACACACACACACACACACACACACACACATATATATATATATATATATATATATATATATATATATATATATATATATATATATATATATAGTGTGCCTTGCGCACATATCAAAGGTCAAGTTAGTGGTTTAAAAGTAGGGGAAATAAACACTGGTTCCTATTCCGCTGAACCAGTCAGCTGCCGTCACTTAGCTTGAATAAGTTTGTTAACTACTGTTTATTCCGTACTGTAAAGTTTCTTTATCAATTCACTCTTTACCGAAGACCATCTACAACAAGGTTTCTTAATTTTTTGATGACTCCAGACCCCCAATGAATTTCCCAGTATGGTTCCATACCCCTTTTGCTAAATTCCACCTAAGTCATATTTGTTGACAATATAACTTTATATGCTTAGTTTAATGCATACTTAAGGTATGAACAGATAGGAATAGAACATATAAGAAAATCAAAACCATTTATAATGTTATAGTTATTTATTTACTTAATGTACCAATGTATATATTGACACATTAAAATCAATTACATACAAATGTCCAGAGATCAGTCCCATACCACCAGCATGTGGTTCTCATACCCCATGGGGTATGGATACCCTCTGTTAAGAACAGGGCTTTAACTTCTTTTTTAAGTACACTGATCTTATGGCATACTTCATATAACTTATAAATTCAGTAATGATATAAGCCAATTCTTCATTTATTTATTTATTTTTTTACAGAAATATATTTATGACGTGAGAGAAGTAAATATGACTTTTCGATTACCAAGACGTAGAATGATTTTCAAAACATGCTTTGTCTCTATATTTCGAGCTGTACTAAGAAATAAAAAAAATCTGGTACAAGCAAGAATTAGATTTTCTTTTGAATATATCATAATTTCCTTGAAAGATGACCCATCAACATGCAAAATATTCGGTAAATATGTACCGATGAATTGTCGAAAAAATTTGTCTTGCTGATAATTTTAACATTAAAATTCATTTTCTTTGTCTTAATTGTTTCAATATCTTTCTGATCTGGTTTTTCCTATTATTATTATTATTATTAAGACCCATAAGCAAGGGAACCCCCTTCGCCCCATAATCAGCCAGATCCCTGCCCCTACGTACCTTGTTGGCCAAGAAAAAAAAAAAAAATCAATACCATCTTAACCCCGTACGTCCCAGATAGGCACAGCTTGAAGTCGTCGGCCGAGTTCTTGGAAGCCCTACGAGCAACGCCCCCCGGAGGATGCATCGCTTCGATGGATGTAGAGTCCCTCTTTACCAACGTCCCCGTAGACGAGACCATACAAATGATCTTGGACAGAGTTTACAGGGACCCCGGCACTCCATCCTTAAACATCCCAGAGCATGCCCTTCGAGCCCTGCTGGAAATCTGTACTAAGAAGGCCCCTTTTGCTGATCACCGCAGCTATATGTACACCCAGATCGACGGCGTGGCGATGGGATCTCCCCTTGGGTCCTTTTCGCCAATTTCTATATGGGTACCGTCGAAGAGAGGGTCTTCCAGAATTCAACAAACCGAGGATGTACGTGCGCTACATTGATGACACCTTCGTCTGCGCCGACTCCCAGGATGAGATAGAGCAGCTGCGACGTGCATTAACGACCACAGCTGCCTCACGTTCACGATCGAACATTGCAAAGACCGCCGCCTCCCCTTCCTTGACGTTCTTGTCGAACAGCGAGATTCCGAATTCAGCACGAAGGTGTACACGAAGCCGACGAACCTGGGTATGTGCATGAACGGTGAGAGCGAGTGCCCTGAGAGGTATAAGCGCCCACCATCAGCGGCCCTTCGTTCAGGAGGACCCTCTCACACTGCTCCTCCTGGAATGATACACACAGTGAGTTGGAGCGCGACCGCCCAGGTCCTCATCGACAACGGACACACCAATCGTGCTGTTGATGAATCTATAAGGAAAAATATGGAAGCCTGGTACCACCAGGAACCCCGCCCCGATGTTGCAGAGCCCATCAAGCTGTTCTACAAGGGACATTTCCACCGGAGGTACAAGGAGGACGAACAAGCCCTCAAAAAGATCATCGACGAAAACGTCAGCCCAGCCGACCCAGACAAAAATATTAAGTTAATTATCTATTATAAAACGAAGAAGACGAGCAGCCTGGTGATGAGAAACAACCCTTCGGCGCCCCTGCAGGATCCCTTGAAGAAGACGAGTGTGGTCTACCGTTACACATGCCCCGTCCGAGGATGCCTCGGCAAATACGTCGGTATGACCTCCATGCGTTTCTCCAAGCGAATCTCCTGCCACGCTCAAGAAGGAGCAATCTTCAACCACGCCAGGACTGCTCATAACAAACGGATAAAGAGAAATGATATTATTCCTAATATCGAAATAATAGACCAGACAACGGATCCCCGACGTCTGCGCCTCTTAGAAGCCCTCCATATAGGCAAGGAGAAACCAAATCTTAACATCACCCAAGAAACGTTTCTCCTTCCCACCGCCGCCCGGAGAGCAGCGATCGACCTCCCGACAATACCAGATGATCAGGAGCCCCCACGGGATGACAGGATTCCTGCTACGGACGGAATTCCTGTCGTTCATCCCAGGCACACTACTGTGGCGCTCGCACGAGAGAATCCCCGAGACCTTCGAGGCGAGATCCACGACTTCGTCCAAGACCGGCCCGACCAATGAGAATGCAACTCTAGGTCCGAGCCGCTATAAATACCGCCCCACAGACTTCCTTGCCCAGGTTACGTAATTTCGTGCACAGGCGCGTGACGTAACTCTCGTCATTTCAACCTTTAATTTTGACAAGTATGGCCTCTAAGAGACCCCTTTCGCCCGGCAATCCCAGGGAAGACCCGCCCTTGGAGGACGAGCAAGGCTTCGCCGTAGTAAGGAAGAAGAAGAAGAAGAAACAAAAGAAGATTGTACCACCGATTTCGACTGATAACAACCAGCTCCCTACGACATCGGCACCGAATACGGCGAGTTCTACAGAATTTCCGGCACTTCCCAAGTTCAAAGCTGTTGTTATCGAGGGCCAGACTTCATATGCTGCAGTCAGGGCCCTTGAGAAAAAATATCCTGCTGCAAACCTCACAGCTAGACCAAATTTAAGGGGGGAGTTTATAATTACTCCCAAGGACCAGAAAGCTGTTGAAACCTACTCAAGAAGGACAACCTATGCCTGCTACTTGATCCTGCTACAAAAATTAACAAGGGGATGATTTGTAAAGTCCCCAAAATACATCACGATCGATAGAGTTCTCGAGGTTCCCAACATCATGGAAGCCAAGAGATGTACTGCCAAAGATGGACAGGAAACTCTCAAGATCGAAGCTACTTTCAAGGGCCAAATTCCGGCCAGGGTCAGCCTTGGAATTCTAGGCACATATGAGACTGAAGCCTTCGTACCAGAGCCTCTGAGATGCTTCAAGTGTCAGAGGTTTGGACATCACAAGAACGAGTGTAAAGCAGAACACATCTGTGGAGTGTGCAGTGCGAAACACGAGACAGAAGTGTGCTTGAAAAAGTACAAGGAAAAGGGCCACACAGTTGCCCGATGCCCTAACTGCAGCCAGCAACATCATGCTTGGTTTAAGGGATGCCCAGTCAGACTGCAGAGGATTTGGAAGGCGAAGGGCATCCCTTCCTCCCACCTGCAAGACCTCGGCAAACCATCACCGACCAGGAAACCTCCCCAGCAACCCCAGGTTCGATCCCTAGAACGAAACCTACCTCCTGTACCACAAACCACCCAACCTTCCTCCCAACCTCCTCGATCCCGGCATTACATCCCACCCCCTCATCCTCTCCATATCGCCAAACTCCCGCCCCTCTACCTCCTCCCCCTACTCCCCCAAACCCCTCAGGTTACCCCCTAACCCCTGCATCGCCGAAGACGTCGATTCCTGCTCGTGCCGAAGCAGGAACCCAGACAGAAGACGCAGTTGAAGAAGAAATGCAGACCGAGACACCGACTGTAGCTCCTGTTTTGTTTAAGAAGCAGGACACAAACAGAGGAGTTTGTAGCTAAGCAAAACAGCGAAACTCAGACCTGCAAACAAGAAAATAGAACTGCAAACGTCGGCAACGAATACTTCCTCGTAGGAGAATATCAGATCAGAAGTTCCTCTGCTGACCTACTAGGGAGTTTGAGGCATTTTTAAATAGAGCCATCTCCAATAACGACAGTGACAGTGGTCATCAGCTGTTCTCTGAGCTCGTCCACGCTCTGTTGGACCTAGAGATCAGTCTCCCAGATGACCTCCTGTTAGAAGATTTCAGATACAGATCTCAAACATAAAGATCGCAGCTACATGAAAAGTGCTGTTTATAGCATTAACTGCTTTTTCTTTTCTACTAAACAATCCTCCTTTCCCTCCGTTTTTCGGCCGCCTCACGTCTAACGACCGAATATTTCAACTGTCACTAACTACCGCTTAAGCTGTCGCTTATTTTTGTTATCCTGTTTCTAAACTGATAATATTTCGTTTTTCCTTCGTCGTTCCCTATTGCTAAACGATCGACGCTCTCCTGCTTTTTTTTTTCTCGTAAAGTGAAATATGGTACTTGAACTCCATAGAGTTGCGCTTTTTTTTCCGTTTTTCTACGACTATTAAATTTTTTAAATTTTTCGATCCTCTATTACTGGCTATCTCTGACTCGCCAGGACTCGCTACTATCCGATCTTTATCTTCTACTAATGGGGTACCTTAGGGTTTAAAGGGGTTTGTAACCTTGCCTATTCACTTTTTCCTTTCACCTTTGAAATCCATACCATTCCACCTGCACATTCCATAGAAATCATAAATAAAAAGATCGCCTCATATCCTTAAATCACCAATGCATCTAAAAAATAATTCAAATGACCTACGGGCTGCTACATTAGCTAAAGCCCGTGCTGGCATAAAGCCAGCTTAATACTCCAACAACAACAACTTCCTTGCTACAGTCTCTTCAAACGACTCGTCCGATGATAACCTGCGAGAAGGTCGAAAGGTTACGTAATACCAGAAATACCAGCTATACCAGCACCAATACCAGCCCCTAAACCGAAGACGAACCCGGCACCGAACTGAACTACGCCTACGGAATAATACCAGCACTGACGACGACCCCTGCTTGACCTGGACCTGATATCCTGTTCCAATAAAAGATTACCTTCAGCATTTATGAATTTTGAAAATTCCCAATTTGAATATTGGTCAGTTACTCAGAAACATCGCTGAGCCTGAGAAGCGAATTGTAAGGAAAATAGAAAAAACAATATATAAAATCAACTCGCTTAATTCTGCCATTCTTTTTAACAGTATTATTATTATTATTATTATTATTTGAATATATAATTAGTCTCAACCACAGCACCTATCATTGTTATTATTCAGAGAATGAAACCCATTCGTATGGAACAAGGCTACAGGAGCTATTGGTTTGAAGTCAAGCTTCCAAAGAATAAGGTGTTCATTAGGAAGAAGTAAGAGGGGGTAAAGTGAAATACAAATGGAAGCGATCCCACTATCAAAGAAAAATAAATAAATTAATTACTAAATAGACAGAAATGTATTAAAATGCAAGGAGAATAGGTACAAAGTGAGTACTCTTCACTTATTAAATAACTATTAGAAATAAACTCCTAGCTGAGAGTTATTAAATGTTGAAACCTAGCGATTCAACTACGACAATAACAACAACACTCAAATTTCAGAGGAAAAGTTCGGGCTTTCAGTCTTGAAAATCCACATCTGATTCTACTGTAAAAAGGTGCTGTAGGCAGATTGCTTTACGAATACCTTCTCTCTCTCTCTCTCGCTGATAACATTTGTTTACAGAGGCTATGCATAAAAGGTCAACGCTTGAATTCAAGGTCGCCGAAGCTGGTCTCTACAATTATCCCATTGACTAAAATTAGACATTTCAAGTCATTGCCAAGGGCATTAGGGTTTTGCGTGTTTTTTGCTTTTGTTAGCATGATCTATTTCATTCTGACTGTTTTATGAAGCTCGGATGACCGTGTATCAACTGAATCGAATTGATAAGGGTTGTTTTATGCAAAATTATACCAGCGATTTTTTTTTTATCTTTAAATCTGCGCACACGTTTACACTTACACACACTCTCAAATTCTCATTCGTGCCAACGTTTCTCCAGGCATCCGATTATCAGCTCTGAGTCTGCTCAGATCTTAGATTGGAACCTTTGGTACAAAGACCACTTAAGCATTCACACACACAGTATATATATATATATATATTATATATATATATATATATATAGTATATATATATATATATGGCATATATATATATATATATATATACATGTGTGTGTGTGTGCGTGTTCCAGGCAGATAGGGAAATCAGGCATTTCACGAACTGCCTGAAATTTCAGACATATAGCAAAATGCACTCAGGGACATTTGATCCCCTCAGGGGCTACTACTAAACGCAGCGTAAAAGGGACTCATTTACACTGTTTTTTCGTGTTTAGTACTAGCCCAAAAGGGGTTAAATTTATTTCTCCGTGTTTAGTACCTGCCCACGAGTATCAAAAGCATTTCTCCGTTTTTAGTACCAGCCCCAAGGGAGTCAAATATATTTCCTCATGCTAAGTACTAGCGCCAAGGGGTCAAATGTATTGCTCCGTGTTTAGTAACCAGCCAAAGGTGGTCAAATGGATTTCTCCGTGTACAGTGCCAGCCCCAAGGGGTTTAATGTATTCCCCCGTGTTTAGTACTAGTCCGAAGGGAGTCAAATGTATTTCTCTGTGTTTAGTGCCAGTCCTAAGGGTATCAAATGTATTTCGCAGTGTTGAGTACTGGCCCCAAGGAGCGTCAAATGTATTTCCTCGTGTTTAGTACTAGCCCCAAGGATGTAAAATGTATTCTGCCATGTTTAGTACTAGCCTCAAGGGGATCAAATGTATTTTGCCATGTTTAGCACTGGCCCCAACAGAGGTCAAATCTATTTCGCTCGGTTTAGTACCAGCCCAAGTGGGTCAAATGTGTTTTGCCATTTTTAGTACTAGTCCCAATTAGGTTAAATGTTTTTCTCCGTTCGTAGTTATTACTAGCCTCCGGGGGGTCAATTGTATTTCGATGTGTTTAGTACTATCCTCAAGAGGGTCATGTCCTTTCTTCATGTATACAGAGACTAGCACCAATGGGGTCAAATGTATCTAGATACTTGCTGTAGATTCCCCTGATCAAATATCCCTAGTTGTATTTTCCAATGTGCCATTTGTCAGGCAGTTCACAGAAATGCCTGAATTCGCCATCTGCCTTTAACAACACACACACACACACACACACACACACACATATATATATATATTATATATATATATGTATATATATATATTATTATATTATATAATATTTATATATATATATATAGATATATATCTATATATATATATATATATATATTCTATATATATCTATATATTATATGATGTATATATATATATATATATATATAATATATATATACATATATATGTATAGATATATATATATATATATAATATATATATATAATATATATATATATATATATATATTCAAGTAATCAAAGTCCACAATTAGTAAAATTGTGTTATTAAAAATACATAAAAAACGGGAGCTTTCGTCTACTTGATCAGTTAGACCTCATCAGCCGTACTGATTTTTCTTTTCAAAAAAATTATATATATAAAAGTTACGAAGGAACAGACAGGACTCTGGAAACGTCTCCAAGGGAGATAACCACCAAAAAACAAACTCTCTTAATTATGTTATTCCCTCGTTCAAAACGTCTGGCCAAAAGACGAGCCGATCGTCGTGGTGAAATACCTCCTCTGTGTGTTCGGCTGTTCCCTCGTCCCAAAATTTCTGCATCGGGCGCAACCTGCAATGGGGGTTCTTCCTTTCCAATGCCATGGGCAGGAGAAAGAGAGACAACCTGGGGCAGTAGGAGTGGTGCAAACAGCGTCTGTTCTAATATTTACAGTTTTAAGACCAAATAATTAAAAAAAGCATCCCTCTTGGGTAAATGATTTGTTAAAATCAAACAGTTTAAAATATTAATAAGAGCCCCTTCAACTACTCTGCGTCTACTAGCGTTATTATCTTTGTAAATTACTCTCGCTCCTTCCCAGTCCAATTACATGCCCTAACTCTAACGTATGTCTGGCAACTGAACTATAATCGATCCCAAAACCTACATGATCGCTTATGTTCTCTAATCTTATACTTTAATCCCCTGCCAGATTCCCCATAATAACCCGTTATTGCAATCTTTACACGGTACCACATAAACTCCAACGTCATCTTTCCTTTTTTCGTTTTTCATGAATTCCTAATCAACTTTGATTTTAACGAGGTATTATACCTAAAAGCTAAATCCAACCTATTTTCCCTATTCTGTTTTAATAAATGTTGCACCCTTTCCAAACTATGATGATAAGGAAGCGGAATACACTGACTACTTTTGAATTCGTATTTTCCCGGTCGGTGGATTATAAAAGTTTTTTTCTAGCCTTGGTAAACGCTTGGTCAATAAAATATTTTGGGTATCCCAGTCTCGTGAAAACCTCTCTTATATGTTTCATTTCCTTGTCTATGTACTGTGGATCACAAATCCGAAGCCCTCTCGTTACCATGTTGACGATTACATTAGACTTTATACGTTGGCTATGGTATGAATAAAAATGAATGTACATTTCTGCATTGGTGTCTGTATACACTAAATGTAAAGTTAAAAGTAACAGGGTCATGGTGAAACCAGAACGTCCAGAAATGGCAAATATTGTCAACCTCAAATTCAACTGAAAAGTTAATTGATGGCATCAAGTTATTAAACAAATTCTAAAAAACGATTAAACTGAATAACACTACCTTATAAATCAAAAGATATCGTAAAACAACAAATCTGACCCATAGAAAAGGCTTAATGTCCTCAGGACAACGGCTACTAAATCAGCTTCAAACAATTCCATGCACAGATTAGCCAACACTGGAGATAATGGTGACCCATAGCTATTCCGAAGTTTTGTCGGTAACCTGCCCTCTGAAGCTAAATACAGTTGAACTAACACAAAGCTTGAATCAAATCAATTAAAATGTCAACAGGAATTTGTGGATTAAAGGTACCCTCCCTTTCTTTTTCCTTGAGTTTGTTTAAAACGAAATCTAATGGGACATTTGTAAATAATAAGATTTTTAGATTATTGGATGATGAAAATACATATACGAAGCTTGTATCGAATCCTTCGATTAGTGAAATACAGAAAGAATTTAACAGGCAGCTTAAGGCTATCAGCAGCCGGGTTATGGATAGAGATTTGCGTGACAATTTACTTAAAATGACTTCTGATAAGAATCCGTTCCTTCCGTATTTTTATGGCATACCTAAAGCACACAAACCGGGGTGCCCATTGAGACCCATAGTGTCAACGTGTGGTGCTCCTCAAAGTTCAGTTAGCTAAATGGTTAGCTACGATTTTGAATAATTTCTTGGGTAAATTCTCTCTCATTTGCGTCATTCATCAGATTTTATTGAGAGAATACGGAATATAGGCCATTGCGAGGCAAAATGATTAGTTTAGACGTTAATGCATTATTTACAAATGTCCCATTAGATTTCGTTTTAAACAAACTCAAGGAAAAAGAAAGGGAGGGTACCTTTAATCCACAAATTCTGTTGACATTTTAATTGATTTGATTAAGCTTTGTGTTAGTTCAACTGTATTTAGCTTCAGAGGGCAGGGTTACCGACAAAACTTCGGAATAGCTATGGGGTCACCATTATCTCCAGTGTTGGCTAATCTGTGCATGGAATTGTTTGAAGCTGATTTAGTTAGCCGTTGTCCTGAGGACATTAAGCCTTTTCTATGGGTCAGATTTGTTGACGATATCTTTTTGATTTATAAAGGTAGTGTTATTCAGTTTAATCGTTTTTTAGAATTTGTTAATAACTTGATGCCATCCATTAACTTTTCAGTTGAATTTGAGGTTGACAATAATTTGCCATTTCTGGACGTTCTGGTTCACCATGACCCTGTTACTTTTTAACTTTACATTTAGTGTATACAGAAAAGACACCAATGCAGAAATGTACATTCATTTTTATTCATACCATAGCCAACGTATAAAGTCTAATGTAATCGTCAACATGGTAACGAGAGGGCTTCGGATTTGTGATCCACAGTACATAGACAAGGAAATGAAACATATAAGAGAGGTTTTCACGAGACTGGGATACCCAAAATATTTTATTGACCAAGCGTTTACCAAGGCTAGAAAAAACTTTTATATAACCACCGACCGGGAAATACGAATTCAAAAGTAGTCAGTGTATTCCGCTTCCTTATCATCATAGTTTGGAAAGGGTGCAACATTTATTAAAACAGAATAGGGAAAATAGGTTGGATTTAGCTTTTAGGTATAATACCTCGTTAAAATCAAAGTTGATTAGGAATCATGAAAAAGAAAGGAAAGATGACGTTGGAGTTTATGTGGTACCGTGTAAAGATTGCAATAAGGGTTATTATGGGGAATCTGGCAGGGGATTAAGTATAAGATTAGAGGAACATAAGCGATCATGTAGGTTGGGATCGAAATATAGTTCAGTTGCCAGACATACGTTAGAGTTAGGGCATGTAATTGACTGGGAAGGAGCGAGAGTAATTTACAAAGATAATAACGCTAGTAGACGCAGAGTAGTTGAAGGGGCTCTTATTAATATTTAAACGTGTTTGATTTAACAAATCATTTACCCAAGAGGATGCTTTTTAAATTATTTGGTTCTTAAAACTGTAAATATTAGAACAGACGCTGTTTGCACCACTCCTACTGCCCAGGTTGTCTCTCTTTCTCCTGCCCAGGCATTGGAAGGAAGAACCCCCATTGCAGGTGCCGATGCAGAAGTTTTTGGACGAGGGAACAGCCGAACACACAGAGGAGTGTTTCAAACCACGACGATCGGCTCGTCTTTTGGCAGACATTTGAACGAGGGAATAACATAATTAAGAGAGTTTGTTTTGGTGGTTATCTCCCTTGGAGACGTTTCCAGAGTCCTGTCTGTCCTTCGTAACTTTTATATATATAATTTTTGAAAAGAAAAATCAGTACGGCTGATGAGGTCTACTGATCAAGTAGACGAAAGCTCCCGTTTTTTTATTTTTGTAATTTTTTAATACACATTTTACATAATTGTGGACTTTGATTACTTGAAGATTTTCCCCAGTCACGTTATGGTGATTTTTTTTAGATATATATATATATATATATATATATATATATATATATATATATAATATAATATATAATATATATTATATATATATATATATATATATATATATATATATATATATATATATATATATATATATATATATGTATTATATATATATTATATATATATATATATATATATTATATATATTGTTTTACTGTCCGCTGTCCACCTCTTACAACTTACAATAGTATAGGACGGCGACAGTTTGTATGTCTTTTCTTACGACTGTTATACGTAAGCATTGTGGTTCCTTTTCCCCTTCTCATCTGAGTGATATCTAGTAGATTTTGGTTCTTCTTTAGAATAAGGGAGATGACTCAAACGGACTGAGTTAACTTATTAACAACTTTATTTCTTAGCTCCATCACTGGAGTATAGGAAGGGTTTGGTCGGATGACCGCTCAGTTGGGAAATCTAAGTTGAACTGCACTACAAGAGGATCTCGTCGATAGCGTAACACTAGCTATCTCAGCGTTTTATATAATAACAAGAATAAATGAACACGTAGCCATACGGCTCGGAAGTCATGTGTTTCCGCTACAGGTGAATAGGTCAACCGCTTCCCATGGAAGGTGTTGTGACCTGTTTACAAGACACACTAAATGTTTATTCATGCAAATGCAAACCAGGCGACTGCAAGCATTGTATAGCATGGTCTAGTTTCACGTCCTGTTATGGCTCTTCGATTACACTCCTAATTCGCCAATGATCCCTTGGGTCATGGGTTTATTTACAGATATGGAATTTATCTGTATACAAAATGCAATATATTACATATGTTATATTTTAAATTGCTTTTTTTTTTGTTAACCACTGTTTGATAGATATCATTTTGGCTTCCATGGAAGCAAGCAGGGTCATAAAATGACAGTTTCAGCGTTAGCTCTCTCGGAGGCAAATCGAGCTCCGAAAATGTTGACGCAGCACATGGGGTGGCGCCGGGTGGAAGATCAGGCCCTATGCCTGCGAATGAGAGGAAGCAAGGAACTGGTTTTGGGTAGATTTTATGGGTGTGATAATGAGCTGTATATGATGTCACACATCTATTCCAGTGCAATGAACCTATGACGAATCAATGACGTCATATTGTCTTGTGAGAAAGTTCGTGCTTATGTACGTACGAGCTGTTTCCCCTACTTATTGGGAAGCTAAGATAACTAAGACGGAGAAACACCCAAGTCAGTAGAAGAGGCTGTGTTAAGAATGACCATACATAGTTGTATTTTACTTAAGTGTTAGTGCTCACAGATGAAATGGGTAAGCGTACTTTTAAGCCCAAGTGTGGCTTTGTCTTTTTATATTTTAAACCTTTTTTCAGAAATGTCCTTTTCCATATGACTTTTGGATTTATGTCATTTGGTTTATTTGCAATTTATTTATGTGGGATCCTTTTCCTTTATTTTAACAGACGTTTCTGGCAACTTCAATTGGAACTTACCCGATAGTTCCGAAGAAATGGTGTGGGGAGACTATGACTTTTCTAGTACCTATTTTATGACTAAACTAATGTTAGTTATCTTAGAGAAAGAGGTGGACGGGTTTGTTCCGATCCGCAGGGTTATTTGAGCTTTCTGTTTAAATATCAGAAGTGAATTATTTTGATTTTGATTTTGTTTTAACTTATCAGTGAAACATTTGTTTCTTTGAGAATTTGATTTATTTAGTTAATCCTTTTATTCTTAAATATATATATATATATATATATATATATATATATATATATATATATTATATATATATATATATATATATATATATATCATATAGCAAACAAATATTTTTTCTTATATTCCTTTTCCATTTTCTTTCCCCCTCCTCTGCCTCCCTTTCCTCAAGAGAAAGAAAGAGGAATGCCGGATACTTTGCGTGTCTCATTGTCGTAAAAGATCGCCGTCTACCGACGAAGGAAAAGGAAGTCTCATATGAAATGCCCTTTCTTTTTTGTTTTTTTTAAATATATGTCATTTTCCAAGTCTCATGTCAAAGTATAATTTCCGTTTAACCATCTATGGGGTATGTGGGGTCTTAAAAAGGTCTTGAAAGTAGTGGTGATGATGTATAGTATATATATATATATATATATATATATATATATATATATATATATATATATATATATATATATATATATATGTGTTTGTGTGTGTGCGTGTGTGTGTGCGTGTGTGTGTGTGTGTGTGTATCAAAAGGCAAAACAACTCAATACGTCAAGTTTCTTTATTATCGCCAACGTTTTAAGACAGTGATCTCATTTTCAAGGCTAAAAAAGGAAAACCAAAATCACACGCTCACACGCACACACACATTGTTGTATTTAGGGTTTTCTACAAATATCAAAGAATCTCAAACCAGAAAATCGTAGGAAGCATACTCAGATGGAATGGTTGTAGTCCAATTCAGCTGAAGTCAGTTATCGTAATATGTTTTCCTGTATTCTTTGGCCGTTTCCTAATACTTTCCTGATACTAGTGACCATATAATGGATTGACTTCTACTTTATTTTTGTAATTCCAAGCATGGTTAATCAAAAAGGGATTGTGAATTAGCCATGATAAATGAGCAAAGTCGAATGGCATCTTTTGTTTTATTTTTTATAGCCTTGACACTTATAAAACATGAATTTCACGCTCTATGTACAATACTGGATATCCTGCTGAGAAGTGTAGGTTTTATTATTCACTGTTTCATTATATTTATATTCAATCAACAATATACGAAACAGCGAGG
>NC_061087.1:35482535-35490174 GCF_015104395.2 Macrobrachium nipponense | reverse complement strand
CGAAACAGCGAGGAAAATTCAATAATAAGGATTTGACTTCTTTTTCAATATGAAGTCTCGTGAAAAATTTAAAAGCACCGAAAAGTACAAAAGGTGCAATCTATTTAAAAGGAATTCCATTTTATAAGCCTCAGGGTTGCTTTGTAAAACCCACAAAGAGAGGAGTCTAAATCCAAAAACTCATTGTATAATGAAAAAGCATATCTCAGTGGAACCATAAGAAATACCTGTCACTCTGACATTATAATTATGTTATAATCAGTGGACTGGCTTTTCCAATACAACTTTGTTTAATCATATTAGGCATACTTAATACTATTGTAATATTATTTTGAACGCCATAACGATGAAGATATATCTGGAAAATAAAGATCTGATGTAACTATCTCTCAGTGCAGCTGTTTGTAAACTTTTGGCCTCATTGAGAAAACTGCACTTTTAGAAACATATTATTACCCGAGTCCCAAAAGGGCCTTGAACTAAAATGGTGTTTATTAGTGAAGCAGTTTACTATCTGCAGTGATAGCATAAATGTATTCCTTTCTTCAGTGTCTGAGAATATATATTAAAGGTTTTAATATTTTCATTTTGCAAAAGGCAAATCCATAACGTTACCAAGACAAACAAGCAAAAAGCCTCCGCATCTGGGCCGGTCAACTGCATCTTAAAAATAGCACGAACCAAATGAGCAAATGGAGAGAGAGAGAGAGAGAGAGAGAGAGAGAGAGAGAGAGAGAGTCTGTTCCACCACTTGGCAACCAGAACTCGGGTTAATAGACGACTGTTGGTAAAAGAATAAAAAAAAAAATAAAATAAAATAACCGCAAGAATCAACAGGATAGTTTGCCCTTTTTGAATTTTTTGCTTTCGGCCGTATTCTCTGGAAACCTGAATAGTATTTGCCAAATGTAAATGGGACATTTTAAATGTTTATGGATGAATATCATTTGTAAAATAAGATATCCTTTATCATGTTTAGCTAAAATGGAACCAGATGTATATATTCGTAAGAAATCTAATCTAAATTTAAGCTCTCCGTTGGTTTGTTTATTGGAACAAGATCTAATTACTTACGCCGATGCTGAGTATTTGGTGTTTATGTGAAAAATGCACCATTTTCTTTAAATTACATCATCAGGTCATTGTTCCAAGTCCCTTTCTAGTTACCTTTGTAATTCATTTTAAAAAATCATGATAACTGTAAGCAGAAATGTAAAACAATTTATATTTACGAGATTAATGTAGACAGATCCTTATTATTATTATTATTATTATTATTATTATTATTATTATTATTATTATTATTATTATTATTATTATTATTATTATTATTATTATTTGGAAGGAGTCCTTAATGAGGGAAATGTTAGGAAAAGCAATTGTTCTTTCAACCTCATTTAGCTGGTAGAGAGTCTTTATTATTATTA
This sequence comes from Macrobrachium nipponense, assembly GCF_015104395.2. NCBI lineage: Eukaryota > Metazoa > Arthropoda > Malacostraca > Decapoda > Palaemonidae > Macrobrachium > Macrobrachium nipponense. Next base: position 35,488,747 of record NC_061087.1, on the reverse strand, counting down.
TTATGACAATGCATATTCATGGAATTATCTGTTCTCGAATCTCATTTACCATTCCATTTGTGGTATGCATTCCTAGTTGGGGAACCCTTTCCACAGTTTTTTTCTTTTTTTCACTGTTCTAATCATTATCTCTAGAATTTAATGCATTTGGCCAATCCGTAAGCACCAACCTATTTATCTTCAAGTGAAGGGAGGCGTCGTATACAACGATAACTACCATGAATAATAAGAATAATGATCTGTTACGTGCGACTTGGAAAACTAAAATGAAATAAAAAATAATCGGTTGGAGGACAATAATGAGTGACCCAACGATAATTGTCAAGAAAGTTTAATCAAAATAATGAAACCTTAATGTTCAAAGATAATCAGTTTATTAAAAAAAACATAAAAAAAAATTGAAAAATAGGATAATGGTCCGTAATTTAAACTTTGACTTCGAAAAACAGGTCATGAAGGTAAACATAAGATTTATTATTTTCGGGACATAGTATCGAATACTAAATACCAGACCAGCAAGCACTATAGTTCCCGAGAGGTTATAAATATATGAAAAAATTTTCAGTAACTCAAGATAATGACTTAATGTACAAAGATAATCAGTTTATTAAAAAAATTAAAAAATAGAAAAATAAGATAATGGTCCGTAAATTAAACTTTGACTTTGAAAAACAGGTCATGAAGGTAAACATAAGATTTATTATTTTCGGGACATAGTATCGAATACTAAATACCAGAGACCAGCAAGCACTGTAGTTCCCGAGAGGTTATAAATATATGAAGAAATTTTCAGTAACTCCCCCAAGATAATGACAAGCATTTCATGAAAACCATTGCATAAAGGGACAGTACTAGATCAATATAATAATAATAATTACTTCGTATATAGTTATTCCTCTCACAACCTTTATAGTCACCGTGTTTTTAAATTTTAATTAAATAGGTGAAATTCAAATTCATGAGGAAATAATTTTAATTTAAAAATATTAGCCGCATAGCTGACCGCCACTGTCATTAACTATACTGTTAGGAGAACGGTGACTAAATTATTCAATTTTTTTGTGGCTTAGGACTAAAAATAATTCACCACAGCTGAAGTCTACAAATATAGACTGAAAAAATAAATTTATATCATTCATGTACTGCTTACACGACTGGGACACAGGGTTTTATGATCCCTTCCCTGGGGTACAAAAGTCAGAGTGGTAAAGATTCCACTTGAGTGTGTGTGTGTGTGTATGTGTGTGCGTGTCTGTCTGTCTGTCTGTCTGTCTGTCTGTACGCATACATCACTTATGCCTAAGAATGAAAATGAATCATCTCTCAATTGTCTTTTATCTTCTATCCCTTTCATCTTGAAGCCATTGTTCTATTTCATAAAACGACTCTTCCTGCAGGACACTTCTCCAGGTGCTTAATTATTTACCTCGGCTCTGCTTTTTATTTCTTTTGTAAGAAATCCTCATAAAGACAGTGATACAAAAAAGGTAAGTAATGAAACGAAAAAGTTAAGTAATGACAATTAAAAACCTGAAGTTAAAATTCCTTTTCGTGAGTTTGTTGTAAGGAATTAAATATATGGTTAATGCTAACGACCGCAGGATGGTAATTAAGAAAAATCAATAGCATTTATATATATATATATATATATATATATATATATATATATATATATATATATATATTATATATATATATATATATATCACACTTGATGCATAAAGTGAGAGAGAGTGAGAGAGAGAAATATTTAAACGCTAAATAGTTGAAGTTTGTTTTATAATATAATTCTGGCTCACAAATGAGGGAGCGCTCCGTAACGTTTCAAACAAGCAACGTACACAGAATGGAAAAAATTGCAAATATGTTGTGATGACTTTTGTTCCAGAAAGGTAAAGAGAAGCTCACGTGACCTTTGGGGGGATGGGGTGGTGGGGGCTTTAATACAAATTATATATAAAACACGCAACTGCCTTTTATGTTAGAAGTTTATTTTCCACTTCAAGTCTTGCAACTACAAAGCGCTGTTGTTGTGTGAATCGCTTACTTGTAAACTGCAACTGGCGCAAAGTAGTATTACTCTCTCTCTCTCTCTCACACACACACACACACACACACTCACGCACACACACGATTACAGGCTCTGATTAGAAAGAAAACCTTATGCTGGTTCACTCGTAATACATGAAAAAAATAATTTCAAGAGTTTCTCCTGTTATCTCTTCTTTAAAACAATAAGTATTTTATTATTGGTACCAATAACAAAACAGGAATTATGTTTCCAGGAATGTGTAATTGCAAGAACTCATCCTACTTGCCGCAAAGTGGCGTACGACTTTTGAAATTTAATATATGATATCGTCGTTCTGGAAGAATACATTTACCTAAACTGATAAACGTGTCCCAAGTCTTGCATAAACGTTTTCATATGCAACTTGCCTTTTTAGTGTTCTGTAAAATAAAACTATTGAGGTGGGTTAGTCTGTCCTTCTGCACTTTTTCTGTTCGCCCTCAGATCTTAAAATCTAGTGAGGCTAGAGGGCTACCAATTAGTATGGTGATCATCCACCCTCAAATCATTCAACATACCAAATTGCAGCCTTCTAACCTCAGTAGTTTTTATCTTAATTAAGGTTAAAGTTAGCAGTGACCACGAATCTGGCACCACAACAGCACAGGCCAACAGCACAGGCCACCACAGGACCGTGGTTGAAAGTGCCACTGTTGAGTTTCATGTGCCGTGGGTGAGAGTCTCCTACGGCATTATACGCTGTGCAGAAAACTCAATTGGGACGAAGAAACTTCGGTTAATTTCTTTATTGTTCTTTCCCCATCCTCATCACGAACTAGTCTGTGGATAATCGAAAAAATTAGAATTTTATCTATACTACACGTGAAACCACAAGAATATGAAATCTACAAGAAAGGTCCCGTCTGCAGCATTTCTAAAGTCAATGGTGGTGGGATTCGCGGTAGGTGTTCAAGGGCTGTATTAACTGCATTCAAATCATAATGGTATTAGCAAGATTTGTATTGTTTCAGTTTTAAAGGGTGTCCTCTTTTTTGGATCTGATGTCTGTATTCCAAGATTTTTTTTTTTATCTTACTACTAATGATTATCACTAATGATTTTATTAACATTTAATCATTTCCACCATCGGTATACATAGTGGCTGTAATAATAACACTATGTTATAGAACTTCTCGAAGTGTAGATAGATTTTGAGTGAATGCAATTCTAAGAATGCTCAGGCACTTTTGAATACTTAGTTATAAAGTAATACTTCATAATTAGCTGATACCTTTGATTTATCTGTTATGATGCAAACTGTGTTAAGCGGTATTCCTACACCTCGAGCAATTGCCCCATTAGTCATTTGTCAATTCTTTAAATCGAACAAACTTTCGTTTGTCGGTATAAATCCAGCTGAAGGGGTAGATTTAATGTTTTTATCAACGTGTGCATTTTAACAAGGGGATTACTTAGTTCTGTTTTGAGATACGATGTCATTTTTTTATTTGTGTTCAGGTAATTGGAAAAATCTGATCTTTTCTAGATAGTGACCCCCAGCAAAGTTCGGGGTCGTTATATATGATTAGTATTTCTTTGGCGTCATTATCTTTATGATATTTACAGTCTTTTGTTTATGTTTTTACGGTCATCCTTAACGGGCTTGAAATATCTAGGAAAGATCCAAAAAATCTATGGGCGCATCTACATATACCATCGAGAATGTAATCTTCAACCTAGTTTTAATTAATATTTTTGAGTGCCTGGTGATCTGGTTTTATTGTGTCTCTTTTTAATGAAGAGAAACACTTCATTAAGCTAGGACGGCAGTGGGCCTTTTATTTTCATGTCTATGCTGGAGCAAGCTACCTAATTTAATAAGTAGCTGTGCTCATCCTTTTAAGGCTGGATAAACGCTTGTAAATAGCAAACCACTGTGCCATGCTCAAGACTGCCATGAATTAGAGCACAAAAAGTAAGTTATGAATTTAGAGAAAATGTCACCGGTAACAGATGCGCATGCGTGTCAAATATATTCCAACCTCAAGCACAGAAATCTGGTTCTTGAGCGACAATGAACGATCACATGAAACTTATGACCTCCCTTGATGGTTAGTTTCGGCCATTTGACCTTTACTAATTGGATTTTATGAGAGACTACGACAGACTTGTCCTTCTGACATGATGCGATGCAGAACAGGTTAAATAAACGAAGAAAAAAAACTGTCGGCAGAGTAAGTAATGCACCGGAGTTCATGAAACAGTGGAGGCTGTTATGTACATTCAGGGACCAAGGCCTTTGATTTATTCTTCTGTTTTCTAAGATTTATTCATTCATTTATTTCTGTAAGAATTAATTCATTCATTAATTAAATTATTAATTGTATATATTTATTTATTTATTTATTTAATTATTTATTTATTTATTTATTTATTTATTTATTTATTTATTTATTTATTTATTTATTTATTTAATTTAATTAATTTAATTTATTTATTTATTTATTTAGATTTATTTTATTTATTTATTTATTTATTTGTTTATCTATTTATATATTTATTTATTTATCTTGCTGCAGAGTGAGCTTGAGGTGTTGAGGAAGACTGTTAAATGCAGGAGAGAATATTTCAGCCATTATCATTCATCTCTTTGCGGTGAAACTAAAAGTGCACAAAGATGTACTGTATTTTCTTAGTTTTGACAAAAGAAATCAAACAATCAGAGAACGTTAGGTTACAATAGAATTATAACATCCAGAGAAAATGTCTTAGATCGCTCAGCCAATCAGAAAAGACCATTGCCAGTGCACACCAGCAGAAGATTGAATGACTGCGTTTTCAAGGGCAACGCCTCTTCTGAACCTTTTTGCTTTTCGTTCTTGAGTAGTCAAGGTTACCCAAGGACCACCCCCATTTCTGAAGTCGTGCTTGGGCGGGTCTCTCTGGCATGACTGCGATTGCGGGCGTGTTATGGAGTGCACTGGGATGAATGGATAGAAATTATGGAATGACTTTGTGCACAGAACAAGACAGAGTGCTGAAACTTGCGGACTACGAAATTACGTGAGTTGGTACAGGAAAAATAAATAGTTCAAAAATACCTAAAAGAACATTAGATATTTCAAGGTATTTTATTTTATTCAAAACTGAGTTTTCATATAGGAATGAAATTGATATGCAAATCTGCCAATCATGGTGTAAAAAAAAAAAGATAATTACACCATCAACAGTTATGCCATGCGAAACAAACATACTATTTCCGTCATCGGCTTAACTCACTACAACCAGCTCCCTTGAACCCACCTATGCATTAGTACTAAGTAAGTTCCACGAAACAGAAGAAGTTAGACTTTTCAAAGGAACAAACAACAAGCAAGGATGCAAGGGAAGATGCAAAGCCTCACATTTCTCTTAACATTTTGGCACGAGGCCAAATCAACACTTGTAACCAGACGGAGGTGACGACATTACTCGAGATAATTCGTGACGTCATCACAGTCAATAAGAGATGTAATTTGAAGTTATAAATTCCTTCTATTCTAAGAAGAGTTTCATATGTGCCAAATTATATATTTGTGCAGAGTAAACATTTGAAAAAAAGAACTGGTTCAACTCTTGTTAACACCATCAGGTGGTTATTATTATTATTATTATTATTATTATTATTATTATTATTATTATTATTATTATTATTATTATTATTATTTCGGCAGGCGAAACCTACTCACACGGAACAAGCGCACAGGGCCACTGACTTGAAATGCAAGCTTCCAAAGAATGATGGGTTCAACCTCCCACCGCAAACCCCACACTGCAGCAGTAACTGATCATGATACAAGAGCCAGTGATTTTTTCATCGCCTTGGGGGAGGCGCAAACTCGCATCATCTGAGCGGTATGTCACGACACTAACGTCCATACCTGCGGACAGGGAAATCTGAATATAATGCATCTTGTATGTATGCAAATATGTATGTATGTATGCATGTATGTATGTATGTTTGTGTGTCCCAGACTTCCAAGAATCAACATCTTAGAACCGTGTTCATTGTTCGTCATTCACAAGCTCTTTTCTGGACTAGCTTCTTAACTTATTTTCATTTTTCCCCCAAAGGCATCTTGTTTTTTTTATAAAAAAAAAAATAAAAGCGTCTCCTCTTTCTTAATAATTAATTTAACCTAGCAATAACTCTGAACGGAAA
>NC_061087.1:35472535-35475035 GCF_015104395.2 Macrobrachium nipponense | reverse complement strand
GGAAGACTAGATGTTACCTGCTTATGGAGATTTACAGAACTGTTGCTACTGTTGAACCTTAGCACAAGTAGAAATAAAAAAAAAGAATGGTAAATTAAGGTCTGGTTAAGTTATGGCACAAAATTTTACGGCACAAAATATTTATGTAGGCAAAAGTGGAATCGTTTGAAAAATTTTTTGGATAACCATTTCTCATGGAAGTGAAGTATCATATTTCAATAGGAAAGGGAAATTTAACTTCATCTGCCACCAAATCTTGATAATAATATTGTCACCGTATCACAAATGCAATTATTGTTAGAATATTCGTACTTAGGAAATATCTTTCATTTGCCATATAACCAATTCCTTTCACTTATCCTAACCTGGCCCATCAATTTGGATTAGAACTTTAATTTATCCTTTGCTGTCACAAGTAACCCCTTGCAGATACAAAAGTAAGCACTTTCTAATACTAGGGGACTTCAAGAAATAGGATGTGAGACTTGCAACATCATTGTACACAACAAGCCCATGGTGTAGAGGCGCGTCACTTCTCAGCTGTAAAGTGACCTCTGACTATCGATAACTTGCACACCAGAGGTTTTGATCCAAGGCCTAAATTAGAACTCTGAAAGACTGAAGCCAACCATGGAATACTGGCTCCAGGTGAGTACATCTTAAACTCTTGATATGGCCAGCAGTGGGAGGCGAAACATAAGACCTAGACAAACATAACTAAATAGTGTTATTAGACTTCTCAAAGATGGCGTGTAAACCTGATACAAATCTCAAGTGACACATATAACCCATTTCCAATGGTAGACATGGATATATCAGTTATCACTGTTGCTATCATGTAAAGGACCTCGGATACGTTGTTGGAGTGATCTCAAGATATGAATATGAAAGCACTTGAGTGAGATGAACCAAAAATATATGCCAATTAATCTGCTTTATAGGCTTATTGCTTATCCGCTTTCTGTCACGAGACATCATTCTGCTACAGTCTTATCATCACCTACAGCAAAATTAGCGCCACTACCTGCACAGAAAGTCACATTTCTCACCCTAAGAAGAAACGGTGCGTAGAGTGCAACTTCATTGTTGCAGGACCCATCAGATAAGTACGGTACACTGCGAACATGGTTGAATTAATCATGGTTGTTCATTTGAAAAGAGAATGGGAGGCCTTTATTTATATATATTGGTACTTTAATCATTCATTGTTAGTTGGAATTTCTCCTTGCTTTTTACATCGAAGTTTATTAACTGGGGATTACTACCATTAATCTGGGTACTACTGATTAATAGTACGGCTGTAGTTTTTATTGTATATTCGGCAACGGTCATTAAATGAGTCTTTCGCTCTGTAGTTCCCACATGGCTATGCAGATCACGTAACCTACTTTATAAGTGTCGTTTTTTCTTCTCTATTCATGGATTGAAAATTATTATTTGGTTGGTCGCTAGCGCCCTTGTGTGGAGCTGGAGACAACAAATGAATACTCATCTTTTTCGAATTGTGTACTCGTATGTCCTGTGTGCCCACTCGTGTCATTGCAGAGGTAGATTATATTCTGTTGTAAGTTCATATTTTTGGTTTTTGTTAAATTAGGATTAATTTTTACTGATGATATTTATACGTACTAATAGGAGGTCAGTGGTTGTTTGTGAAGCACGACTGAATCTAAAAAAAAAGTCAAGTTGGAAAGTTTTTGATAAAAACAAGTAAAAAATGCGCCTAAGCTTGTTCAGCGTAATCTAGTTTTCTGTACACCATATAATGCTGTATGAAACTCTCAGTCATGGACCATGAAACTCTCAGTTTCGACCCATGAAACTTTCAGCAACAGCCCGGTGTTGGCCTGTGTTGTTGGCACCTACAGCGGTGCCAGACGCACAATAATGACTAACTTTAACTTTAAATAAAATAAAAACTACTAGGGCTAGAGGGCTGAAAATTGGGATGTTTGATAATTGGAGGGTGGATGATCAGGATCCTAATGTGCAATCCTCTAGCCTCCTTAGTTTTTAAGATCTGAGGGCGGACAGAAAAGTGAGGACGGACAGACAAATAGCCATCTCAATAGTTCTCTTTTACAGACAACTAAAAAATTATATAGAGCCATAGACACCATAAATTCTTTGCACCAATATAAATGTGATAAGGTTTCTATTATTGATGGTAATATGTTCTATCTGAATTTGCAGTCATTAACAGAACTGGAAGATAATTTTAAAAATTAGCATTGATATATTAAAAGGACTGAATAATATACTTAACTCCATTACGACACGTTGAGGTCCATGAAACTGATTTAGTGGCTGGATTGAGTTATTTATTTATTTATTTATTTTTTTGCGTCAGTTCATTATACTAATTAGTTTACTGTATCAATGTTAATGATTGCAGTAACTAACTTTCAGGTTTTTCTTTAATAATTGACAGATTTTATTTGTATACTCTTTAATCTAGCCTTAAATTTTATTTTTTATCATTTCCCGCCATTTCATCCGA
>NC_061087.1:35462535-35467535 GCF_015104395.2 Macrobrachium nipponense | reverse complement strand
TGAGATTTTATCGCCGATCTTTGGATATGTTATCATCCCACGTTCACAGGTAAAAAGATAAAAAAATAAAAAAATAAATAGGTGTTCTTTGGCTCCAATGACTTATTTGAGGGCGTTTTCGTGTCCTCCAACAACATATCAATAACGATAGAGAGAACACAAAAAGATCGAATAAAGGCTTGGAGGCAAAAAAACCGGAAAACCGTGGAATTTCCGCCGATGTTAGTGAAGACAATCATATCCAGTAGACAGGTTCCAAAGGCATATCGTGTGAAACGATTACGTCACAGTAGCATTTGAGAAAGAGATAAAGCGAGATTACTTCAATATCAGCATAGGGGAAGAGATTAAATCCTGATTTCAATGCAAATATTTTTCGTTGAAACTGCCGCCTCCCTCCCTATTCTTTAAATCCTATCTCCTATGTTATCAGGCGCAATAAATCCTTACCTTTCGCCCACACGATCTAGATTTGAGAGAGCGGAAAACAGATGTAGGTGGACTTTTAAAATTCAAGAGTCGCCACAAGGCGCATTTTATTTATCTTGAATCGCTATTTATGAAAATCAGTGTTGCCACTTGGTATCTGTATACCCTCCAAACTGGGTATAAGACTTACACAAAACCGTGGAAATAAGTGAAACTAGCGTATTTATTTGTAGTACATATACATTTTAGAGCAATTTTATCATTATTGCATTACCATGACAACTAGAATTCATGGAAACAGTTTGTAAATGCATCGGCGTATGTGTGAAGCTCCTCTAAATTGGCAACGATGTTCGTGATAGTTTTAATGGCAAAAAGATAAAGAATTTTATTTTTTATTTAGTTTCTTTTTTATTTCGTTCGTGTCCGCGTCTAGTGTCATTCTGGAAATCATGAATTTCTAAAGAAAAATTATTTATTGTTGAATACTTACACGAAAGATAAATATTCTAAATATATATAAAAATAATGCGCATTGGCATCCAGACACATATTTGTAAAGGAAAAATAGATAAACGGATCTTCTCTCCTGATTTCTATGCATCTTATTTATTATAAAATTCACTTTTTGTGTGTGAATTATGTCTAATAAAAATGATCTTAATGTGTTCAGCATGAATAATATACAAACTTGACAAATATTTACGAATTTTAGGCCATCATACCAAGACTAACACGAATTCGCCCATTCGGAGCTTAGGAGAGTGAAAGGAAGGAGCTGGAGTAGTTGGACAGTAGGATAAAGAGAAGCAGATAATGAAGGTGATGAAGCAAAACGAAATAAAGGTGGAACTGAGAAAAAAAAGAACAAAACTAAGAAGTAATAGTCTGAGAGGCTGGACGGAAGAAAGCAAGCGGAAAAGGAGGTAAAGTAAAAAGCTAAAAGGTGGGTGCATTTGGAGACAGAAGCGACGCAGAGAGCAACCTTGCGTAATGCCTACAGTGCACCACGTGAGGTGCACTGACCGACCGAACTATTCCCTTACGGAACTGTCTCGACAAACTTAGGTAATAAAACATCTTCATGCAGTTTAGATGAGAAGTATATTATCAATTTAGTCATTTTTATAAGCAAAGGGTGAATTTAGTAGTGTAATGAAAAGAAGTAACCATGAATTGTCAATCCATGAAGAGACTTCATCCTTGACAACAAGCGTCAACCTTTAAATTTGTTGCCAAGGGTATCCAACCAGCAAACGAAAATGAAATAAAATTGTCATCAGCCGACGATAATTACACAGCCTTGTGTTCGGTGACAAACTGGCATTTTAAAACTAAATACCTTAATCCGTATACCATACGTGTCCCTAATTGCCTTTGGCCGGCAATGAAGTCACCATCTGCCATGCAAACATTTCGAAGTTTTCGAAGTTATTTGCTTACTTATGATAAAGATGATTGTGATTTCATCATTGTTTTACCCCTTCTATCCTTAATTGTTGGTTTTTTGTTTGGCTTATGCATTTCATCAGGATTATAATCTCTTCTGCTATTATGCTGTGACTATTGTTAACAATAATGATTCTCTATGAAAGTATAGTAACATATGAATGGGGAAAACTTTTTTTTTCTTTTTACAAAATCGAGAATTACTTGCACAGACTAAACTAAAAAGCTTCGTCACCAAGTTTTCCTACGTAAGGCGCTGATGATGACGCTAAAATGTCTCAGTAGGTCTTGCTGGAAGGAGTGTGCTAAGTATTAGGGTTAGTAGTAATTCTTCTCTTTAAGTAAACACAATCATACCGAGGTGAATAAATCTATAATTCCAGAATAACTTTCCTTTCCGGGTAATCATATTCTCAGTCTAACAAAGATAATCAAGCAATGAAGAACGTACAAACAAATCATGTGGCAAAAAAAAAACTTCAAAGGCTTCAAGTTAAGCGTGTCACGAATAAGACTGGAATGATTGTTTTTGTTTATTATAGCGACCAACATAAGGGTACATGTTATGAAATTGGGTTACAGAAAGATATTTGTGAGTTTTAACATTCTAATAATAGTTGAAAAAATAAACAGGGGACTGGTTTTTAGAAAATTACGATTTTAGGAGGAGGGCTGGATAAACGAACATACAGAAGTCCTCGTGAAGGAATGGTGAATAGATCTAATATAAATCGACTCAAATTTCTGCTCTGCATGATATAATTTATGATTATACGAGTGTGGAAGCCTAGATAAAATTCTCTATATATAAGATGTATACTTTGCTTCTACGTATAACAGTAAATCAAACATAATGTTGCGGAAAACTCAAAAGAAAATGTTTTTACCCTTGGGTTTTACTCAACATGATGGGAAAGTTCTCCTTGGCTTTCCGCGAAGTACATACACTGGGTCCAAATAGACGAAAAGTCTCGGCAAGGAAAATTATTTTATATGCAGTTTATGTTAATTTTTACTGTTGTGTAATTTCAATAACTGACAGGTTATATAAACGTACATGGAATTGGGTACCTTTAAATGCATTCCGTTAGCAAGATAAGTAAAGGAAAAATAAAAATTCATGAAAAATCTGGCACATAAATGACATTCGAAAACGGAGAGGTATTTGCTGCTGTTACCAAAATCTGCCGTCCTTCGATATTAGTGCGAGGGCATAGCATTGACGGGTAACGATTGCAGTCGCAAATTGCTTCTAGTTATTTCACAACTAGATTTCATCCGACATAACCTAAACCTATTTCTACTTAGGATTACCGATTTGTTTCCATACTGTTTGGACACAATCGAAACATTAGATCATTCAGTGAATGGAACTTTGTGTAACTGGACTAAAGATAATGGCATTCTTTGCCTCATAGTGAAATCCTCTCTTCTTCATAGACATATCTGAAGGGTTGAAAGGGCTCCCATTATCGTTGTATAAATCTTTCGAGTTGTTCGATATCAAATTAAATAGACACTCGCCAGCTCCTCTTTTTTTTATGTCTGGTGTACCTGAATTTAAGTTATTCATTATTTTGGAATCATAAGCACAGGTTTTATTTTATTAACACTAAGGTAATTTAGATTTTATTAGATGCTCAGTTGTTTATTCTGCTATTTTCTATTTTACATAAAAGTCGTGGTATGGCAGTAAGCAATTCATCATTTTAAAAAATTGGAGTACTGGTAGAAATGATGTTCTATATGTAAAACTCTCTCTCTCTCTCTCTCTCTCTCTCTCTCTCTCTCTCTCTCTCTCTCTCTCTCTCTCTCTCTGTTACCTCGTTTTATAACTCTCCATCGATCTTTTCAATGCTCGGACATTCTTTTACCCTTAGTTCAATGCTTCTTTGGCCTCTTTAAAACTTTATCAATATCCGTTTCTTAAGAATGACGATCGTAACCTTACGCGATAATGATGAAGATGGCGATAAACCCCACATTGCTTCTGGGATCTCATACCTTAAAATTTTCGGTTCTTACCGTCTTTTATGACTTTTCTTGGGGACCATGTGAACGCAAACTCTCATCGATCTCTTCAGTTTAGGTGTTTTGAAGTAGGAACACATAATATTTTCGAATTATATAACCAGAGTCAAAGCTCTACTACAAAGGTAACGGAAAATAGAAAGATCCTTTTGAATTGATGTTGCCCTCAAGTAATTGTCATTTCCACCTCTCTCTCTCTCTCATCTCTCTCTCTCTCTCTCTCTCTCTCTCTCTCTCTCTCTCTGAAATCACGTTTTCCCATATGATTTAATTTTGAAAATAAGCAGCTTGAGAAACAACTTTTCGCATTCCATATATAGACCAATATTTTTGTTGGTAGAAATTCCCCTTGTGTCTAGCGTTTCCTGGAATATGTTCTTCTGAAAACATAGTTTACGTATGTTGAACATCATTCAGTTTTCTAAACCCTACATTTTTGTAGGATATACAACTCTCAACAACAAGATGGTATGTTAAAATTCTTAACGATTAGTGTTAGATGAGATTCTTCTTCAGCTTAAATACGAAGCCATTTTCATTATAGTGCCCTTTTATCATAATAGTAAAACACTCCATATCCGCATTTCTATCTCTTCGTATCGCATTCTTTGTATTCCCTCAGAAGAGGTTAATTTCTTAAGACGATCCTCTAAACTGAGTTCAATAGCACTCAAGACCATTTTATCTCATTGCTTGGAAGGTGTCAAATTTTCAGGGATCAAGGTATCATTAAGTCATTTATCCCCATTTCAAACCAATTTGTCTTCGGTACATTCTAGAATCGCGATTAGATCATATTCTTGTCTTGCTGGATTCTTTTTCATCTGTCCTGATGTTTTTGTTTCTTCATCAGGCAGAATACAAGGGTGCCTATATTAACATAGCATATAAGATAAATATTTTCGCGTTAAATCCTAAATCTGTTATGTATGCTTGATGGTGTTACTTCATTTCCCATTAGCGCGTGGACCTTAAACTAATCAGTTTTGAACATGTTTCTTTAATAGTTAGCCTATTCCAAGCGGATGAATGTATGTTGCCACTTGGTTAGGTAATACTTGTTACTCTATTGAGTTTTTAACGTACCACTT
>NC_061087.1:35435035-35457535 GCF_015104395.2 Macrobrachium nipponense | reverse complement strand
AGTCCCTAGGATTTATGTTAGACTGGATCTTCTGTATCAGAATGTTGAAAGCTACATATTACAAAAATATAAAAAAAAGTACATTTCAAGAAATCTAAATTTGAAAATAACATTAGAGTATTTTTTAATAATAGATAATCTCTTACGTAGAGGTCTAGATCCTTTATGGCTGTAGGTTTATACCTTGTGCTAAAGGGTTACTTCAATCAATTATAAACATTCATCTATAAAATTCCTTAGTTTAATAATCAATTCAGTATTATTCTCTTTTCCTTGTTATTTTCAGCCCTCTCCCTCTCTCTCATCGACACTTCTTTATCTTCTTCTGGTAGTGTGCTTTTGTGTGTTTCACTTACCCACCCAAAATACATCTTTCCATCAAGGACCTTCTCTCAACTGGCCACCCGAATAAGCAAATGCCTCATTAACCCAATAAAATGCAACTCAACATTTCCAGTGTTCCTACCAACCTACTCAACTTACAGTGCATCATTGCGAAGTAAGAATTTTTTAGTCCACAGCAAACACAGTTTAAGAAAAATTAATCGATGTCTGCATTTCACCATTGTCAAGTGTTTGCTGTTTGCATATTCCACAGCCAGTGATTCGTTCTGATTTACTTTGCTTAATCTCAAAGATGGAAAGGCAGTCGGTGCGTTATTTAGAAGTTGTAAATATACGAGAGAGAGAGAGGAGAGAGAGGAGAGAGAGAGAGAGAGAGAGATAGAGAGAGAGGGGGGAGGAGAAGGATAGAGAGAGAGAGAGAGAGAGAGAGAGAGAGAGAATTTATGACCTCTCATTTGTTGAATATTTTCACAATAGCTATAGCAAAGCTTTAGTTATATATTTCCTATATTGCACCCACACCCTGACAGGAACACACACACATATATATAGACGTGTGTATATATATATATAATATATATATATATATATATATATATATATATATATATATATATATATGTATATATATAAAACAAAAAGCAGGGTTAGGCTACGGCCAGCAAGACACATCTGTGCGAGGGTGGACCAGAGAAACCAATAATTCCAACATATTTCTTTATTTCCGACGTTTCGTAATAATTTCTTTATTACATCATCATGGTTCGGTAATGTATTGAATTTTAATTTTCTTATACCTTTTTTTAGTAATTTATTCATTATTCAACAGATCCCTGATGATGTAATAAAGAAATTATTACGAAACGTCTGAAATAAAGAAATATGTTGGAAATAATTTGTTTCCCTGGTCCACTCTCGCACTGATATATATATATATATATATATATATATATATATATATATATATATATATATATATATATATATATATGCTGCATACATACATATACACACACATATATATATCTGTGTCTGTCTGTCTGTGTCTGTGTGTGTGTTTTTGTGTGTGTGCGCGCGCCAAAGAATACATCCTCCGTTACAAGAAAATGGAAGCATAACAAATTGAGAAAACACGCAGCAGAGCAAAATTCCTTTGATCCTTTAAAATAGGAAAAATCCATTTTTCATATTTTTCGTAGCTGAAATGGCGCGCCTTTTCCAATGCCTTTTCAAGTTTACTGAAGCAAAAATTCCGTGCGCCCGACTCCCATATGTTGTAACATTTTTCCTCCCTTGTTTCTTATTCCCTCGTATAGACTTAGAGGCCCTTCAGAGTATGGCACGAACGACTCTGTTCACAATCCATTAGGCTGCAACTTCGGAGATTTTGCCCATTTGCATCTTTTTTTATGATTGACAAAGATTGCTCCTCCGCCGCTACAGACCTTGTAGCGTTTCTCCTAGCAAATGGATTTACTTGCCCCAGTTTGACTCTAATCATTTGTCATTGTTTTTATTGCTTGCCTCTCTCTCTCTCTCTCTCTCTCTCTCTCTCTCTCTCTCTCTCTCAGGAATCAGTGCCCATGTATTTGGCTTCGACAAATTTCAACTTTCAACGCCAACTCCGAAAATAAAAGTTATATACCAGACAATGTCTTTCTTGTTATCTTTATCGGGCGGGGAAGGAGGGATCGGTGTCGGGGTGTGTGGGGGGGGGGGGGGGGGGGGGGGGGGGGGGGGGGGGGGGGGGGGTGGGGGGGGCATACTGGTTGTTCCATTTCAAGGCCATTATATTGAATAGTTGATCCACTTCGTGAGGCTGCTTTCACGAAAATGACAAAAGTCATTTTTCTGGGACATGTGACAATTCTTTAATGGTCATAAAGTACAAGTATAGGTACTACATAAGGCCTAGGTAAAGCTATATAAAAAAAAATCTGACATGGAGTCATTAAAACAAAATTAAGATAAGTATACAAAAATAAGTAAAATAAAATATAAAAATATAATGTGGAAATTCAATAGAGAGAGTAATCTTAAAAATGCCAAATTATTAAGTAAAATTTTGAAAGAGAATATATAAAATAACTCTGAAGCTGTTATTAAATGTAAATGAATTAATATGTCCATAAGATAAATTAAAAAATACAATCTAATATATATCCAAATGAAATAAATGTGAAATGAAATTAATAAATAATACAAATAAAAATAGAATATAACCTCGCAGTTGCACTACGAAATATTTGTTTGAAGATGGTGGATAGCAAAATGAAAGAAAGATAGTGAGAATAGAGGTACAGTAAAATGAATGAAAGGGGTTGAAGGCTGAGGTATAGAAAAAAATCCAACTCGCCACTTCTGAGAATGTATCTGTTTTGAGTTCAGTATAGTCTCATGATAACCCAATTATCATTACCTTTCGATGTGCTTGTAAGCTTGATTCAACGAGTCCCAGCACTGGTCATCTTACTGTCCTGTACTGCCTTTTTTTATGTTGAATCTATCTGATAATGGCCGTATCAAAAACCCAACCATTGGCGGAAATTTTTAATGATTAACTTTATACTCTACTCATTCATTCACCTGCGATGTAATTATGGAGAGGTTGAAACCATCATGCACTTGGTTTCTTTGTGTAAATTGAAGAGAATAGTTGTTAACTGGAAAAAAAGTACTAAGCCAGGTTTGTCAAATAAATATAGTAAGTTTCCCAAAGGGTTTAAAATGGTATTTTCAAGCATATTCAAAACAGAAAAAAAAATACAGCAATGATTTTAATAAGTTAATTTATAACTGAATTTAGGTATATTCATAAAGCAATGCACTTCGCAGATGAGGTAATTATGAGTTCGTTTATAAAAAAAAAGTAGAATATTCAAAACAAGATTTATATTGTTAAAAGCACTTGGGGATAAATGACTTTTAATTTTTACTTCACAATATGTTCATCCTTTTTTTTTTTTTTTTTTTGATAAATACTAATCTTATTCATGAAGATAGATTGTAATGTATAAACAATATTACAAATTGTAAGAAACTGTAAATGTATATTTTCTAAATAAAAGGAAAAGTATATAATATCAGAGTTGGTATATTTTCACGTCGGGCTTTTCGAACCACTTTTCGCCCTTATTTAAAAAAATTAGTATTACTTATCACAGGCCTTCTCTGCATCATCAGCTCTGTTATAATTACTATTGTTATTTGTAATGCTAATTCTATTTGACTACTGTTAACTTCAACATATCCAGCATTAAACAACGTTTCAGAGAAACTCATATAAGTAAAGGTAGAATTCAGGCCAAAAGCCAAGCACTGGGACCTATGAGGTCATTCATTGCTGATACGGAAATGAACAGTAAAGGTTGGAAAGGTGTAACTGGAAGAAAATCTAGCAGTTGCACTGTGAATTAATTGTTAGGAGAAAGCTAGAAACAAGGTGGGCGAAGGAGAATATGAAAGGCGGTCCAGTAAAAGGAAAGAGAGGGGTTGCAGCTAGGTGCCGAAGGCGCGCTACAAAGAACCTTAGGTAATGCATGCAGTGCACTGTATGAGATGCACTGTCAGCACTACTCTCCTATAGAGTTATGTAGTGAACGCACCTTGTGAAATGCGGGCGGTGAGAAAAACTCTAGAAATGACAAGTTCTACTGTAATCCTTGAGTAAACGTTCATGAACATTGAAGCCTTGTATATATATTTAAAATGGTCGTACATCCCTTGCACGCCTAGTGCTGTGGCGGATTTTGGGCGGGTGGGGGAGGGGGGCACAGGTCATATGACCCCCCTACCCTCATGGATATGAATAATAGAGCATTGTTATATTTCAACAAATCATTATTGCTAGCAAAGATTTCCTTAGTTAATGAACAACTATAAGAGTGCGTGTTATATATATATATATATATATATATATATATATATATATATATATATATATATATATATATATGATAATCCTAAGTGCCCCCGCCCCCAAAATAGAAATGTTTCTAGATCCGCCATTAGCTTAATGCTTTAGAGTGGAGAACCCTGACTCATCTGAGAATTATTAAATGTCCATGAGATGACGACTGAGTAATGCAAAAAAAAAATATAGTACTTAGATATTGTCCCCTCTCTAACTGTCATCTCTTAACATAAGGTAAAATTTGAAAAAATATTCACTGAGTGAAAAATACAAGGTAATTGAACAGCTTAAGCTTATCGGTGAGGTGATGGTAATTGTGAATAAAACCGTTAGAATTAAAATATCTTAATCGCTCTAAAATTACGTCATTACATAATGGTGTAAAAATTTATAGCACTCAAGTGCAAAATTTACGAAAGGCTTATTTCCCCAGAAACTGATGAGCATCATCCCCACCTCCCAGAAACATCCGACTGATGAATGAATGCCAAGAAAGGAAGACATGACGAATCCCACCTCAAGTCTTCGATGATGGAAGATCTCGATTATGTATGAGAGAAGACTTTCCTAGATCGGTTACTTCAGACTACGCCAGGAGATATGTTTGGCCTGATGATAGTTCTAAGATGGCCCTAGCTATCAGGAACTCTGCAGGATATCTCTTTAAGACTTAATTATTTTGCTATATATATATATATATATATATATATATATATATATATATATATATATATATATATATATATATATATATATATATATATATATATATATATATATATATATATATATAGAATATTAAGCCAAGAAATGAAACAAATATATATATATATATATATATATATATATATATATATATATATATATATATATATATATAATACATACATATATACACATAATTACTCCTTCCATTCCTGAAAGTTTTCTTGGTCACATCTTACTCCCTTACCTACTAAGCAATGGTACCAAGAACCTACCACTATAAGAAATAATTGCAACTAAGTAACAAAACTGCTTTATGAAGACTAAATGCACTATCTGGAAGAGGCAGCCTTTTAATAAGGTAAATGGCGACAATATCACCTCGCCATGATCTCCCTCATCATCTATTAAGAAACCATGGAACGGCTGGTTTACTAAAAACTGACACAGCCATCCTCCAGAAAATGTAAAGGGACAGATGTTGTACATCGATTCCAGTGCCAAAATAGAAGGCACCCTTATTCACATTGTATGACGACTACCAGCCTCTCCATCGTCTTTCTTACCATCTACAAGAACGTGCAATATTTAAGCGCTTCAGGGAAAATCATCTAAATGGTTTGGGTCGCCATGGCTTTAAATTCAGTCTAAATCTTGGATGCACCCTGACCGCCGCTGAGTACATACAAATCTTAGAGGCTCTGTATATATATACAGAAATTGCCACCGAAGATGGGCGTGAAGGATGAAATCCTCACCTTTCCCTACACCTTCTACAGGAGTCGGCCCCTCTTCAACGTACTGACCAACAGCTGGAATAGAATTGTCTCTCTCCTCCAACCATAAAGACGAACGAAGATGACACGCCCCCTTTCATATTACCTTTCCGGCATTCTCATATTACCTTAGCATTAAGGGAGGTCCCAAAAGGAAACAGAATCCATGGCTTTCACCTCGGTAGCCGAGAAGGAAGCATTCTCTTGGTGAAGTCTCTCTAGAGAAGACATTATTTTGTAATGTTTCTACTAAATAATACCCCAGCATTTTAAGCTTACACACAATCTTTCGCTCCAGCGCTTACATTTTTATATAGTTTTCCAAAATCTGTCATTGTTCACTGTGCTGCCGGATCTGCATGAAACGTTGTTAGTCTTCACCTCTAAGAACCGTTCTAACAAAGCTTTTCTGTGTCAGTACTGTCCACTTATGTTTCTCAGGCTAATCGTCTGTTTAGGATTTTCTCAACAATTTCCGTTACATTCACCGCTCGCATTTCACAAGGTGCGTTCACTACATAACTCTACAGGAGAGTAGTGCTGTCAGTGCACCTCATACAGAGCACTGTATGCATTACTTAAGGTTCTTTGCAGCGCGCCTTCGGCCCGTAGCTGCAACCCCTCTCTTTCCTTCTACTGGACCTCCTTTCATATTCTCCTTCGCCCATCTTGTTTCTAGCCTTCTCCTAACAATTAATTCACGGTGTAACTGCAAGATTTTCTTCCAGTTACACCTTTCCAACCTTTACTGTTCATTTCCGTTTCAGCATTGAATGACCTCATAGGTCCCAGTGCTTGGCTTTTAGCCTGAATTCTACATTCAATTCAAATCAATTCACACAACACTAAAACATGTCATAAACACGTCGGCATTTCATCACAAAAAAGCTGCATACGAGTCAACGAATTATTGGTGGTCCTAACCAGTGCTTTCATGCAGCTATCCGGCATTGACCAAAGGATCGTTCTCCAATTACGGTAATTTTACTCGTTCTTAACCTGTTATGATGCATATGAGATAAGCGTGTTTATGACATGCTTTACTGTAGTGTGAACGCACCCTAATCCGTAACAGATAACTTACTCAAAAGTAGCCTTTATGCAGTTTAGCATTTAACTGACTTTATTTCTTTCTTGGCATTCCAAAAATTTGTTACAACTTCTATGGCCTTCCTTTTCGCATGTTTCGTTGGTTGTCTTCTCGTTTTACCGTAATAAAAAACTTAGTAAAAAATTCTTATTGGTAACAACCATCTACAGAACGATAGTTAAATTTACTACATTTACTTCAAAGTACCTCACCTTGCTGATGTGGTCTTTTGAAGAAATTTGTCTTATTTTTGTAAGAGTGCCTTCAGATATTTATCATCTCATGAACTTGCTAAGATTTCTTAAATTTTTATTCTTGTATTTTGCTCATCGGTATTGAGCGACAAATATTCCTGCAGAAATAATATGCAAATAATATTTACTAATATTTTGCTTCTGTTTGTTTAAAATCTCTTTTCTAATTTTTATTATTTTTCATAAGTGAAGCGTAAAAATGAGTGAGCTTTATATGTAAATGTTAAAATCGGTAAAAAAAAAAAACTCGAAGTACGTAAAGAAAGCATAATTTAGTGGATGCATTTTAAGAATGCTGCGAGTGAGAATGATATTTTTTATGCATATGACTGAAAATGATTCTGGATTTCTTGCCTATGGTAAGCATTCCCTTTTTTTCACGATTGATAATAAAAGCTCTACAATACAATTTTCCTCAAACAAGCTAGACAAAGATGACCGTATCGCACTTCAATAACATCAAAGGTATTGGAAACTCTCTTATCACACACTAATACAAATACGTGTCCGGCGATCGGCTTTAAGCGTCCTTTTTGACACATCCAGTAAATCAAGATTACTTTACAGATACATATAACTACACGATTAGGATCAGTGAATAAACTCCTTAATGGATAATTCCACGATTAACGACAGTTTTCACGTGGCTAAGTAAGGTCGTCAAGTATAATCAAGTGAGAGTAATTGTGATGCTAAGTGATTATTAGAATCGCATCTTTGACCTCCCTTTAGATTTGCCGAATCTTAGAGCAGCACCTAACAGGCACAAGCAAATGCAATAGAGACCTTTGGTGAGATAAACAGAGGATTCATGTCATGCACTTGAACAAGCACTCGAGTCCCTTGTTCTCTCTCTCTGTATCTCCCTCCTCCTTTATTGCTCCTTTAACCAGCAAATAAGTTAAGTGGGATCTTGATGCTATTTACCTCGTTAGTTGGATGATGCAGGATCGTTCTTAACTCTGTTTGTGAGGATCAGTGCTGGTAACAATCCACTAAAAAGTACAAAGAAATGTATCATGGAAAATTTACTACTCTGTCTATTTGTCCGTTTGCTCTCTCTCTCTCTCTCTCTCTCTCTCTCTTTAGACAGGGTAAGACTTGAGTTATTTTTTTTAGATTTTAATACAGTAGTCCAGTAGGAAATCACTAAACCTTCTTTCGTAACATAACAAATGTTTTATGTTGTTTTCTGATAGATTAAGACCTACTTATGATATAACAACTGGGTGCAGAGCTTGCGCCCTTGGGGAAAACGTTTTATTAAAGAAATTCAAAACTGTGGTTGGTGGCTATAAGAAAACCTAAATTTAACTATATCCGAGCTTCTAATTGATATCGAGACTTCAATTTAGTTTGTATGTATATATACCCAAGCAATACTATTGTGGACTCCAAATTATCATATTTCATGATTTTCAGACTTCAGCATCATTATTGGGCCACATATATCCCAAATTTTGGTCAGATATAAAGCCAATATCTCTCAAAATCTCATATGAGGTCAGAGGTACATATCAGCATTATATCATACAAATGTTCATCAAATTCAATAAAATACCATTGAGCTGTTGAAGTTTTATTGATAGAATACTATGCATATACAGTGTACTTCTACAATAATGTGTCTAGTTAGTATCGGATGAATCCTTCTCAACTCTGTCTGCGTCAGCATCAGCACATTCGACATATTCGTCATAATTTTCTTCCCCCAATTACCCTTTCAGGCATTTGTAAACTCAGAAAAACATTCCATCGTGTATATTGCAAGTACTGTACAGAAGGGAAGTACATAACTCACCTGATATAAAAATTAATATTGTAATCATAAAGGATTCCATAAAAAAATAAAGACAATTTCTTGTAATTATTTACTTCTGGTTATGCAGTAAATCTTCACGGTTATGGTACCGAGCTGCAAAAATATATTACTATTACATCAGCTGCAAAGGTAGTTAATGAAATAGCTGAAACTGTTTTCGCAACTATCCCAGTTGGCCAACAAGAAATTTTTGCTAAAGCACATCGAAGGTCGGCTTCTAACATTCATTCCAGGGCCATGGAGAGCGCATACCACCCGATAGACCCTTGGCGTACTCCCTAGGGTACGTGTATCCCAGGTTGAGAACCCCTGGTCTAGATAAAACAAAATAATGACAATTTTTTCATTTATTGAAACGAGGTGAACCAAATATCATTCTGCCACTGGAGTATAGGGAAATATTGTGAATAAGCTGTAGGGTCTGATATATGAACTGGATTAATTCAAATAGGCTTTGTATTCTGACCAATGTATAAGGTTGCTTTGAATAGGTTTCGGATTTTGATATATGGCTTACTGTTTTAATAGTCATTGGATTCTGATGTATAAATTAGGCTACTTTGAATAGGTTTTGGATTCTGATAATTATATGGCTTCGTGTTTTTTAAGATGCCGAGACTTCTGATAATTCATTATATGAACTGCTTTGAAAAAAATTTGATTTTCATATATTAGTTACGTTCTTCTGGATGGGCTGCTGATTCTGAAATATGAGTTAGGTAGTTTTGAACAGACTTTTTATGTTTGATATATGAATTTAATTATTTTAATTTCTGATATCTGAACACCCATAACAGTACAATTTATAAAACTGTTCTCTTGGAAATGGGCATTTTCCAATGAAATAAACTACAATAAAATGATGATAAGACTATGAGGAATCAGTCAAATTGAAAGAAAAAGAATGGAGGGAGAAGGTTGGGTAATGATTAAGCTACGATAACAAGAGCATAATAAAAGTGATAAAAAAGTCAAGTGAACATGCAGGAGTCAACTTCTTTGTTTTAAAAAAAAATATATATCATTCACATAAAAGTTTACAGTCACTATGAAGCCAGAGTTTCTGATTATCAGAAGATTAAATATGGAAAAAATTAGCATTGTTTATAATTAACAGAATATAAAAGAAGGGCCTAATTACAATAAAATTTCAGTAACAATCAGTTAGGTAGTAATATGGAATTCTAGTTTGTTACCACGCCCTGAAGTCTTCTGATATTCCAAGTTCCTTTTTTTAAAATTCAGGCCTATTTTATTATTATTATTTTTTTTTCTCTCTCTATCACAGTCCTCCAATTCGACTGGGTGGTATTTATAGTGTGGGGTTCCGGGTTGCATCCTGCCTCCTTAGGAGTCCATCACTTTTCTTACTATGTGCGCCGTTTCTAGGATCACACTCTTCTGCATGAGTCCAGGAGCTACTTCAGCCTCTAGTTTTTCTAGATTCCTTTTCAGGGATCTTGGGATCGTGCCTAGTGCTCCTATGATTATGGGTACGATTTCCACTGGCATATCCCATATCCTTCTTATTTCTATTTTCAGATCTTGATACTTATCCATTTTTTCCCTCTCTTTCTCTTCAACTTTGGTGTCCCATGGTATTGGGACATCAATGAGTGATACTTTCTTCTTCACTTTGTCAATCAACGTCGCGTCTTGTCTATTTGTACGTATCACCCTATCCGTTCTGATACCATAGTCCCAGAGGATCTTTGACTGATCGTTTTCTATCACTCCCTCAGGTTGATGCTCGCACCACTTATCACTGCAAGGTAGCTGATATTTCTTGCGCAGGCTCCAGTGGAGGGCTTTTGTCACTGAATCATGCCTCTTTTTGTACTGGTTCTGTGCAAGTGCCGGGCATTTGCTTGCTGTGTGGTTTATGGTTTCATTTTTCGTATTGCACTTCCTACATATGGGAGAGATGTTATTTCCGTCTATCGTTCTTTGAACATATCTGGTTCTTAGGGCCTGATCTTGTGCCGCTGTTATCATTCCTTCAGTTTCCTTCTTTAGCTCTCCCCTCTGTAGTCATTGCCATGTGTCATCTCTGGCTAGTTCTTTAGTTTGTCTCATGTATTGTCCGTGCATTGGTTTGTTGTGCCAGTCCTCTGTTCTGTCTGTCATTCTCCTGTCTCTGTATATTTGTGGGTCTTCGTCTACTTTTATTAGTCCTTCCCATGCACTCTTTGGCCACTCATCTTCACTGGTTTTCAGATATTGCCCCAGTGCTCTGTTCTCGATGCTGACGCAGTCCTCTCACTCCTTCCTTTCGTGTTATGTATAGTCTGTCCGTATTTGCTCTTGGGTGTAGAGCTTTGTGTATTGTCATATGTTTCCTGGTTTTCTGATCTATGCTGCGGAGTTCTGCCTTCGTCCGTTCCACTATTCCTGCGCTGTATCTGATTGCTGGCACTGCCCATGTGTTTATGGCTTTTATCATATTTCCGGCGTTGAGTTTTGACTTGAGTATCGCCTTGAGTCTCTGCATATATTCTTTCCTGATCGTGTCCTTCATCTCTTGGTGTTTTATATTCCCTCCTTCCATTATTCCCAGGTATTTGTATCCAGTCTCATCTATGTGTTTGATGTTGTGGTAGCTTTATCCCTTCAGTTCTCGTTACTTTGCCTTTTGTTTATTATTATTATTATTATTATTATTATTATTATTATTATTATTATTATTATTAAAAAATTCCTCATAGTAGCACGAGTCTTCAAATGGAGAAAACAAATCCACAGTTATGTAAATGTACATATATTTAAGTTTAAAAACAGAAAAGATAGCTTTCGGGAATCTGTACGGTTCCCCCTTATCAATCTGACACGTTGATATATCTTTACAGCGAAGTAAACAAAGCAGGAGTCAAAATTAAGTGACTTGTTATTAAAACAATGGAACCGGTCGTCCAGTATAAATCAGGCAATGCCGTCGTTTTCAGATGAAAGGCCCGCCAGTCGTCTGGAACGTCGAATTGGTCCTTGCCCAGTGCGGTCGTTCTGATGGTCCTCTTCAACAGCATAGGCGCCGGCAGCATCGGTTACTGGAAGTAACCGAGTTACCTGAACGGGAGAAAGAGAGGCAACCCAGCATCAGATGTGGCTAAAGAGACAACACTCTCATAATTCTTTATTCTTAAAGCCTTTAATATATTTCTTGGAAATAAGGTTGTTGGTGAATTATCTTCCTGTGTGAAAGATTTATTGCCTTCCATGGCAACCACTGTCTATCGCCGCACCCTCCACTAGCCTTCTAACACCAACTTCTTTACTTTTGAAAATTACTTTAGAATCTTCCCAATTTATGCGGTGATCGAGCTTAAGGCTGTGACTAACTAAAACATTGTTTTCCGCATGTAACTGGTAAGCTCTTTTGTGTTCCCCGATTCTAGTGGGCAGCCCTCTACCACTTTCACCGAAATATTTAGAGTCAACATTCTGAACAGGGAATTTCGTAAACACCAACTTGTTTGTGATTCGTTGTGCTATTATTATGTATAAGAAGTCTCTTAATAGTGTTATTATAATTAAAGACTATTTTATTTATTTTTTTATCAAAGTGTGATTTTTTTTTTTTTTGGTTTAAACAGTTTTTCCTTATTCTGTTTAGGTGAGGATTAAAAGGGAGTGCAAGACAATTTTGTAAACTTCTTTTTGTCATTTACTTAGATGAATCTATGTAGAATATTCTTCTGGCTTTTTTAAAGGCATTATTAATAACCATAAAAGAGGAAGGGTAACAAAGTTTTTTGAAAAACATCTTCAATGTGTTTAAGTTCTCTGTCAATGAAGGCGGGTCACATACTTTCAGGGCTCTCAAAACAAAATTGACTAAGAGTTGGTTTGACTTCACTATTGTGCCAGGAGAAAAAATGAATGTATGTTTCTGCATTGGTTTCTTTACGATAAACTGTAAATTTAAAAGTGAAAGTTACTGGGTCATAGGAAGATCAATATGTCTAAAAAACGGCAACTTATCATCTGTTTCGTGTTCGGCTGTAAAACTTGATAGAGGGCAAGATTCCATTAATATACGAAGGAAATTGTCAAAATTTGAAGGGTTACCTAAAAATAATGAAAATATCATCTACGTATCTCACCCAAAAAAAACCTGGGTCTTAGTGAAGGTTCACAGTTCTGTAAAATTTCAACTTCAACAAATTCCATGCATAAATTGGCAAGAATAGGAGACAAAAAGGAGACCCCATTGAAACACCAAAACTTTGTCTAAATCCTTGATTGTTAAATGAAAAGACTGTGGAGGACACACAAAGTCGAACCAGATCTAAGAACTGTTTAGTGGGTATAGCAAATTAATGTACCTAAATCCGACTGTTCCTTGAGCTTATTAAGTACATATTCCAAAGGCACATTGTGAAAAGCGCTGTCACATCTAGATCTAATCATTTTACCCTGAATGTTTTCCCAGTTTTTCTTGAGACGTTCCATTTTTAAATCTATAGAGTGAAGAAGATGAGCCTTTGGAATATGTTACGTAATTAAAGCTTCAAGGAACAGTCGGATTTAGGTAACATTAATTTTGCTATACCCACTAAACAGTTCTTAGATCTGGTTCGACTTTGTGTCCTCCACAGTCTTTTCATTTAACAATCAAGGATTTAGACAAAAGTTTGGTGTTTCAATGGGGTCTCCTTTGTCTCCTATTCTTGCCAATTTATGCATGGAATTTGTTGAAGTTGAAATTTTACAGAACTGTGAACCTTCACTAAGACCCATTTTTGGGTGAGATACGTAGATGATATTTTCATTATTTTTAAAGGTAACCCTTCAAATTTTGACAATTTCCTTCGGTATATTAATGGAATCTTGCCCTCTATCAAAGTTTACAGCCGAACACGAAACAGATGATAAGTTGCCGTTTTTAGACATATTGATCTTCCATGACCCAGTAACTTTCACTTTTAAATTTACAGTTTATCGTAAAGAAACCAATGCAGAAACATACATTCATTTTTCTCCTGGCACAATAGTGAAGTCAAAACCAACATCTTAGTCAATTTGTTTTGAGAGCCCTGAAAGTATGTGACCCCGCCTTCATTGACAGAGAACTTAAACACATTGAAGATGTTTTCAAAAAACTTTGTTACCCTTCCTATTTTATTAATAATGCCTTTAAAAAAAAAAAGCCAGAAGAATATTCTACATAGATTCATCTAAAGTAAAATGACAAAAAGAAGTTACAAATTGTCTTGCACTCCCTTTTAATCCTCACCTAAACAGAATAAGGAAAACTGTTAACAAAAATCACAATGATAAAATAAATATAGTCTTTAATTATAATAACACTATTAAGAGACTTCTATACATAATAAATAGCACAACGAATCACAAACAAGTTGGTGTTTACGAAATTCCCTGTTCAGAATGTGACTCTAAATATTTCGGCGTGAAAGTGGTAGAGGGCTGCCCACTAGAATCGGGGCAACACAAAAAGAGCTTACTTCCAGTTACATGCGGAAAACAATGTTTTAGTTAGTCACAGCCTTAAGCTCGATCACCGCATAAATTGGGAAGATTCTAAAGTAATTTTCAAAAGTAAAGAAGTTGGTGTTAGAAGGCTAGTGGAGGGTGCGGCGATAGACAGTGGTTTTTCATGGAAGGCAATAAATCTTTCACACAGGAAGATAAAATTCACCAACAACCTTATTTCCAAGAAATATATTAAAGGCTTTAAGAATAAAGAACATTATGAGAGTGTTGTCTCTTTAGCCACATCTGATGCTGCGGTTGTGCCTCTCTTTCTCCCGTTCAGGTAACTCGGTTACTTCCAGTAACCGATGCTGCCGGCGCCTATGCTGTTGACGAGGACCATCAGAACGACCGCCCACTGGGGCAAGGGACCACCCCAATTCCGACGTTTCCAGACGACTGGCGGGCCTTTCATCTGAAAACGACGGCATTGCCTGATTTATACTGGACGACCGGTTCCATTGTTTTAATAACAAGTCACTTTAATTTTTGACTCCTGCTTTGTTTACTTCGCTGTAAAGATATATCAAAACGTGTCCCAGATTGATAAGGGGAACCGTACAGATTCCCGAAAGCTATCTTTTCTGTTTTAAACTTAAATATATTGTACATTTACATAACTGTGGATTTGTTTCTCCATTATTATTATTATTATTATTATTATTATTATTATTTATTATTATTATTATTATTATTATTATTATTATTATTATTTGTTTTTAGTTTTCAATTTAATTTCTACTTTTCATCTTTCTCATTCGATCGTTACTTGATTAAGAATAACCCTGAACATGGTAACTTTCATGAGCCGGTTATTAAACTAGATACTTCTTAAAATATAAAATATCTTATGAAAGCTTTCTTATGAACAGTCTTATGTATCTAGATTGCTGTTATTTTTCCATCCACACTCTGAGTTCTTAAATGAGCTTGGTGGATTAAAATTAGAATTAAACGGAAAAACATTTGGATTATTGCGGATATTTATAAATAATCTTTTGGGGACTTCAGACTCATCACCCATTATAATATACATAAATTCGAATTTTTAACTGATGGCAAATGTGTTTGTTAGGTATTTTGTGCTATAATTTTTTTCTTTTACTTGCTGTCTACAGACAATCAAATTTGACAAGTAAGCCGAATCATCAGGTATTTCAACCACCAGTGAATCTTCTAGGGAAGCAGTCGGTCTTCATAAAAATAAATGAATAAATAAATAATAAATAAAAAGTAATCCATTCTTGAAAAGGTCATGGTAATTTCGGAAATTATGAGCACTATCATCGATATCTATGCTGGAAGTGACAATCCGATGTGAAGTTCGCATGCGCCAAAATGATTGCGCTGAAGGAATTCTTATTTGGCTCTTAATATTATTCTATTTTGCACAACGCTGTGCAGGACGAAAATATTGTTTTCAACGGATTATATTAAAGAGAATATAGATAACATAAGAATATCCTTTTAAAAGTATGGTACTTGATTAGTTCCCCAAATGTATTGTAATAATGACACAAATGGGAAAAATTTATCGGGAGTGGATGTATGTAAAGTATTGATCAACAGCAACAAAATAAAATACCTTAATAATAATAATAATAATAATAATAATAATAATAATAATAATAATAATAATAATAATAATAATAATAATAATAATAATAATAATAATCTATTGACTTACTCGTCTAATTTTGTTAAATGGCTTCAAACTGTATTTAAACAAATACTTCTCCATGATCCCGAATAATACGTAATTTTGAGTGATATTAACAACTATAGCAACTTTAGCACTACAGTATGAGAGAAAATTGTTTCATCTCTGAAGCCCTGTAAGGTTAAGGATCAAATTACAACACAAAAGGCAAAGAGGAATTCTTTGGAATATTCTTACTTCTATTTGTTTTTATTCTTTGGAATATTCTTACTTCTATTTGTTTTTACTGAGTTCATACCGTGTGCTATATTAGGAATTGCGCTTCTGACAAGATATCAAACCTGTCTTCTGTGGAGTTCTGACGGCGACTTGTTAAACTAGCATTTATTAAATACATTCTTCGAAGTAGAAGAATCTGCATAAATGAAACACGCTTAAAGATAGAGTTTAAAAATTCAAAGATCACGAAAAGGGAACGTGCATTCCATATGTTACATCTTTATATCGCCACAGTATCAGGATTGTCTGATAACGTTGTGTAAAAGGCCAATTTCAAAGTTGTGGTGACACTCCTAGATGTTGGTATAGGCACGGTAAACGTCGTTAACCGAAACGAGGTCGTTACGCGTGATCACAGTGTGATCATGTTTTACGATCATGAAATCAGGAATGCAACAATGCATCAATGTTCTTGGTAACCTGTCCAATATTTATTTCATTTGAGTAAGCTGATGCTAAACACCTCACACGAAAGTTTATCAAGCTGTACATTAATGTTATTGTTATCAATATCACCAGTTTTCGTTGTCGTTGTTTCATTTTAAGTTTACTATCACCTAAGATTGTAATAGTATTAACACGAGATGCTAAGACACCAAAGCATGATTACTTTACCATTTGCAAGGGATGTTTGATTGAAAGTCAAAACGATGAATCACCTATGATGATTGATAACCAGATTAATGAAAACGATACTGAAGTAAGAGCAAGATTCTCTTTTGACTGAAAACAGACTGATCAATGCTGGCTTGAGCTACATCCCACGACAGGAATCTGAACCAAAATAAAAGAAAATAAGAAGATATATATATATATATATATATATATATATATATATATATATATATATATATATATATATATGTGTGTGTGTGTGTGTGTGTGTGTGTGTGTGTGTGTGTGTGTTGAGTGTGTTGGTGTGTGTTGATTTTGTAAATAATTCCGGCATGATTTATCACTTTAAAGGAAACGAGAGGAGCCTAAGTTTAACGGTGAAATTATTGCCTTATTACTGCCATACATCAGAAGAAACAAATGAGATTTGCAATTCAGAAATAAACAACCCAAGCTGTCTCTCTCCTCTCTCTCTCTCTCTCTCGTCTCTCTCTCTCTCTCTCTCTATACACACGCACACGCATGCACACACACACACACACACACACATATATATATAGGGAAACGTTCAAAAGTCATAGTTCATATTACGGAATATCCTATGTATATAAATGCTTGTTAATTTATCGTAGATCATAAATTTCATATGATTTATATATATATATATATATTATATATATAGTATATATATATATATATATATATATATATATATAAATCATATGAAATTTATGATCTACGATAAATTAACAAGCATTTATATACATAGGATATTCCGTAATATGAAATAAAACTTTAGAACGTTTCCCTCGACCAAAACAAATGACAAGGCAACAGTCTAATTATAACCGTTATTTTTAATTAACAGCTTGGATGAAAGAGAAAAAAAAACCGACGTCAAACAAAATAACCTCTTCATATGAACATATTTATTTGTGGGGGAAGTCAGTAGCAATCCTAATGAAAGATCTAAAAGGAATAAACATCTCCCTGAAAATAAGTCTTTTTCGGTGTCAGAAGACATCTTTACACTATAATTAGAGTTTTTATCTTATATATTTGAATTGCTTTGATATGAACGTTGGCTTTGATCCTTATTTAGCATTAAATATAATTTATCACATAGCGCTGGCCATCAAGGATCGAGGCATTAAGATTTATTTTTACTCTTCCTGTTTGAACGATCTACCCTCCTGGATATTAAAGGTAGTTGCTTACTAATAGCCCTGATGTGAAAAAACTAAATTAGAAAGTAATGGATCCTAATGTAGGAGAAAGTAGGGTTGCAATTTCCTGAAAAGAGATTCCTTACCATATATAAAACAAGTCGACAAACAGTTCTGTTAAACACACACTTCTATATCTGATTATCATTAATTTTCAAATTTACTCATGGTTCATGAAAAAAGTTTCCTTAGGACTGCATTGAGATTTAAATCTGTAACCTCTTCCTTTTCCACACCCTTTGCATTTATAAAGAATTTGTTCTTCTGCTCCTTCCTTGCTCTGTTATTTGTTAAATAACCATCATTGGATTTAGAATATTATTCATAAGAGTCTACTTTGGTTAATGAATCAATTCTTCATTTCTGATTATTACGAAATGCTAAAAGATATCCATTCCTGTCCATTGATTTTCTTAGTACAGGTATCTAGACAGTGTGTGGAAGGTGTTGTGTCTACGAAAGCATGTTGTGGCTACAGAGGAAAAGGCAAAAAAAGTTATCTGCCTTCATATGGCTATTCCTATAGCACACAAAACAATGCTGAAGAATGAATTTAAGTTGAAAATTAACTGATTAAAACATTTCGTGAGTTGAAGAATGGTCGCTGATGATTTAATCACTGGGTTCTTGATGTTATTTCTGTGGCCAAAAACACACCTGTTCGGTGACATTTGCCACAATTTATGGATGACATCCATTTGAGGTAGTTGAGAAGGATGAACATTATGAAAGACTAGTAGTTCTGAACATTAACTTTTTTATGATAATTTTCCTTTCAGCATCACAGCCATTCACAGAGAGAATAATACTCTTATATTGGAAAGCAGTTTGATAAACTGACGATGTCAGCAGGGTTTGCTGCTTCAAGAATAATTGTTTCATGTGCCTGCATTTCCCTTATCATTTCACAAAACCTGTATTGTGTATGAAGTTTCAGGCTGTAATATGGCTCTGATTGCGCTATGACATAAGAAAACTGGAACTCTGCCAAGGTATAAGACTATTGACTTAAACGAATGGGGTGATTTTTTTCGAAGTTCATTAATCTTAATTTATTCCTAACTTTAATAAGCCTAGCATCTCTCTCTCTCTCTCTCTCTCTCTCTCTCTCTCTCTCTCTCTCTCTCTCTCTCAGTGATCAAAACTTCATCACATTATCCTTATGCTATCAGCAATGTGTTTGTTACTAAGAGATGAAAATATTTTTCTTCCTTTTCATCATTTCAACCTGAGATCTTTTTTCTATCAGGAAATTAGGATATCTATTTTAATTTCACTGAACATCTCATATTTTCTAGTCTCCAGATTAGTTGTTTGCATGTGAAAGTTTTAGAGCTACGAAAAAAATAGGTAATTTTTTTTTCATTCTGATTCCCTTCCTCAGTTTTTTCCTCTAATTCCAACTTATCGATGTTTGGCTGATGATGATCTCGGCTCTGGAACTAAGCCAGACCCTTTGAATTTATTCGATCTGCCTAATGAATGGTTAGGCCTGGCTTCCAACCACTGCCTAGCTCAGAGAATATTGGCTCTCATTGTGGGATCTTTCGTCGACTTCTATCATCAGTCCAACTTATAATCTGATGTAATGTTGCTTTTATTTCACGTTACTGCTCAAACTTTGTTAATTTAATATTTGTATTGATATATTATTTTTTTTATTATTATTTCCTTAAAATGGCATTTATGCTTTATTCCTAGGCAGCATATGATGTGAACAGGTTTTCAGAGATCTGTTTTTCATTTTGTGTACGTTGCTGATCCTTTTGTATGCTCCTTGTTTTAGTTAGTAATATGTAAGTTAGCCTGAAAATATAATTCCGTTCCTTTTTAGAAGCTTACTGATTAGTTTTATTCTATTTCAAATGACTAAACTCATTACCCCACACCCTCTTGCAGCTTATTTATATTGCCTTGGTAATTTCTTCTTTTATTTGTTATTTATGATTTTACCCTTAAGATAGCTCACAGAATATCCTTTTGATGACCTTTACACCATCCCATGACCTTATATTTTCGCAAGCTCATTCTTTGACATCATTTTTCTGTTTTGGTTTGGAAAATTTAAGATGGTCAGATCAAAGAATCGATTTTCCTGGGATTACATGTCTTTCGCTTGGTTATTGAAAATCTTATATAATAAACTCCTTAAATTCCAGTTCAGCCAAGGGAAATGGGATTTAGCTATGTATCCATCAAAGATGGATTATTCTTCATCTCCTACCAGGAGCTTACTAAAAATATAGCTGAAATAATACTTGATTTTGAACTTGATTCAGATAGTTTGTAAGTATTTAATTTTAATTTTAAACTATGGGTGAATCTTTAACTAGAGTTACTTTTGATATAATAAAAAGTATCAAACTGAGTTATAATTATATAACTTTACAACAGCCTGGTTGCTGTAGATAGCTGGATTTACGGCTTCTGATTAAGGCCGTTCCGATGACTTGTTTACAAGTACCATAGAGAATCTATTCACATTGATGCCTTAATCTGATACTCGCTGGCTTGGAGGACAGCAGCTATGAAGGATTCAGTATTCTTACCGTGGATAACAATTTTGTTTCCTCGTGAATACAAAATATTTCCATTATGTCGTATAAGACCCACTTGAAGGCCCAGCCATCTAATTTTTTCCGCTTTTGAACTGACGTTATGCTAGTTGGCATGGCTTGAGGCTTGGTGTACCCAATAAAGATGTACCCTGTGAGAGCGGGGAAAGTAATAATCCATGGAAGTAGCTCCAGATCAGGACAAGAATGAAGCTAACCCCGGAGTTTTTACCGTCAACAAAGCAGCTGCCATTCAGGTCGTCCCCATATTATGGCACGGCATATGTAGGAGGATTTCCTTCTATGAATATTAGTTCCAGTCATCAATGTTTCTATCACCTTTACAAGGGACCCAATTCTAGAGACAACGCACAGACCAACTTTGGATGACCAGCAAAGAATGCACTAATAAGACAAAGGCGAAGATATCTCGATTTACAGAAATGTGTTTTGGGAGTTATTCAGGATTCATTTTCTCTGAGAAGGGATGGAAACTTGAAATAGGCAGGGAATGTAAAAATCGTCGATAGATAGACAGATATTTAGGTGCCGTTTAAGGTATACGAAAGAAAACTATGATTAAAAAAGGTTAAAGTAGCTACGAAGAAAAGTTGTACACCGATAGTAGGCCAAAGAAATGGTATATATATATATATATATATATATATATATATATATATATATATATATATATATATATATATATATATATTAACTTTAACACTTATGCAATCGTTCTGTACATAAATACAATTACTAATAAGACTTCATTGAAACTGAATGGTATCCTCTTGATACCATCCGGTGTCAATGAGGTCCTGTTAGTAACTATATATATATATATATATATATATATATATATATATATATATATATATATATATATATATATATATATATATATATATAGTTACGTATTAAGTCCGGCCTTGAGAGAGGCTATATACGTAAACGGAAATAATTTAGGGATTTCAAGAGGAAATTGCTTTAACTTACCGTAAACTGGTTTATAATGGACAATTAATCTAGAGGAATAGATCGCCAGAAAACTCAGCTCGTTACTTTACAGCTATTTATTTACAAAAGGCCCTTACTGGCCTGGAGAAAGGGACTTATATATCTCTCACAAATGGATAATAGCTGGCTCAAAATGGATTAATTCAAGCTGGTTTCATAAACTTGGGTAATGCACACTTGCGGGCAGAGAGACTGGGCACGTGACTCATGGAATCTGGAAAAGAATCCCAGATTAAACAAGATAAAAGAAAAAATGACTTCTTGCTTTGATTAAGGCTGATTAATTCTCTAACACTGGGGGAAGGAAACTCTAATGTTTCACTGAGGTATGCACTGAAGGCTTGGTCTTTAACAAGTCACAAAGGGAAGCACGTGGCCCGATGAGGACAAAGGGCTTTTGATGTAGAAGGGGTAAAAATGAGACTTGAAAATGAAATTAGCAAGAGTCGTATGGTAGTAAAAGGTGCTGGGTTGAAGTTTACACTTTTAGGCGTACCTGGATGCAATATTCAGTGTATCGTTGTGGAAGAATGCGGCCTGACTTTGTTCAGGTCTGGGGTTCGTGCCCGCCAGTACACCGAGCTGATAGGCTTAAGTCTGGGAGGCTGGCCGGCTGGACATCTGTCCTGGGTCACAGACTGCAGAGGACTGAGAGTGATCCTGGTTGTTTTTGAATCTCGGGGCTTCCAAGTACCGCCTCGGGCATTGCCTGAAAGTTATCACAACAACCAGCAAATTGGGAAGGAAAAAGAG
>NC_061087.1:35397535-35430035 GCF_015104395.2 Macrobrachium nipponense | reverse complement strand
GGAGAGCATGCACAACCATTATTCAAAAGAGGTTTCCGGCTGTGGACTTGAAAATTATCCCCAAAAATCTCTTAACTATTGGATCTCTGTTTAGAGTCAAAGACTGCTTTCGTCCAGCGTCGTATATAAATACACTTTCCCGAGATATGATCACGGGACATACGTGGGATGCACGAAGAGGCTGTTGAAGGTTCGAATAGATTCCCACAGGGGCATAAGCCGTAGAACAGGTAGTAGGTTATCTAATCCGGAACAATCTAATATACGTAATCATTAAAAAACATGTAAAACCTATATTGACCGCAAGGATTTTTCCATCTTGGGCCAACTGCGGAACAACAATGACCTGACTATCTTAGAATCTATAGTTATCAAAAAGACTGTACTGTCGTTAAACATCCAAGCGTTCTCTATAAAATTGTTCAAAGCATAGTTTGGGCAACTGGTTTGCCTCACTCTGTTTTTATCTATTTTTGTTAGTCTTACTCTTTCTTTCGTATAGGTAGGCGTTTTTAAGATTTTAGTGAAGTCCTGTACTTGTAATCTGTTTGCCTTTGAAGGTATTGTTTTATTTTAAGTTTTTACTTTATTGAGAGCTGTTGCCATT
This sequence comes from Macrobrachium nipponense, assembly GCF_015104395.2. Lineage (NCBI taxonomy): Eukaryota > Metazoa > Arthropoda > Malacostraca > Decapoda > Palaemonidae > Macrobrachium > Macrobrachium nipponense. The sequence goes on along the minus strand of NC_061087.1, from coordinate 35,429,428 downwards.
GCATTTTCAATATAAATTAAATCAATTTGAGTATTGATGTTCGCAAATTGTATATATTTTTAGCCTTGAAAATGCGACTTGGAATTCGTCGTGAAACGTCGGCATTTAAATAAACTGTTGAAGGATGAGGATGCCATTCCCTACTACTTCCTTCGTGATATATATATATATATATATATATATATATATATATATATATATATATATATATATATATATATATATATATATAAACAAAGTTGCAGCCACGAAGGAGAATTGAAACACTGGAGATGCTAAGTACTTTCGTCTTATTACCAAGACATGGTCACAGCAACAAAAGATTCACAGAAGAGTGGGCCTATATAAATGGTGGGTACAAGTAGGGAGATCACAGAACGGTCAACAGATTAAAATCGAAATCTGCTTATTGGTAATCCTCTTTATACTATCTTTCAATTCCTTCTGGAACATAAGTTGTATGACCTGGTAAAAAAAATAATAATAATAATCCTTAATTTACATAAAAATTATTCACCCAGGTTAACTGAATCAAAACAGATTCTAACAAGTCCCTTGAAATAGTTTTGTTACAACGTGACATCATTTGGCTTTGTGTTCAATGCATTCTGTGGGACATTCCAGTTCAATGGAAAAATGACGCTTTATTTGTCTGACCTGTTCTTACTGAGTATTTGTGTTGTTCTAATCTGGTGTCCAATTCTTTACTGGTCTGACCTAAGCAAAATAAATTATAATTCTATACTTGGAATTTTGTATACAATATTGCTATGGTTTTCGGGGGTTATCTATTGTAAGCATGTCTTTTTATGTTATATAATATAATATAATAACGTAAAAAAACAAGCTTATAAAAATTGACCCCCGGAAAGATAGCAATATTGTATACAAAATTCATCGTATGGATTGTCATTTATTTTAATTAGGTCAGACCAGTAAAGAATTGGACACCAAATAAAACAACACAAATACTACTTTAAGAACAGGTCAGACAAATAATGCTTTATTTTTTCATTTAAATATTGTCACGTTGTAATGAAATTATTTCAATGAACTAATTAGAATATGTTTTGATTCTAATAAAATCCTTGAATAATTTTAATATAAGTCAAGGATTATTTTCTTTTCACCCGGTCACAGAACACATATTCCAGAAGGAACTGAAAGATAGAATAAAGAGAATACCAATATGTAGATTTCGATTTTAATCTGTTGACCATTCTGTGACCTCCCGACCTTTTTGTATTCCTTTAAGACTTGCACCCACCATATATATACTATTGCTTCTGTGACCTTGTCTTGGTAATAGGACAAAAGTACATAGCATCTCCAGTGTTTCAATTCTCCTTCGTGGTTGTAACTTTGTTCGGATAATCATCACGGTTTTTCAATTTCTTCGTGATTTAAAATCAAACATATATATATATATATATATATATATATATATATATATATATATATATATATATATATATATATATATATATATATATAGCTGTAACATGAGTTACTGGAAAGAAAGGCATCGTATTATTAGTTGTGACTTCTCCTTGTGATACAGTATATAATGTAAATATAACTGTGCAGTTTCCAAGGAAAATATAATATATATATATATATATATATATATATATATATATATATATATATATATATATATATATATATATATATATATATATATATATATTTCCTTGAAACTGCACAGTTATATTTACATTATATACTGTATCACAAGGAGAAGTCACAACTAATAATACGATACCTTCAACGTAAGGTTAAAAAAGGAAGAAAATTAATTCACAGATTTCAACCTCCCTTGGACAGATGCGCCTGTCTTCTGATATTTGTTGAAAATTCCCGACGTTATAGTAAATTATTCTACTCATTACTGCTGAGCTTTGAAAAAGAAACTTCTAAGCTTTCTGCTCAAGAAGAATTTTACTTGGTTGGTCTTATCTTTTTCTTTGATGTTTATAAAAAAAAAAAAAAAAAAAAAAAAAGAAACCATAATCATATCTCTTCAAACTGACTGGGTTATTTTCAACAGAAACAAGAACGGCTTAAGAAGAAATATTCGAGGCTGAAATCAATGAGTAACTGGAAATGTTTCTGCAACCTTAAGCAGATTTGCATATCCCTGGGGTATCAAATCATCCTGGCTGTTCAATCTTCCTCTTGCTGCAATGTGGTGTCAAAGAAATTGTTCGAGAATTGTATGACAAGTTGGGTTAAATGAGTGAATGTTTTAGTGACTATCACGTAAATGGTGTGTGTGTTCGTTTTCCATTTTTAAAGAATGTTAACTTGTTTTGAAAGAAGCGTTTCATATTTTTTATATATACTGTATCTTGAATCTTTAATAGCGACTGTTCATTTATTTCTATACTATGTCCGGTAGGGGTACAGCTCATTCTGAGGCACTTGAGTATTATTATGCATCCCATTGACATTTTGGATAGACATTCATCTCTATAATGCTTTTTTTTATGTGCCATTTACATTTTGCAGACGTTGGACATAAAATGAAAACCTAAGTTCACTGCAATAAAAATACTTGTCAAAGTAATATAATTAAACATAAACAGCCACATCCAGACTGCAACAAGAATACTATTATTTTCTATCTAAAAACTTACATCACTGATTACAAAACTGATTTTCTTTCGGAATATGAAAAGGTATGTCTTGTGCACACCTGTAAAACCTCGCTCTTTGTATGCTCCTGACCAGATAACTATTTTAAAAATATGAGGAATTTCTATTGGATATGATATTGCATCTTCATGAGTACAGGGTGAGTACGATAAAGTGTAGTTGTAAGCATTTTGTTTCACAGAAATGTCACTTTATAAAGAAAGAAAGTGGTGAATTAAATCATAGTTTGTTATGGAGCATTACACTGAGTGAAATTATTGTACCAAATCGTTACTTTATAGAGCAATTTCAAATTGCACGTCGTGTCCCTATGGTTCATTTTAACTACTAAGATCCAAAAGTATATCAATCGATTGACTTTCTAAGTTGGTGAATTAAATGATCATCCCTTACTAATGTAAAATGCGTTTAATTTTTGAAAACCGTAAAATAACTGTATTTCAGTTGTAAATTAGATAACAAATTGTGTTAATTCTTCAAGAATAATTGTCAAGAGTAATATCAAAAGAAGAGAATCTAGAATACAAAACTTCTGATTGTGCAAAGCAAAGGCTGGCAGAGGTGGTGCCTCGTCAAGGAGAGGAAAGAGGTTGGGTGGCCCATGGTTGGGGTTGACAGGATGGGACATACGGAATGCAAATGGCTCAGGATGGGAAGATTTATCAACCCCAAAGAGACAGGAGACATTCAAGTGCCAACTTTCATGATTAGTTCCAGGCGTTCTGCGTGACATCTTCAAGCAAGAACAAACTGCCCGAAGTTTCCTCTGGGCAATCGATTTTTACTATACAGCGTCTATAATGCTGTATGAAACACACAGCCACGGCCCGTGAAACTTTCAGCCACAACCCGGTTTTGGCCTGTTTTGTTGGCACCTATTGCAGTGCCAGACGCATGGTCATGGCTAACTTTAACCTTAGATCAAATAAAAACTACAGAGGCTAGAGGGTTGCAATTTATTGTTTGATGATTAAAGGGTGGATGCTCAACATACCAATTTGCAACCCTCTAGCCTCAGTAGTTTTTAAGATTGGGGCCAGACAGAAAAAGTGTTGAAGGACAGAAAAAGCTCTCTCAATAGTTTTGTTTTACCGAAAACTAAAAGGATTTTCTCCTCTCAAAGACGTGAACATGCGTACAATTTTTATGCTAATGTAAAGCTCTCGTGCCTCTAACATCTAAGCGTGAAATATGGCATACTTTATCAATCACAGAGTTAACTGTTAATTTCTACCCTCCGCAACTTTCTGTTCGAAATGACTCGTTATCAAAGTAAAAAGTTGACAGTGCCTTGACTGCGGCCTACTTTACCCTGAAGTCTACTGAAATTGAAGGATCTGGCAATTAACAGTGATATGTAAAAGGGGGAAAAAATATTCCTGCATTTAGATCAAACGTGAGATTGATTATTTTCTGAACACGCTCACTGACCATATGAAAACGTATATTCGTTATTATTATGAATTACACGTTTTTGTTCTTTCAGCAGGACTTAAGAAGGATATGGAAATGGAGAGATAATTAAAGAAGTTCATCTATGAGTTGCCAAGTTCACAGTTAATCTCTTCATCAAGATGATTTACTTATTGCTGTAATTATACCCTCCTATGTAGAGATTTGGTGAATAGAAGTTCCAGGTGTGTTGCATGAGATGTTTATTTTCAGGAAAAATGACAATTTTACTATACGCAAACACATGCAAGCATATATATCTATATATCTATATCTATATCTATATATATATATATATATATATATATATATATATATATATATATATATATAATATATATATATATATATAGATATATAGATATATATATATATATATATATATATATATATATATATATATATATATATATATATATATATATATATATATATATATATATATATATATATATATATATATATATATATATATATATCTAATAAAAGGAGCCTATAAAAACACCAAAATATAGAGAGAAAAGTACTATATTTCAGAGAGTGCTGTCTCTCTCTTCAGGTAAATGAATGAGAAAAGTTTACAGAAAAGGTGATATTTATAATAAGAGATCCATCCGCAGGTAAGCCAATTTAGGTCACCCCCGCTGATAATCTTCCTTTAATCTTCTTAAGCATTGGTTGAATGAAAATCTTGTCGATCACATCTGAATCCCATGCTCCTTTTGAGATGTTTATTACTTGCCTCTCTTTTATTAAGGCCAATTCCATCATTTGACTCTTGTACAGCAGTTGCTGCTATGAATTATATGTGGGACAATTAGCCATTTTATTTCCTGATGGTTATGTTCATTTATATGGTTGAAAATAGCTGAGTTCTGTTGTCCATACTTAACTGACCGTTTGTGTTGTATTAATCTCTGGGGAAGTGATTTTCCTGTAAATCTGATGTAAGATTGGGCACAGTCTTGGCATGGGATTTCGTAAACCCCGGTGTCCTTGGGGGATATCTTTTGTTGGATGCTAACCAGGGATTTGGCCAAAGTGTTTGGATAAGTAAATGGAAAAGGGTTAGATTTTCCGAGGGTCTGAGTCACCATCTTAATCCTGTCTAGGTGAGGACTTTTTATTTTATTGTTGGGTGTCTCTTTGGTCTTGTTTTGAGGGGATCGGTAGAATATTACGTTTGCTTTGTGAATTGCTTTCTCAATTATATGGTCAGGATATTTTAAAGACGAAAGTTGTTTACGAATTAGTTCAAATTCTTTTTCCAGGAAATCTGGGGTGTTCCCGTCCAATGGACTGTGGTTCGATCCCATGAGGGGACAAAATTATTATCAACTAAAAATTCCCCTTCGGTACATATATGAAAATATATCAATTCTGAGGTGGAGCGAAATAGATATTAAAGGACATTTGTAGCTCGAATGATTTACAGGATTTACGGTGATGTGATAATTATTCATAACAAGGCTACGTGGGTCAAAACGTTCGAATTGGCTAACATGGTTGAGGGGGTTTCATTTCGATTCTTATTACGAAAAACACCGAGTTCGAAGGTGATTTGTAATGGTTAGAATTGATATAAACTTATAGCCTCTCTGTTGGCCGTCTTGATAACGTCACTGGCCGTCCTGATTTCGTTCCCGTCCACTGGATGGGGGTTCGATTCCATGAGGGGACGAAATTATTATCAACTAAAAATTCACCTTTCGGTACATATATGAAAATATATCAATTCTGAGGTAGAGCGAATTAGATATTAAAGGACATTTGTAGCTCGAATGATTTATATGAATCACGGTGATGTGATAATTATTCATAACAAGGCTACGTGGGTCAAAACGTTCGAATTGGCTAACATGGTTGAGGGGGTTTCACATCGATTCTAATTACGAAAAACACAGAGTTCGATGGTGATTTGTAATGGTCAGAATTTATATAAACTCATAGCCTCTCTGTTGGCCGACTTGATAACGTCACTGGCCATCCTGATTTCGTTCCTGTCCACTGGACGGTGGTTCGATCCCATGAGGGGACAAAATTATTATCAACTAAAAATTCCCCTTCGGTACATATATGAAAATATATCAATTCTGAGGTAGAGCGAATTAGATATTAAAGGACATTTGTAGCTCGAATGATTTATATGAATCACGGTGATGTGATAATTATTCATAACAAAGCTACGTGGGTCAAAACATTGGAATGGGCTAACATGGTTGAGGGGGTTTCATATCGATTCTAATTACGAAAAACACAGAATTCGACGGTGATTTATAATGGTCCGAATTGATATAAACTTACAGCCTCTCTGTTGGCCGACTTGATAACGTCACTGGCCGTCCTGATTTCATTCCCGCCCACTGGACGGTGGTCCGATCCTATGAGGGGACGAAATTATTATCAACTAAAAATTCCCCTTCGGTACATATATGAAAATATATCAATTCCAAGGTAGAGCGAATTAGATATTAAAGGACATTTGTAGCTCGAATTATATATATAATATATATATATATATATATATATATATATATATATGATATATATATATATATATATAGAACAGGTAAATTCCTATCATTCATTCCGCACTAAAGTTTTTATTTATTGTAGGTAACAAAAGTATCAGTTACTCATAACGAAAAATTACTCTTACAAAGTATCACGAATCTATTTTGTAATTTGTTTCCCCGTATGAAGTATAGTATTCAAATGCCCATTTGACATAACAACATCGTCATAAAGCAGAATTTGGTAGCTTAACAAAAGGAAAAATGGAAAAATAACATCTATAGATATTATGGGTTTTGATTCGGAGACTAGCATATAAGTTTCTAGTTAGAAGTAAAATTAGGAAATGCACATGAACAACGCACATTATTTCTTTGTCTTTATTTTAAAATTATTCGATAAATATAGAAAAGATAGAGGAATATCCAGAGACCTGGTTATCACCCGAGGAATTTTCCTGAATTTTCGGGGCTCCGCTAGTCTGCGTACTTCTATTGCGAGTGCGGTGGCCCAGAAAATTCATGCAAATATGTTATTCAGGTAGGTTTATGGTGTGAACGGGAGGATTGTGCAATAAGATTAGATCCTCCGATGTGCCATATCAATAAAAAAAATTTTTTTTTATTTCTTGTCTTATCTCTGCAAGTTTTCATCTGTAAATTTATCGTTTTTCATAATCACCTTTCTTGTTTCATCTTTTCCCCATTAGTTTCTCCTGTCTTATTCCACAGTAATGTATTCGGATTCCCTAAAGGATAAGAACCGTGTACGTAGAATACTTTGTTTGTGATTTTTAAGTACGTTGTGAATTTCATAAAAAAAAAAATCCCTATCATACTTTTATTGTTTGCAGGAAATTGTTTATCGATTTACCTAAAGAATGGACATACAATATTACAACGTTCTTATCCTGCCATATGCTGTGAATACTCAATTGCTAGTATTTACAATGGCAAGTAAAATAAAATTTTGTTTATTTTTCGTATGAATTATGCTTGAACGTAAATACTTCAGTACGTTTTAGGTGTATAAATGTTGTTATTTTATATCAGCATAACAATAGTCTCAAAAAAAGTAGAAGCAGTAACATCAGTAATAGAAGCAGCGAGATTAGAAGCTGTTTTAATAGTAAGTACTGGTTAATTTTGCTTTAGCAGTAGCGACACCGTACGAAAATATCATTCCTTAATGTCTGCTACTCATACCTAAACAATCTTTACACTGTATCTGTATATATACCATAAATTAAATATATATATATATGTGTGTGTGTGTGTGTGTGTGTGTGGTGTATATATCTATATATATATATATATTAATATATATATATATATATATATATATATATTATATATATACATATATATATATATATATATATATATATATATATATAATATATACATATTATATATATACACATACATACATTCCAAGATTCACAAAATGTGTGCGTTTGAGTACGTGCCCGTGTGGTCTACAAAATAAATTATTCGGTCCCTAATATTGTATACTACTCATGATGGGACATTTGTTAATAGATATTCGACGCAATAACGAACATTTGAATTGGAAAGTGCTGTTTAACTGCATTTAATTTTAGTTTCATTCTCTTCTCATCAGTGCAATCGGAATCTTTTAAATTGGCTTCTCAAGGCTTGTTGGCCTTGGGAGTTGTTGAAGAAATTTTGTGTATGTGTCAGTGCTTGACCCTCCCTTCTCATCAAAAATGTCATCTGGCCAACCTCCAACCATCGAGTCAGTGACCCTGGCCCCTAACGATACCTGTGCCTCACTCACAAATTCCGTATTCACTTATTCGATTTTCTTCTAAAAATTTATATTTCAACCTTCCACATAGAGGACATAAACTTCTCATACATAATATACAAAGAGCTCACATCTACACATTTAGTCATGATAGTGGTAATATTTTAGTGTCATTAGGCCGTGTTTTGTCTTGCATCTAACGCTTTTAAAAATATTTAGCTTTCAGGTGTTTCGCTAACATAGGCTGCTCCAGAAATAAAAAGGATCCTATTGGTCGTTGCCTCTGTGATAATGCATTGGTAACTACGAATATATGAAACGAAAACAAAAAAAAATCCGATCACATAAGCAGTTTCCTTCGATAAGGACACAATAAAACCGGTCGAAATCTCCCATTTAGAGTCATTAAGGGCAGGTGGAGTCGTGAGAGGGAGGAGCAGATGTTTTTAAGGGGTCTATCGACTGTTAGTACAACGGTCCACGCCCACTTGGACAACTCCAGCGCCCATACACGTCCCTTTAGAGAAGCTTATGCGATAATGTGGACTCCAGATTAGCGCAAAGTTAAACATCAGTCCCACACAGGAGGACAAAGAAGAACCTCTCTCTCTCTCTCTCTCTCTCTCTCTCTCTCTCTCTCTCTCTCTCTCTCTATATCTCTCTCTCCTCTCTCTCTTTCTCTCTTTTGTCTGTTCTTGTCTGTCTGTCTGTCTGTCTCTCTCTCTCTCTCTCTCTCTCTCTCTCTCTCATGGACAATAATATGTGGAGGGATGTGTAATAAATCACAGACAGAATTAATGGCCCACTGAGTCTCTTGTGCCAATGTCGACGTCGAGCTTCACATTAACATTTGTGGTAAATATAAAATACCTGCCGGTAACGACGCGTAAGATAATGTAAAGGCAGTCGACTTGAAATGTTCCGCGTTTTGAAGCTTTCTCCTTTATGAGTCAAGGCACACCTGACAAATAGGTGAAATATCAAAGATTCACGGGCAACATCGTCATCTCTATTATAATGTGGATGGACGGGACAGACGCATAATTCGGCTTAACTGAGTTGAGCAGAATCAGTTTACTACATCCCTAATGATTTTTCCCTCACACATGTCAGTTCATTTTTTCCTCGTTTCCATTCATTCATTCCAAAAAGGTAGTTCCCGTTTCTTTGGATGAGCCCTCTGATAATATAGAAGAGTGATTCAGCAGGTTCGTTGAAATAATTTATAAACCTATTTTAATGCAGTGGTGATGGTGGATGCTAGGACGAATATAGTTACGATATATGGTAGAAATAGGCCTTAGATTTATTTCAGACTTCCACAAATTTACTTCACAATGTATTTCTTGTGCCTTTCAGAGTGTAAAGGTAGATACAATTGCAAAATTTCGTAATGCCGGTGTCACCAATAGAAACGCAGTATCATAATTATAGACAGAGACAAAAAGATACACTGATTTTATGACGAATGGTTTCATGACGGTATGATGAAAGTTGCCGACGAGTCCCTCCCGTCTGATGGAATAGATTTTGATGGGACTTTGGGCACTGAAGTCTCCTCTCTCTCTCTCTCTCTCTCTCTCTCTCTCTCTCTCTCTATCTACAGTAGGTGACTTCAGTAGTATAACTAGCGTTGGCGGAGGCCGGAGCGGACTTTGGAAGTGCCGCCCCACTCCCGTGCTAAAAAGCACTAAGCATTGAAAACTAAACGCACATTTTAAGCTTTAACATCTCAATCATTTATTTTATTTCACAAAGCTGAAACAAAAAGAACACAGTAGATTTGCTGGAAGCGAATTCACTAATAACAAAATTAAAGTGTAACTGGTTAGTTGCCGTTGTGAACTATCGCTTACTGTCCAACAGCAGAGTAGATAAATCTCTGTTCAGTGTTCCGATCAGACGAAATATTCCAGAAAATCTAGAATTTTACCAGACTAAACCTCCTCAAAAGATGCCAGAGGGCTGCCGTGCTGGGCGCCATCCCCAGCAGGCGCGCCGCCCATCCCAAGTCACCCCGTAGTTATCCCACTGGGTGACTTACAACCAGGAAACCTATTCACTACCCGGGGCGACAGTGGTTTTTAGATTTTCGAAGAAACGCTTCATTATCTCCGCTGGTTTGGGGAAACAAAACGGAATACTCGATGTGAACTAAATGTGCTACCAACTGTACCTCTTCCACCACGCAAAACTTGTGAAACAGAGAGAGAGAGAGAGAGAGAGAGAGAGAGAGAGAGAGAGAGAGAGAGAGAGAGAGAGAGAGAGCCAAATTTTTGTATACTACGAAAAAATGTCATATGAATAAGCACGGGAGCATTCAGTTTTTTCAGCTTTTTATTAGTATGATAAAATTCTGAGACAGGAATGCTCTTGGTAACAGCCAATGAAGAATAAATGATATATATATTTCATATTGTAATATTACAAGCCCGTCAGACGTCGCTGGAAAATTTTATATTTTTTCAAAGTTTTACTAAGAAATACACATTTTCAGTAGTTCAGGAAATAAATTTAGATATTTCGTTCAAATTAATTACTAGAATATTAAAAAAAATATTCTGTCCTTTTGAAGCGAACTTGACAGTTTCAATTAAACGACAAAATGAATCACATACTGGGTTACTTATTAAGACTGATTAAACATGAAATATTTTACGATATTTTCGTTATGCTGACATCTAATAAAACTTTTAGATAGTGAATCCTTCATAGTTTTCAGTTTTTTGAAAAGAAAACAATTGTGCCGGCTTTGTCTGTCCGTTCGCAGTTTTCTCTGTCCTCAATTATTTTTGTCCGCCCTCGGATCTTTAAAAACTACTGAGGTTAGAGGGCTGCAAATTGGTATGTGGATCATCCACCCTCCAGCCATTAAACATAATAAATTGCAGTCCTCTATTTAGTAATTTTTATTATATTTAAGGTTAAAGTTAGCCATAATCGTGCTTCTGACAATGATATAGGTCAGGCCACCATCGCCCGTGGTTAAAGTTTCGTGGGCCGTGGCTCATAGAGCATTATACCGAGACCGCCGAAAGATAGATCTGTTTTTGGTGGCACTGATTATACGCTGTAGCGGCTGTGCAGAAAACTCTATTGCGGCGAAGAAACTTCGGCGCATTTTTCACTTGTATTTGCTTCCCAACGGGATATATTAGCCTCAACCCTAAGCTTTATTTAAACGAGTTATCTTTGTTCTTTCCGTTAACACTGTGATTCTATAGTTCTGTTTGAACGCAATGAAAGGTCAGAACACGGCATCCTAAGAAAGGCTAGGATTTCTCACGCCTACCGCAGTCTCCCTATTCTGCATCCTTTTTTGAAATACTTTAGATTTACGTGTGAATTGTTTAATAAGAAGTTCTGTATCCTATTAGCAGCTGGTTGTCATGATGTATCCTTCTTCCTAGCCAGGCTCCTAATCATTCTTGAGAAAATAGTTTCTTGCAATTTACACAAATAATTTCTTAGTTTTCTTCTTAAATTTAGGTTTCCTTTTATTTAAACATTATACTGTAATTCCTTTTGTATTTTATGAACTACGTCAAGTTCACTTTTTAAGGAAGGGTTAATCTGCAACAAATTTATTACGGGAATAATTGTTTTGAATAATGTATATTATCGGACTTTAACAAAAATGTCAAAGTGGTAAGTGATAGGAAAGTGGAAATGAGAAGTATAAAATAATCATGATACATGCAAAGGATAATAGTGCAATTTTCTTTCATATAAGACAAGACCATCATGACATCAAATGGAGAGGCATTCAAAAGTTTCTTTTTTCTATAATATTAGAACAATTAAGTTTCACAAAAGATAGTTGAGCTAAGGATATTAATTTGACCTTAAGAATGGAGAAACTCGATCCATCTATTCTAATAGAAGTATGCAAAATATGATAATGTTAATTAGCGTAATTAATCTTGTTTAAATGTGAGCAAAACAAATATGCCGTAAATTTTCCAGCAAGATAGCGCAGGTAAAAGATCAGAGCATAGCGTCTGTCTTCATATAGAAGGATTAATCCGCACTGGTGACACTTATACCGTCCATTAATGCGTTTATATGTATTTCCCCTAGGGTCAACAATTTAAATTTCTTTGTGTTATGTACCGGTTTAGCTAGAAAACTATAAATAAAAAGAAACTGTTCAGTAATACGTAATCAATGCCATTACTTTCTATTATCTTTTATATCACTCTATGTATTCATCAATCTATCATTCGGTTTATGTTTATACATTATATATATATATATATATATATATATAATATATATATATATATATATATATATATATATATATATATATACACAAATACGAATGAACATACTATTTATGACTGTATATACACTCAAACGGTCCAGTCTGTAATATCATAAACGTTCTGTATTTTATTCAAGAATGTTTCAATAAAAACCTATCATCTTTATAAGTTGCTGGGAAAAGAAAGTCATACAGTTGCTACCCGGTAGCAAACAAAAATATATAAGTAAAAAATATAGAAGTCCCAATTTGGCAAGAGGGATAAAAACAGCAATAAAAAGCTATAGAAGAGGACACGTTCCGCCAGAGAACATTAAAACAAGACTAAAACATGATTTAGATTTTTACTTATGTCATTTCACTGGCCAAATCCTCATGCAGATTCACTTCATATCCTCCCAACATCTCAGGTTCGTATTAAACAAGCTCTTAGAGATCCCGAACGATATGCAAGGTGTAAACGACTCGCATAGACATTGGTTAATTTGGGTTAATTTGGTTAACCCCGACGAATGAAGTCGACTTTACGGCCAAGATGTGAGGCGGTTTCAGAGGATCTCCAATTGGTTGGAAAGCCCTTCTGAGGGGTTGCCAGGATTTACCGACACAAAATTCTTTTTTTTTTTTTTCAATGCATTTGTTTTTACTTTTTCTTATTCAGTTTACCTCACGAATGTCGCATGTTTAGAAAATTGTATAAGCTGTATCAAACTTTATTCATCAAGGGAAATATGATAGAGTTTAGGTAATATTTTGCGAAAATCACCACCCTTGAAGATAATTAAAAGAAATACGTGCAAGTGAGATCTTATCAATGAACATTTTAAAACTTGAATATTTTTCAAATTGAAAAACTTACAGGAAAAAAATGGATTAAATGGAATTTAGAAATGATAGCAAATATGAAGACCTGTCTCACAATACTATGAGTTCACCCTACCAAATAGTAAATGTATTTAAGTTATTGTTATTACATTAGAAAGACTTCAACCTCCCTTAGTGAAAATATATTGATTCTAACTCACATCAGACTCAGGTATTTTTAAAAGATACTAGTTGCCTATGTAGAAGACATCTGATAGCTTCATTCAGTCTTATCTGTATTCCGGAGCCAAATGACGCATTCGGTCGAACACTTTAACATGGTTTGTATTCGTGAATGCTGAATTCTTTAAGGGAATCTGAGCTTACAGCCACATAAAAAGAAACGATAGAGAGAGAGAGAGAGAGAGAGAGAGAGAGAGAGAGAGAGAGAGAGAGAGAGAGAGAGAGAGAGAGAGAGAGAATATAATAGTATTGCTGGAGTACTTGTTATCTTGCTTACGTGAAATGGGATTCAAGATTAAAAGTAGTTAGTCGACTATCTACTTAAAAATATTCTCTTATCTTTATTTTCTGCCATAGATTTAGGGAAATGTTTTGGTTAATAGCCCTGACTACTCCAGCATCCTGTACACCACCTTACTCACCCAAGAGCAATTCTAATGATAAACGGTTATTTTGAAATTCCACTCACTGACAAATGAAATCCTAAGATGTATATCTTTATGGAACATATTCTGCTCATAATTAGTTTTTCTTCCATTCCCAAAATAAAATTTGCATAAACTTGTGAAGTACCCTATATATATATATATATATATATATATATATATATATATATATATATATATATATATATATATATATATATATATGCAAGTGTACAAATGTGACCAGCAGACTCCATCCAATGAACAGTGGCTGGGTTGATCCTTTAAGACACCGCCCCCCCCCCCCCTTAAGATCCCGGGGATTGCAGTACTTACGACACGAAGAGGCTCGAAAATGTCAGGACATCTCCAGTAAATCATCGTCCTTTGGATATGTTGACTTTAGTCGACCCGGATGATGTTCGTCTCCATTCACGACGACCAGGCGTAAGAAACCTGTGAGAGCAGGATGTCTCTTTCTCTGCATCTGTCTGTGTATCTGTCTCTATCTTCTCTCCCTCTCTCTTTTTTAACACTTTAACGCCTCACTTCCTGTTTTCATCTGACGAATAACGAAGTGGTTGTCCTCCTTTGAATGAATAGGTCGGACATGCTTCGGTTTGTCACAGTTGATGGCCCACTTCTTTTCCATAATGGGATGTAAGATGGCAATGGCACGCTGCAATGGCAGATAAAGAATGGTTAATGGACTCATTCTTATGTAGGGGAGCAATCTGACGTCATGGCATGATTTCTTTTTTTTTTTTTTTTTTTTTTTGCTGCGGTCACAGAGTGAAGCTGTTGTGATGGCCCTTTTTTTTTTTTTTTGAGTCTTGCAAGATTTCTTTAACTCTTTTTCTCTTTGGTTATAATAATGCGTCCTCATTGTGAACACTAGCTACAAAAAATTGAAATGATTTCCTCACTTATGAGAAAAATGTTACGATCTAGCAATGGATCAGGATGATCAGCATGGCCTTTTTACCCCGAGAAAAGGAACATGAATTTCCCAAAGAGCACTACTTTGTATTTCAAACAAACGAACAATTTTAAATACGGGGTTTAATTTCATTTCCTCCTTTTACATATGATGAGGAACCTTAACTGAAGAAGTTAGATGCTTTATAGATTGAAAGTCCAGCATGCAACTTTCATGAAATTAGTCTATATTTCCAGCCCAAGATTAGTTTGAGAATAGATTTAAGTGGTAAAATATGTAGAAGATATCGGATTTTCATAAAATTTCCAAACCTGAGGAATTTTAATCTCATTGCACAGGCGTGGCTTTCTTTTAATCTTTTGCATATAACAATATAGTAGTCTGTAAGTTGTTACATGGATTACAAATAAAACTTAAGAGTGAAATTAACAGGCAAAGTCCATGAGTGTGGGAATATCCTGGTGTCAAAGGGACGTGTAGGGGCGGTGTTTGTTGATGGCAAGGATTATAAATGGAACTGACTCTTGAAAATTAATAGAGACTACTTAGGCGTAGCAGGGAGGGTATGAGCCGAAATCTTAAACCTGAAGATATTATCAATAGAGCCTTTTTTTTTATTTGACGCCATCTGGATGACGAACACCAAGAACATGATAAAAAAAAAAATACGTCGACGAAATTCTGTGCACAGCTGTGAGAAAGATAGACTATAATCTTCATCAGACTGAGAAGAAAAAATGTGTAAGCACTGACAGCGGTAGCGAGAGGTCTTGAATTCGGAAGATTAACACAATTTTAAAATTAGCCGTCATATGTTAAAGTGCGTTGCTCGTGAAAGACGTTGAAAGAAAGCTGTGGTTTCGTAATGTTCAAGTTCTTTACGAGTAAAGAGTTAGACCGTGGGACTTTTTGGACCTATGCCATAATTCCTCATATCGACTGAACTTCTCGAAGAAATTGTATCAAGACCGGCAAGTTGTTTCTTGCAAACCATCTTATCCATTGAAAAACAGCATCTTTTAGGTAGCTTGTACGGTTCATGGCAGAGTACACATTTGCAGTATTTGTGTGTGTATGTGTGTGTGTTTATGTGTTTCTTGTTGGTTCATCAAATGTTGTCCAGTGTGCTTCGTTCTTTTCGTAGTTTTTTATTGCTATTTTTGGGCAGTGTCTACGTGAGATGTTATGTTGACTGATTCTGTACAATATATGGTGGCGTTATAAACATTTTTTTTCTTTATATTATATTCAGTTGATTTCTTTTACAACTATTTTATCAGAAATGAGGCAATTTCTGGTATAACGTTCATACGTCAAGAAATGAAATATTTCAATTCCCCACGATCACAAAGGAAATTACTCTTGAAAAACAATATTCCCCGACAGCATATCTAGGATAAAAGTATAATCTGGTAAGACAAAGGGATCCTTCCCCAGCAATGTTCGGGTGTCTTTATCTAGGACTAATATTTCTTTGAGGTCCTTATCTTTATGATATTTACAGTCTTTTGTTTGTTTTTACTGTCATCGCCAACTGGCTTGTACTAAACACGCTGCAAATGTAGGACTAAGAAAGATTCAAATAAAGTATTCGGATGGAATGAAGACAATCTCCATAGACGCACGAAGCGAAAAGAAATAAAAACATAAAAAAACAAACAAACAAACGAAAAAACGCAACCATCAATCACGGACTGATAACATTATCATACTTCATTTCTTTACGTTTTTTCGATTGTGTGTGTGTGTGTTTTTTTTTTTTTTTTTTTTTTTTTGGCATTATCTTGAAAGAATGCCAAAAGGAAGAAGCATCTTAGTACTATTCAGGTATCGTGACGAATGTGCAGGAAACCACTTATAGGGTGAAAGACTTCCGTACATTTGACATTTGATGAAGGCTGAAGAATAGTTTATGATTTAGTGCCCTTGATACCACCGTAGGAATTATCGGAATTGTAAGTTTGATGACGGGGGCCACTCGGTGCTGGAACCTGGCGCTGCCCGTCATGTCTCCCCTACCCTCTCGATTCCCTAGGGACCTACCCAGCTCACACGGGGCGGATAAACAGGTTTGCGGGAGGAGGTTGGATGTGTCATATCTCCCCTAACCTACCGATCCCATACCTAACTGCTCCCAGGGGTGGAAAAACAAGAAAGATCAACTCGGATTCTATTATTATAGATAGATTCAAACCGACCAGAGTCAAAATAATAGAATAAAATTAGGAAATGTGGGCAATACATTCAGTAACCAACTTTATTCAAAATAACCGTATATTCATGAGAGTTCATTTATTAACCGTTAAGTCGCCCTGAAAGAGTTATATTCTCGAGTTATTTTGATTATTTTTTTTATACTGATTTACTATATTTTCAGTCTTATCATTCTCTAGTTTAGATGATCAATAGCCTCTGAAATATTTTAAAGTATCAGATTTTGACAACAAATGAACAACAATACGGTAAGAAGTTCCAACGTGTCACTAATATAGAATCCTTAAGAAGTCCATTTTCTAGTTATCATTATTATTATTATTATTATTATTATTATTATTATTATTATTATTATTATTATTATTATTATTATTAACTTACTTGTGAATATTAATTTTTAAATAATGAGGCCCATAAGTACAAAAAAATCGATACTAAATCAGTCAAATGGACCATATCTGGACACAGCCCAAAAAACCTCTCCCTTGAAGGACATGACGAAACCTTGCCTCTGAACAGCAATAAAAAAACCTACTTGAAACGAAACGACGGATGGAAACAAGCAATACGCCAGTCAAGAACTCTCGAAAGTTGGTCAAGCAAGGATGAAGTGAGCACGGAGGTCATTGACTACAGCGTGATCGAGATGAGACTTGATCCCACTTGTCAGCAACATTAGAAGATCAAGTGTTAGGATCTGAAACGCGAGATCGATGATAAGCAGAAGAGGACCTAAAGAGAGATTATATTGAGCGCTGCTTCATGGTTTAATTAAGGAAGAAAGAAACGTGATGCTTTGACCATTTAAAGCTGGATTCTGCTCCAACGACATTTCACACTCATTAGAGAAAAAGATTAGGAAAACGAAATTTGATTTTGTGCGACATGAAAGAACACCAGTTATCTGTCAAGGTAAATCTATCAACTGGATTAGCTTCTCCCTGGGAACCAGTTGTCTTTTTTAACCTATGTCTCCGTGCTCAGATCTTTATGTGGTCACAGTTTGACAGCACATTTCTGTTAATTTCTGTATGATTAAGCATTATTGCTAAGAAGGTGAAAATTGATATGCTGAACATTGGCATATAAGTAACAATGTGAGAAGAAAAAACATCATAAAAATCTCACATCTTATGCCAGAGGTTATTCTGGCATACACATACACGCTACACAGACACATCTACACTCGCTCACACACACACACACACACACACACACACACACACATATATATATATATTATATATATATATATATATATATATATATATATATATTATCGTGCGTGCGTGTGTCAATTAGATTTCAAGGCGAGAGAATGATGGAAAAGAACTAGAGAGCAAAGTCATGCAGTTCACCTAAAATAACGAAATTATTAATATGAACCAGTGATAAGTAGTTGAGAGTGTTGTGAATGAGCCTGAAAATGATAAAAAAGCTGACAGAGATAGATTTAAACGAAACGCCTACCTAGGCATCTACGTAATTTTCATCATTTAGCTGGGAGAAGTAAAGGTCAATAGTAGCTTATTACATTAGAAATTACGTAGGCTGCAATTGTTATTACCTATGGCTGTGGCATTAATTTGTAACACGCAGAAATAATGTGACATAAATAGATCTATAAACTCAAATTGTATCTTTGTTACAGCTAACTCTGGCTTATTATTCACAAATTAGTTGGTGTAAATAAGGAATATTAGTCCATTATGTAGAGAACTACAGTCCAAAATTAATATACATTCGTTCTCTGGGACAAATGCGATCATCTTGTTATTTTTAAAAGATTTTGCATACTAAAAACTTCAATTAACATATTATCCTCTGCAAATGAAATACATTATAAATGATCTCCCAAATAGCCTACCTTTTTATGATATTTGTGACGAAACAGGAGAGCGTATTATATATATACCATTTTCTTAAAGTTCAGAGGTTTTGATTCATTATCATTATTTTGATTATTATGATTATTATTATTAAGAGCTTGATGGCGCCCACTACGCAAGCAAGAACCCCACTGGTATCTCGCCTACCCTCCCCATCCCCTATCAACCTCGCCCCCACCCAGGGCGGTAAACAGGTTTGCATGAGGATGGTGGATCTCTCCCCTACCCTTCTATTCCCCTACCTACCTACTCCACCCCACATGAGACTGACAAACCGGTTTGCAGGGGCGGGTGGCTGTGTAATTTCTCCCCTGCTGTTACCTGGGGAGTACAAACAAGATCCACTCGGATTATTATTATTATTATAATTATTATTATTACGTATTTAGCGATTCTATGATCATTATGAGTTACAGAACAAACTGCTTGCAAGGAAGATAAAAGTTATATTTTGTATGTTTATATTTCTTTGCCCTTTACTAACAAAAAGCAATCCAGTTCCCCTGTGAGGATATTTGATGAATGTATTCAGTGTTCAGTCCCATCATAATGTTGTGTGTAAAGAAACTAGGAATGATACGTACATAACAATAAATATTACTAGTCACCGAATTAAGAGTTTCATGTCCTACAGAATTATGTCCTGCAAAACATGGCTTTGTCATAATATTCTCACGTCTACCGACCATCTATGAATTTTGAATATCTAAAATGCCTTTTTTTAAAGGACCAAAGCATTGCTTACTAGTCTTACGAATGATTTAAAAGATCCATTAAGGATTGTTAAAGATGTCACTTTGCTCTTCATGAAGTATCACCAACTCTGCTAACCATTATCTACAAACATTTTATATTTACCTGTTATACTGATAAATTTTCCATTTTAGAAATTACCGGTAACATTATTCTTGATATATTTATGCTATTATTCATACATTAAGAAAAATACTTTAATAGCTGGCATCCATAGAACAGTGGAAACTGCTGCCTTGCAGTCTTACTTTTAGTAAATGGCTAAGCCCACCGCCAATAACTGTGGTTGATGACAGCAAAGGCATGCGGTCGTAAAAACACCTTTGCCAAAAAGTAAACCATGCCTGATGTTTTAAGGAAAGGCACATCAGGCAACCGACCCCTTGGTGTATGGATAACGGTCAGAAAGAAGATAGAACAGTATTGTATATAAAAATAAATAGGTAAAAACTGATATATATATATATATATATATATATATATAATATATTATATATATATATATATATATATAATATATATATATATATATATATATATATATATAGATATATATATATGATATATGTATCATCTTTTGCTGATAATATGGTTCCAATTTTTAGTAATAATGTCACTTGATTAATACCATCTTCATCCCAGCATGCAGAAATTATTCGCATTTTCTTTTCCTCAAAGACTGGAATAATTGATCTTCAGGTGCTATATACTACATTTGGCTTCGCTGGATTATAGAAAAGAAAGGAATGAAGGCCTTACCAAAACTTTCTTCAGTGTTCAGGTGGATTACCATCTTTGATAGTATTCTACAGCTTGTAACACCTTGTCTACTCATTAGCAGTATTGTAAGCGTCTTTCACAAGCATTTCCAACCAGCTTAGTTCCTATACTACTAGCATCCTGAAATGTTTTCTGGTGGAACTGGCTTACCAAACCAACCCACTGTAACTATGATTAATTTTTCATGATTTTTTTTTTTTTTTTTTTTTTTAGATTACGTTCCTCTGTTAACTGATGCCATCTTTTCTTTGACAAAATTCCTGTTATCCATTTGCTACAGTGATTGTTCTTAAGCACTTTGGCTCTAATTTTCTCTCTTCATTCTTGACCTGACTCACTTCTAACTTTAAACTTTGTTTCATGCAAGGTGTTTCTACCATATTTCATATTCATTACGCTTACTCACGCACTTACTATTCGTCCATACGTTGCTAGATTTCTCTTTTTTCTTCTTCGTTTTAAAGTTCGATAACGCAAGTTATCTTATTTCCTTTTGAGAATAGGCTAGGGCCTCCAGTCATATAGCATTTTTTTATCTCTCTCATTTTACATTATGTTATCCGTTCATGCTATTTTACAATGCTCGGTATTCTATCTTATATACTTTTATGTGTACTGAAGGATCCTCCAAGAGATCCTCCAAGACTATGGCAGAAGCTTGTTAGATTCAGGCTTAATGCTTTGCTTCTGAAAGTACTGTATTTCATATTGTAATATAATAAAAAGCTGACGTAACGTATTGTTTTATTGAGTAAATCACTGTAATTTATAAAAAGAAGGGCAAAGTAATTAAAAGGAATAGTTTAAAGAATGTATCTTTGCCATTTGTTATTAAGCATTTCACTTCTTGGAGTCAAAGTAAGACATATGATTTTCGTACTAAAAGCAACGCTATTGAACTTTCATGGTACACTTGCTTGCAGTGCCTTGGGTCAGATTATCTCCCATTGAACAGTACAAATTCACTGTGATAATACTGAGCGTTATCATCAAAGGCCCAGGTATTTACAATTTTGTAAAGGAAAAGTATTCGTGTGTGTGTGTGTGTGTGTGTGTGTGTGTGTGTGTGTGTGGCGCATATTCAAAACCAAACTCATTTACTGGTATGAAAATTTGTCATTCATCTATATGGTTTCAATAGATAAATATTAGATTAGATAAGTTACATTTTAGATTTTTTATCCAATTTCTCATCTTACAAATTTTAAAAAGAGTGCCTAGATGTGTTTCGTGTACTCTGTTTTACTTATCTGAAAAAAAACGAGAATTCCAAATTATTTGGAAAGAGACAATCTTTAAATGGATTGTACGACTGTAAAGGCGCATAGGAACTGCAGCGCCTTGAAATTACCTACCAAACAATAAAAATGTAAGATATACTCAACCGTTTACCTCTAAAATCTTCATATTTCTATTTTAGTTTATAGTTTTTTCTATTTTTCTGATGATCTCATAATTATTAACCACTTCCGTCACACGTCATTAGGTTGGCCACAGTCAGTTACGCTTGATTGCCTTGTTCGCTTTGAACTTGAAGCTTAGTTCGGTCTTCACTGGTTTTAACAGATAGGTGAGATGAAAGCGACCATTAAAAAGTTACCAGTGACTCATGGAACAAACGAATTCTCATTTTTTCAGCGGATTTTAAATTCGTGAAATTCCACATCCGTTTAGTTTAAAAGATAATCACAAAGACACATATTTTATGGCTTGAATACTGGTTAAAACTAATGGTGAAGAAGTCAAGTAAATAAAGGAATATTGGAAATATAGACCACATGTTGAAATCCTGGCAAGGAACTGTAATTTTTAAATGTATTTTATAGTTGTCGCCATGCACACTGGCAAAAACTGGAAACGAGTGAATATTTTATAGAAATGAGAAATGTAATTTTTAGGTTTGGGAAAAGGTCAGGTTTTACGTCACTGGGAATTCTACACATGGTCTTGTGTGGCTGCCAAATGATCCTTTCCATCTGATTGATATTTACTTTAATACTAGATGATCAAATAAAGACCAGAGAGATCCATCTTCCTCGTTCAGTGTAGCGTTAATGTTTCAGAAGGTAATCAAACTCTTTCGGGGACTCATTTGAACAAAGTAACGTTTAATCTCTCTTATCAAGGGTTTAGATTACATGAAACAAGGAAGTGGGCGAAGTGCCATAAGCATTTCACCCACGCCTTTGCGTCCGCGGTGTCATCAAAGAAACTTCACGACCTTAAAAGAGCTTAAAGGAACAAGACAGATGAAGCAATTTGTAACGTCAAAGATGCGGTACCACCGTTTGTATCCCTGCGATTCATTATCCAATTTATATATTAATCACATGCATGAACTCATTTAGTGAAATTGATTAAGTTGTTGATACGGAGGTGTGCACTCTAGACTAATGAAATATGGTTTTAATGGTTTAATCTTTCTTTTGTTAATCTATTGCTCAAACTTTATTGTTCGTTTTAATTTGAATGCCGAAGGTGCCGCGAACAATAAGCGGTAAATTTCGCGTAATATGAATGAGCTATTTTTCTGCTGACAATGCTGATAAGTCTATTACTCTCGATCATGTAACTCTCAAAATGATTCGTTCGGTCGATGTAGATTGATTGCGTCTTTCAGAATGATTTGTTCGCCTGACGTTAAGGAAACCACTGAGGTATAAGAACCCTTCCCAAACGATTCCTTTAATCGATTTAAATGGGGTGGTTTCGCTTTTTATCAATTTGCAGCTCTTTTTGATTGTGTTGTTCTAATTAAATCTCACTTTTATAGTCTCATTACAGTAGAATAAAGTTATGGCGTAAAATGTTATTTTCTGAGGAGAGAGAGAGAGAGAGAGAGAGAGAGAGAGAGAGAGAGTGAGAGAGTGCTCTTTTTTTTTTCTTTCTTTACGAGATGTAATACGTTAACCAATGCTCGTCTGTATTTCAAAGTGACTTGAATTTTTTTACTGAAATGCTGGTGGTTTTTCACATTGATGATAAAGCAATTAAGATTATTTTGTTGATGCGTCTGAAATTCAATTTGTCTCCCAGGCACACGTTATAAGTAATACTTGCAACCTCATACTTTTGCTTAACTTCTTACGTGTTTGCGTATTGGTGTGATCTTAAATCATAAATGCTATATTAAATCAAATAACATATACCTAAGAAATTAACGGAAATTAGCCAAGCTCGATAATGATAGTTTGTCATGGAGACACCCGGACCAATAGCCTATAGTTTTTCAAATATAGTCTTTTGATTTTCACTCGCATTTTGATATTCTACCGAACGAACAAATCGTCAAACCATTCGTTTATCATTTCTACTGCGACAGATAAAGAAATAGTAACAACTACGTACTGTTGCGGACTTCTATAACTATCCTGTTTTCATCAAAGCTTCACAATGAGAAACAAAAGGATGATATATTTTCTTTAATAAGATCTTCCATCAAGATCTAACAGTGCAATGGTGAAATATTTTGCGATTTAGATATCGCCCGGTATTTTCAGCATAAGCTACTATATTAGGAATTCAAAGCTTGAGATTCTTTTTCGGGAGGATTCACCTACCTCAAACTCATTGTATGCAAATAGGTTACGTCAATGGCGGATGTTATAGGCGGTGAAAATACCTCATCGTGGATCAGATATCAAGTCCCGGATATCCTCATTTTAGCCGTGGGCATAGGGAATTTACTGTTATAGGTATAACCCGAAAGGTGTTTCACGTTTGTTTGTTTTTTGCTGCTGTGAAATCCTTATAATGTTCGAGAGAGGCCGCACCTTAGCTAAGTTTTTGGGAAAAAGAAAGACAGTAAATTCCTCATGTCCACAGCTAAAATGAGAATATCCGGAACTCGATATCTAATACCTCGAAGATGTATTTTCATAACCTTTACCATCCACCACTGATGTAACCTATTTCCATACTAATTCTTGAAGACCTAGTTCAATAATGCAATCATCACGGGGGTGAAAGAGGCATCTTTTCCCAAAAATCAAAAACTAATACATATTTTTATAAGTATATAAAGTAAAATTTAAAAAAAATGCTAAAAGACAGATAGATCGGTTTTAGTTGGACGGGTATTCAAGAGAGCGATTATTGGGCGCCCATTTGGTGTAACCTCTGATAACAAAGTTGAAATTTATTATATATTTCCAGAAGAAAGTTATTCGTGTTATGATTGTTGTAAGTTGAAGGTGTGACGATTGCTCGACCTTTATATATTATTTCAATTCCTAAATTTGAAGCTGAATGTTTGCAAGAGGACTGGAGAATCTATAAATGATTTTAATTGATTGGTTTTGGTCATCTGCTAATCCAGGTCATTGGCGGAAGGAGATCGTTGGGGGAGTTTCTCGATAATAGACCTAGTGAAGCCCAAACTAGACCGTACCAAATTCCCAAACCGAATGGCAAACGAGATACTTATGGTTCCCAGTGTACCCTGCTTACATTAGTTCCACATTTGTCGAACACAATGTGGAAGGGATACCCTCCTTCCAAATGTCAATACAGTAATAGTCATAAGGACGACAGTTGCTTCTCAACTTGCGCCCCTGTACAGAAATTTATTATCCCCTGTTATTTCATCCAAGAGAAAAAAAAGGGAGCCCGGGGGTTACATTTGAAGGCTTTTAGTTATTGACATAAATTAGTAAAATGTGAAAGTTTCTCACGTTTAGAAGGAAATGCCATTTTTGTAGAAGCTTCCCGACCCAATAAGATGTCTTATGGAAACATGTTTATCAAAAGGGAGAAAGAGATAGAAAAGCGGAAGGAAAAAATGGTAGAAATAAGGTACAAGACGTAAGTGTTTTGTGTCTGTATACATCTTTTTTTTTTTTTTTTTTGTCAGCTTTTTTTCTTGACATTGCATTTCTACATTGACATTCTACATAATTAACTTACTAATCAATTTAGTAATTAGTAATAGAAATAAATGTTCACCCACAAATAAGTTATTGTAGCTCACTTATTTTATATTCCATTAGCTGTGGTCAGTGACCTTTACTTTTCTAAAATTATTTTATCTTATCAACAAATAACCCGACTATCTTCGACAAAAATTTCGTGACACAATAATAAATTGTGCTTTGCTTTGTATGGCAGGAACTGAATTAATATGCTAGATTTTAATCACTAAAATCTACAGAAAATTTCAATCCAAGTTTCACTTTCCAGACTTGTAATGGTAATTATTTTCGTTAGGTTTTTATTCAAAATATCGCTGATCAAACAATGGTAAGTAATTTTGTAAGAAAGAATAAATGAAACTAACTAATATACGATAATAGATGAAAAGCCAGAATAAAATGTTAAGAAATGAAAAAACTATTCATTCATCATATTTCATTCAAAATAAAAATATCAGTCTATGTATTTGCAATAAACGTCCGTACCCTTCCTGATATGGAAAGGAGTGAACAGAAAATTCAAGATTTTACAGACGTCAGTAAAATTTGATTTTACAAACACCTAGATATTTCATTTAAATGCCACGTGGCACAATATACAAAATAGTTTGTACCACTGAATGCGTTACTAAACGGCAATAAACAATGAATGAAACTCTGGCCAGAAATGCGGAGACCATTCGTGGCTTTTGTTGTCAGGACGTAGTGCGTCGGTTATTATACAAATTTTGCGGGAATATTAATCTTCTCTGCCAAATGGAAAAGTGGAAAATCCATTTTCACTAAAGAGAGAGTGAAGGGAAATGGAAAGAATTACCAGATTTTTAAAATAAAAGGGGTCGGTGTAATCAGAGATTTAGATGAGTTCCATTTCAATACCGGAATAGGAAATCGGAACTATACTTTTTTCTGCGTTTTATTTAGGAAAGGCAGGTGATGTTAGTTTTATCAAATATGTTACTTTAATGATTCTGCTAGACATACTAGAGTAATTTCCATCATATGATTGCACACATACATTCATACATACATACATACACACACACACACACACACATATATATATATATATATATATATATATATATATATATATATATATATGCATATATATATATATTTATATATATATATATATATATGTATGTATGTATGTATGTATGTATTATATCCCTGGGGGGCGTTTGTCGGGTTTACCATACTCACTTTCATATGGAAACATATTGTTTTTGCTTACATGTGGCTGGTCACCTCAGTATACTCAGTGTGTGTATAGTGTGTGTCTAGTTAGAGTGAAGGGAAGTCATGTTGCTCTTCAGTGTCCATTAGTCTTTGTATATTTCTGATTTGGGTCTCTCTTACCCATGGAATGCTGGGTATTGCTAATGTAACAGTGGGCGTATTACCCCACAGAATGGGAGGAATTGTTGGCTTTCCTGGGGAATCTGATATTTAGTGGCTCTGTGATAGTAGTTGCCTCAGAGACAATCACATGACAGTATTAGAATTGGTGGCCAGTGACTCTGGTACACCATTGTACTGAGCATCCATGTCTTAGGTTCTGTTTGAGTTCCTGGAGAACGATGCTACCAAAAGGGAAGAGGAGAAGAATAAAGACTAGTTCCCACTATAAGGACAATATGGGAAATTTTTTTCATTTAAAGTTGTAAGAGTTTTATATACCAAGTGAGCACATCACAGTAGATGAACAGCTACTAGGACTTCAAGGCAAGTGTCTATTCATAATGCATATACCAAACAAACCTATCAAGTATGGTAATCAAGTTAGTTCATATATAAGATAATGTATCAAAGTACATAATGGGTTTAGTCCTTTATCTAGGGTAGGAAAAGTTACGAACCCATGGCGTCTTAAGCCTCCGCCATTATGTGGCAACCATCTGGGATAAAAAGAAGGTGTCAACTGAGATGAAAGACAAAACAGGTGCGTTTTTGTTTACGAATAACTTGACTCTGGTGTCTTATGTACCTAACACTTCCAAGGCAAAGCAATGGTACTAGAATTCTCATCTCATCACACAGAGCCAACACTTGGAGCGACATCCAACCCAGAAATGACTGAATTTTTTAAATCAACCGAAGATGGTCTTGATGCCGATGATCAGGTAAGTACCAGATACACGTGCTCTTGAATGACTAGAGGATGGCTGATGTATGTCCTTTTTTGTCATGGTAAATGTTGGTGGGATTAATGCCTGGGTGATACACAAAGATAACATTAAAAGAATAGACGGCAAAATTACGATCAGAAGGCCCTTTATGGTGACAACAGAGGCTAAACATCCCCACCCTATCAGTATCTCTGAGGAAACTCATCGCCAACGTCTGTCAGCTCCCTCCCCCAGCCAGTACTACTAGTCAATGGAGAAATCAGTAGTTACAGCGAGTCAGTATCATCAGCTGCGCTGCAAGAAGTGCGTGACAGTTAAAGACAGAAAGTCACGCTTCAGGTCCCACAAGTTCATAACGCAGACTGTCTTGCAAAGCCGCTGTTATGCCCTGTGTGTGGATAATGAGAAACTGCTGGTAAGTAAAATTATAACATAAGAAAGGTATTACAAAAAAAGAAAATCGTAAAATAAACAAAAATATTATTGCACATCTATTTTAATTTTCTACTCTCAAAATAGCACCTTATTTTTTCTGTCTCTTAACCCAGTGAGTGGTTAAGCCAGAGGTTGGTGCCAGTCATAGCAGATGGACCATAGATCTCTAAGTCTGTGAAGTGAAGTATAAGTTTCAGATTTTGTGTTCTTGTAAGAAAATTAAAATTTTATTTAAAATTTATTTTATAATATTTGGATTTTTTCTTTAATTCCCCATAACAATAAAGTTTCTTTTATATACCAAGTTATATGTGGATTCAGACTAACGTACAATGGTTAATTTAGCTTTGAGTGCATTATTACATTCAATAAAGGTTGATTAAAAAATGTCTAATTTTCCAAAAATGCATTTGTCACACCCAACGAATGTTGTGAGAGGTAAGGTTAAGACAGATGGCCCAGATGAAAATTAAAATTTTATTAAGGTTAAGAACGAATGGCCCAGATGGACTATATATATATATATATAACTGTATATATATATATATATATAGAGAGAGAGAGAGAGAGAGAGAGAGAGAGAGAGAGAGAGAGAGAGAGAGAGAGAGAGGATATATATAGATATATATATATATATATATAGATATATACTATATATATATATATATATATAATATATATTATATATATATATATATATATATATGTGTGTGTGGTGTGTGTGTGTGTGTGTGAGTGTGTGTGTGTGTGTATGTATGTCTCTATGTATATAGAAGAATAGTAGGGAGAGCAGACCCGCCTGCCATCCAGGTTGAAGAGGTAAAGGCAGGTCTTTCACAAGTATCAAGTTGATTATGCCAACGTTTCATATCACATGGTGCATCCTGAGGTCTGGATAATTACAGACTATGAATACAAAAACGTCACTTATGCACATAAAAAAATATAAAGAAAATATCTTGACATTTACAAATACAAAAATTAAAACAAGACCTCGAAAGAAAGTCCTACTAAGGTAAGAGCTAAAAAGTGACTAAAACGACAGGGAGAAAATAAACATACGAAAAATAGGAAAAATACTTTTACAGGGTTGGGCACCAATTTTTACAAATCATGCAATTTCAATTTTAAGTGAATTCTCTCTCTACCCTCCACCACAGGGCGTATTCTCTGACTTCCACCTTGTCAGCTTTTCATAAAGAAGTAGAGCTCTTGGCTAATGCTTACCGCAATAATTGTTTTTCATTCCACTATTTCCATAGCCCTTAATAAGCTCTTAACCACAAAAATGAAATAACCTATTCCCATATACATATACCGCTCCAAATTATGTATCTATACTAAGTTCTCTTTCCTTCACGACTTAAGTTTTAAAAAGAAATGTATGAACTCAATTCATCATGAATTGCCAGCTGTTAATTTGAAAGTTAAGGTTGTCCAGTCCAGAATTGTTCATGTTCTCAGATTTGTGGTACCTGCTTGGCCATAAATGATTTTAATATTATCTGATCTGCCAGTGAAGACACGAGTTGGTGGTGTTAGAGTTGCTTAAAAAAAAAAAAAAACACTAATGTACCTACACTAAACACCAATCGTCGTCAACGCAACTGTTGATAGCATAATTTGTTTACTCTCTATGTTCGCTTTAGGCATCTTTCCTATGTTTATATTCTTCCTGTCTTTTAAGTGTCCTTTTAGCCCTTACCTTTGTAGGTGTTCTTTTCAAGTTCTTGTTTTTAACTTTTGTACTTGTAAATATCAAAATATTTTTTTTATGTGCATATGCATAAGAGATGTTTTAGTATTCATAGTCTGTAATTTTCCAGCCTTGAGAATATGTACCATGTGAAGTGAAACGTTGGCATATATATATATATATATATATATATATATATATATATATATATATATATATATATATATATATATATATATATATATATATATATATATATATATATATATATATATATATATATCTGTGTGTATGTGTGTATACTCGTATATACACAGATCTTGGTCACTCCTTATATCAAAGTTTAACCAGAGAATTCTTTTATGAGGCCACTGCGCAGAAGAAATCAACGAAAATAACGATTTCATTCACCTGTTGTTGAACCTCACTTCGCATGATGGCCTATTCACCATTACATTTTATGGATTTTCGGACTTCTAAGAAATTACAGTTTTTGTTTCTTATACATCTACCAAATATCTATCACTTTGAATTTGTAGGTCTCTTCTTCTTCATACTGACGGTTCTAAATTACATGTCCCTCGCAAGCTTACTGCTCTCCATTCTTTTCCCCTTGATTAGGGCACCTTATAACAATGATTTATCTATATGGCAAGATTAGCGTTCCTACCACTTCTATTTATCTTCAAATTTCTCACCCTTCCACTTCTTGCACCACATAGGCTTACAAATTCATGCGTTTCCCTGACAGTAACATTGAGCACCTGCAATTAACATCCATTAAGAAGGTTTGGCTCAGTAACGTACAAACACTTTCCTTCTCATCGCCATATTTTCTCCACTTATATACAGTGTTAACCTCCTTTGTTCACCACTTCTATGACTGACTCATCCTTTTTCTCCATCTACTACTGACAATTGCATTTACTCCCAAAAACCTAGACCACAACAACTCACCTTTGCATCAATTCTTGTTATCCATTCGTTATTCCCATATTAACTTTTGCATCTATTCTTGTTGTCCATCCGTTATTCCCATATTATATCCTCAACAGGCACTTCCACAGGCATTCTCAAAATTTCACAAACACGTACCGTCTTGTCATTCAGCTTGAATTTTTTTCTACTCTCTACTTTCAGCAAGTATCTAAAATTCCCACACTTTGACAAGGCTTCATTTTCTTTGACAGAAACTGTCCAGTGACATTTTTATTTAATAAATGTTCTTTTATCAACCTCTGTCTCTGCCTTTACTCGTTTAGAACAATTATTATACTTTCAATTTCCCGCTCTCCTTCACTTCTCATTTTCTAATTACTTGCCTCCTTTTTCTCACTTTTTCTTTGAATTGCATTATCTACTCAGCTGATTATGATCTAAAAGAATTATATATATTTTTGTCGCAATTTCCATTTGGATTTTCATGTACAAAAACAACATTCGGACTTTTCTTTATTCGCGACTGGAAGCATGTCACGAGAGTTTCACATTTCAATTCTGAGAAAATCAAACTCATATCTTTAACCCAAGCAATAAATAAATCTATGCTTACGGCCGGTCATCCGCATATTTCTAAAAATAGCGTAAGCCACAATTGCAGATAAGAGGAGAGAGGGAGCAAGAGACTACTCCACAACTTGGCAACCAGATATCAGAGGGCAACATGACACTCGGTAAAAGAAAAAGAAAAAAAATGACTGCGAGTATCAGCAACAAAGTTGATGCTTTAAGAGAATATGCTTTCAGCAGAATTCTGTTTTTATTCTCAACATTATGTTACGTCTACTATCATACTATATTCTTTTATCGCAAATCATTCAAGTGACATTTTAGTGGATGTCACGTGTATTATTCTGGAATATTGATGAATATTTGAGAGAAAATGTTGCAAGCAATGAAACATACAGGAGAGAATCGACAAATAGTACTTTACGCTTATAATAAGCTTACTTACCTGTGAAAATGTGTTGCTGTAATCTAACCGGATGTTTATTGGTCTAACTTTAACTTC
>NC_061087.1:35390035-35392535 GCF_015104395.2 Macrobrachium nipponense | reverse complement strand
ACCGTTCTCAGTCATTTCTTCGCTGTGGACTGACACTGGTGTCAATAAAAACGTCTTCAGTCAACTCGGGAAACATTCGTATGCAATAGAAGTATGATGTCTTACGTTACTTGGTAAGATCACTAATCCGGTTAGAAAGGCTGCAAGGAATAACCCAACAGTGAGAGAGGGAATGACTTTGCAAATTCAAGGGCAACGCCCTTTCTTGACCCCTACTCCCTTTCATCCTTTAAGACTCAAGGTTATCAAGAAGCGCTTCCCTTTTTGAAGTCGTGCTTGGGTGGGTCTCGCTGCCTTGATGACTTTTATGGGTATGTTGGAACGAGCTTTGGATGAATGGATGAAAGCAGTTCAACTACTTTCAATAAAAGCAGTTCAACTGCTTTTATAAAGAGGATAAGAGATAGATGACACATGCGGGCTAGGAAATTGCATGAGCTGGAGGAGGAGGGGTAAGCAGACGAAGAAATTTAAACATGATAAGATAAAATACAATAATTCCCTGGCATGTGAAAACCTGCTCTCAAACTGGTAATGTCATTGACATGTCAATTCGGCAACCACAAAAAAAAAAAAAAAAATATTATATACAACTTAAACATTTCGAAACAGAGAGCTCACTTCTTGACAGTCTCACCCCCCTAACCCCAAGTCAACCCCGGGCAACTTGCAACCCAACCCACCCAACATGCGTTAACAGGTAACGTTCTTGGTACAGCACAAGTAAGGAAATGATGAAGGAATAAACAACCAGCAAGGATCGAATGGGAGATGCTAAGCTCAAACATCTCCGAGGCTTTGGCTCGGGGCCAAAACAGCACTTGCAACTGCAGACGGCGATGACGATAACATTCGGGATGATCCGTGACGTCATGTCTGTCAATGGGGGACTGAGTAGATTATTTGTTGGTGTCTTTCCGTTTTAACAGTTTTGTGGATTTAAATGTTCTGTGGGCTATGCTTTATATGCATTCGTACGCTGAATGACACAGTTAAACATAACTGACTCAACAGTACATACACACACACATATATATATATATATTATGTGTGTGTGTGTGTGTGTGTGTGTGTGTATATATATATATATATATATATATATATATATATATATATATATATATATATATATCATATATATAATATATATATTATATATATATATATATATCATCACTTTAGGCAGTCGTGAGCTTACGTTTACCGTAAAATCTTATTTGTTTGTTTATTTAAAAGCTCATTCTGACCTTAACCCAATCCTTTCATTTTCATACCATTTCAGATTTTCTTCGGGCTTTTAAATCAAAGTCATTAGATCTGAACGTTCCTTGCTTTTTATTGATTATAAAAGAACCTGTCCTTGAATGGTATCTTAAATCGTTATGAGGTATTTTTTTTTTTAAATCGAGGAGTCATCATGTGATTTATTTTTAATTTTCAAACATAGTTTTAAAAATTTCGTACTTAGGTGTTTTTAGTATGTTCAGAAAATCAAAGGCACTAAATAAGAAATCTTTTAAATTAAATAAACAACATTCACGAAAGAATTCAACCCTTCATTTAATTCACAAGATATTTTGAACCTGCTTTGCTCAGTCTGTCAAAGTAATTTCTGTGCTTTTCTTTCTCTCTTTTCTTTGTTTCCCATTCAGAATTGCAACTAAAACTTACCGCTGTGACGGTTCATGATCATCGGATGTAAATACTATGATCCTCGTATGTTTTAGCCCCTGCCATGATGTTAACACTTTGATGATATAGAATCCTCTCAGGAAAACCTGTCCCTCTCAATTTCCAACCAGACACTAATCTTAAGATACACGATCCATCATAACATAACTTGATGCTAGTGTATGATATCACAAGCATTCTATCATGACGGTCCTCTGATTTCAAGAGGCAGCCAATTAAAAAAAAAATGTCCGAAGTTTCTTCGGCACAATTGAGTCGTCTGTATAACGTATAATGCAGTATGATACTCTCAGTCACCGCCCATGAAACTCTCAGCAGCAGCCCATGAAACTTTCAAACACGGCCCGGTGGTGGCCTATGGTGTTGTACCAATAAAAGGTGACTTTAACCTTAATTAATATAGAATCTACTGAAGCCAGAGGACTGCAATTTAGCATGATTGATGATTGGAGGGCGGATGATCAACATACCAATTTGCAGCCCTCTAGTTGTCTCAGTTGTTTTTAAGAACTGAGGGCGGACAGGACAAGTGGGGACGAACAGACAATTAGCCATCGCAGCAGTTTCCTTTTAGAGAAAACTAAAGGATGAACCAGTCTGACCAGCGTCTGACGTGCACGGGAAAAGAGCGGCAAAGAAGCAAAGCGAAGCCCCAGACTTGATGTCAGACGTGCGAGTCAAGTGTACGTGTTGTTGACGCCGTCTGAACACCTGTGCTCTGGGATGCCCTCCGGCAGGGGAGCTCAGTTCATTTACCTTCAGGAGCTATTTCAGTGAACTTATCTGATTATTCCCAATTTTACTGCAA
>NC_061087.1:35350035-35385035 GCF_015104395.2 Macrobrachium nipponense | reverse complement strand
CTGCTGATATAGTTTATTTGTTCCTTTTTTATTAATTTGTTGCCTATTGATCACTTAGATGTTACATCTCTTCATCTTCACTTTAGACTTTTGTCTTTGGTTTTAAGATAACTTTCGTAGTACAGTGTTTCCAAAAAGAACGTGTTGTTCAGTTCGCGAAGAACTTTGCTAATTCGAAGACTTGCCATTTGTGGGGGGCCGGGGTTCCAACATGTAAAGATAATAGTAAAATTTTCATCTGAAAGGGATACATATTTGTAATAATGATAGTTTTCTCTTCAAAATTTCTTGATATTTTATCCTCTGATTTGTTTTCCCTTGAATATATTTAAATGACTGTATGTGTCGTGTAACAAAAGAAAAGTAATAGATAATTTACAGGCTGCGCCTTCATTATCTATTCCTTTTTTTTTACACGCGGCAAAGTCAGGTACATTATCAGTACTCATCTCTCTCTCTCTCTCTTCTCTCTCTCTCTCTCTCTCTCTGTGAGTCTAACATCACATATAATGAAAGTGTATGAAAGGGTAATGAAGAAAAATATTATGAAACATTTAATAAAAAATAATTTGTTTAATAAAGGACAACATGGTTTCGTACCCGGAAAAAGTACACAAACCCAACTGTTAGTCCACCGTGAAAACATATTCAAAATATGAAAAGCGGCAAATGAAACAGATGTGGTTTATTTAGACTTTGCAAAAGCTTTTGATAAAGTAGACCATAATATATTAGAGAAGAAAATTAGAAAACACAATATCGTGGATAAAGTAGGAAGATGGTTAAAAGAATTTTTAACACAACAGAAAACAGATAGTTATTGCAAACGACGAGAAATCGGATGAAGCCAAGGTAATATCCGGTGTGCCGCAAGGTACGGTGTTAGCTGCAATACTGTTTGTTATTATGATTGAAGACATAGACAATAATGTGAAGGATTCGGTAGTGAGTAGTTTCGCAGATGACACAAGAATAAGTAGAGAAATTACTTGTGATGAAGATAGGAATGCTCTACAAAGAGACCTTAACAAAGTATATGATTGGGCAGAGGTAAATAGGATGGTATTTAACTCTGATAAATTTGAATCAATAAATTATGGAGACAGAGAAAGAAAGCTATATGCATATAAGGGACCTAATAATGAGACCATCACAAATAAGGAAGCAGTTAAAGACCTTGGTGTGATGATGAATAGGAACATGTTTATGCAATGATCAAATAGCAACTCTGTTGGCAAAATGTAAAGCAAAATGGGAATGTTGTTACGGCACTTCAAAAACAAGAAAAGCTGAACACATGATTATGGCTTTATAAAACATATGTTCGTAGTCCGATTGAATATTGCAATATGATATGGTACCCACACTATCAAAAGGTATATTGCAACAAATAGAGAGTGTACAAGGTCCTTTACAGCTAGAATAGAAGAAGTTAAGGACCTAGACTACTGGGAAAGACTACAATTCTTAAAATTATATAGTCTGGAAAGGAGAAGAGAACGCTACATGATAATTCAGGCATGGAAACAGATAGAAGGAATAGCAGAAAATATCATGGAACTAAAAATATCAGAAAGAGCAAGCAGAGGTAGATTAATAGTGCCCAAAAATATACCAGGAAAAATAAGGAAAGCACACAGGACATTAATCCACTACGCACCAGCATCGATAATGCAGCGTCTATTCAATGCGTTGCCAGCTCATCTGAGGAATATATCAGGAGTGAGCGTAGATGTGTTTAAGAATAAGCTCGACAAATATCTAAACTGCATCCAGACCATCCAAGATTGGAAGATGCAAAATATACCGGAAGATGTACTAGCAACTCTCTGGTAGACATTAGAGGTGCCTCACACTGAGGGACCTGGGCAACCCGAACAAGATGTAAGGTCTGTAAGGTAAGGTCGGTCTCTCTCTCCATATTCAAAGTAGTTGATAACTGATTCATATATTCCTTATCCAGTTTATCGAAGCAAGTCAGAATACCAGTTCTAACCAGTAACCACCAAACGTTTGTTAGCTAAATCCTGTGTAATAAGGTATTAGAACTAATAACAATCCCTTGTTTATTAAAAAAGAGCAGTTAAAGAAAAAAAAACTTTATTGGACGGCGAATTAATTTTCTTAAAATTCAACGTAAATGTAGTTCAATATAATACGCTGTGATTAAGAAATATATTTTCCCAAGAAAAGAACTAGCAAAATATCTAGACGTCCGTTGTATAAGAAACTACTATGAGATTCAATGCTTCTGTAACACGTTTTTTTGGCAATGACTTTTTATCTATGCATTTCATAGATATAACGCTTATTCAGAATACACATTATATCCACACATAAATTTTGACTGTATTCTGCATTACGTAGGTTGAATAAATTTGGTACTTATAATGTATAAGTGACTTTTTTTAAGACGGGCCAGCTTACTCAAAGGTAAGGTTTCGAACGCACTCGTTACGTAACTTAATACAGCATTTCTTCCCTCTTTCTCGATGGATGATTGGCTATACGTAACGAAGGCTATACCTCTGGCAACAATGACAAAAATTTAAATACAAGCAAAGCAGTACACCTTTATGAACTCTGAATCCTTTCCACTGATAATTGTCATAATGAACAAACCAACAAAATATGTTAATAAATACAAAAACACTTCGATTATTAGTATAACTCCCAAAATAAGTGTCCTAAGAAATTATAATCTACTTTATAGGTCACAATCAGATTGACAAAATGTAGGGAATAGTTGGTAATTTTCAAAGACATAGTAGACAAGCTTGATTTGATAACTGCTGTATCCAATGCCAAGCAATTTTTATTTATCGGCTATCTACCTATTTACTAAAAAGAAAAAAAAAAATAGACGGTACCGTATTTTGGCTTTAAACCTTCACTAATAATTATCGTCAGAATGATGACTCCATGAGGCTCCACCCACTTTGGCCTCGTTATAATTCAGGATAACATTGAAGGCTATCATGGACATTGTTGTATTAGAAAATCTAACTTCTGGCTATAAAAACTCATTTCTCGAGCAGTTGGCCTAAACGTTTAATTCATGTATATTGCTGCTATTACTAATTTTGCGGCACTACTGCTACAGTAGTATTACTACGCTAGCACAGATACCCCACCCACATCTATGTATCGTTCCGCCATTCATAAAGTCTTTATATCCAACATGGTCGTACAGACTAAAGAAGAAGAAAAATTATATCGGATGATCCGTTGGTCTTCTGGAGATTTTAGCACATATAAGCTTGTATTTACTTTGGATAAAAATCTTATTTTAACAAAAATAGTTATATAAAGACTGTTTACATACAATCTCTCTCTTTCTCTCTCTCTCTCTCTCTTGGTGGCATAGTGAATAGTTAATGGAAATGTTCAAAATCCTGAATGACACTACAAGTATTATAATCACGTTACGCTAAATATAAATCAGACCAAAAACTGGATTTAAACTAGAAACTGAATAATTACCTATTCAGGCTATAGTAAGTATGGCCACGGGCTTTCTTTTGACTGTATAAAGTTGCAAGTCGTAAGACAAATGCAGTTTTGCAACCACGGGGACAATTCCAAATCCTGTTAGCCATTCTTGACTACTGTGGGTTTCAGAGCCGATGGAATAAGGTGAATGGGTTTCTGTCTGGTGGATGGGCGGGGCAACATTTCGTAAAACGATGTTTACCTTGCTTACGTAAAGAATGTTTTTCGACTCTTGGCTCGCAATCATTGGCCATGGCGTCGGCTAGATCATTTTTACTCTATAAAAACTATCGGGTTTAGGTTATTGATAATGCTGACAAAATTTGTGTGTAGTTGTAAAATATACATATGTCAACTTTCAGGTACATCCGATGCTTTGATAAGGAGCAAAATCCAAAAAATCCGTGTTACAGAGGCCCTGAATTTCATAGTAGTCGAGACACCTACCAATACAACGAATTTGAACGACAATTATCAAATTACTTTTTATCCCGTATGCAGATGATGAAGAAGGAAAATATACTTTTTATTACTATTTAGAACTTACCCATCTGAAATTTTTATTATCGTTACTTGCCTAATGTTCTCATTTTTGCTCAAATCACACTTAAAACTATAAAAACACTTATCAATTTAAAAAATCTTGTAAAACTTTATGACCGTGCGACATGGCCCTGATATTGTCGTAACACCATTTACTTGACAGCTGCATCTGTCAACGTCATAATTAGATTGGTCCTGTTTTGAGCATTTCTCACCTCTTAATATGCCAGATGAATCACGCGCAGATCACCACATGTATTTTTAAATAATGCTCCCTTTCCAAGCCAAATCTTAGCTATTTGCGTGGGTCTTTTTACTTATTGTATTTTACATATTTTACTATAATATTCCATACTTTGGTGTTCCGAGCACTAGGCAAACAGAGCCACTAGCAGTAAATAGCGATTACATTTTTGTTGTGAAAAGAAGACATTGATCGAGCACCTTACTTCACTGTAATATACAAAACATTTAGGAAATACAGGTACAATGAGTAAATGTGCGTAACTATTCAACAGTCCTAAGAAATAGTACAGTTCATAATCATAGATAGAAAAGAGTGGGAGAATACACAAAACAAAACCTTAATAAATATTTTTGTTTTTCAGGGAGTCATGAAAGGCACTGTAATTTCCTGCACAGCTGATAATTTTTTTTAATAGTCGCTGTTTTTTATCTCCATGTTTCTATCTTTCTGTATCTAGGTATGATCAGCAAATCTTCTCTTTCTCACTGTTGGAATAACTATATTGGTACAAATCTTTCTGTTATAAAGTATCCTGATCTTTTTCTGTTATTGCATTTGTTTTTATCCAATGAAAAAAATTAAAAGGTATGAAAAATAATCAATGTAAGAATAGAAATGAAAGGTCAAACGACTATATTTTCAAACATGCTTATCCGTCAACCAGCGTGAATGTTAGAGTTCATGATTGGCTTATAAAATACGAACATAAGAATTTTACTTATCTGTATATTTTTTGAATGTCAGTATTATTGACAACAAACCTTCAATAACGTCATTCAAGAACAGAGAGGGAGAGAGAGAGAGAGAGAGAGAGAGAGAGAGAGAGAGAGAGAGAGAGAGAGAGAGAGAGAGAGAGCAGTCAATTATTATGCAAGCCAATCGGAGAGCACGCAGTTCTA
Source organism: Macrobrachium nipponense (assembly GCF_015104395.2). Lineage (NCBI taxonomy): Eukaryota > Metazoa > Arthropoda > Malacostraca > Decapoda > Palaemonidae > Macrobrachium > Macrobrachium nipponense. The sequence goes on along the minus strand of NC_061087.1, from coordinate 35,379,854 downwards.
TATACATCTTTATAGCAACATCGATAAATAAAGAAGAACAATAATTCTCTTATCATGAAAAAAGAAAAAATGTATAATTTCTTGTTTCCTGTAACTTACAGTTCAATATGAAACGGGCATAATCATATTAAAAAAGAAAGAATCATCATCACATTGGTGCGAAGCCTCGCTCAAAGGGTACGTACAACGGAAACCACTATATTTCGACTCTTGAACATATCCTGAATCCACTGAAAAGAAAAAATTTAAACCGGCTTCCAGAAGAATTTGAGGCCATTCGTCAACGTCTAAGTGAATTACTCTAGCACGCATATATTAGTGAGAGAGCCAACAACAACAAAGGAAATGTGTTGGTTTCATCGGTCTCAAAAATAAACAAGTAAAAAAAATGCGCCTAACCAATCGAGTTTTCTGTACAGCATATAATGCTCTATGAAATTCTCAGTTACGGCCCATGAAACCTTCAGCCAGAGACGGTGGTGTTTGTGTTGGTGGCACCTATAGCGGTGTCAGGTGCACGATCATGGCCAACTTTAACCTTAAATAAAAAAAAAAAAAACTGCTAAGGCCAGACGATTGCAACTAGGTATGTTTGATGATTGGAGGGTGGATGACCAACATACCAATTTGTAGCCCTCTACCCTCAGTAGTTTTTAGGATCTGAGGGCGAACAGAAAAAGTGTGGACGGGCAGACAAATAGCCATCTCTATAGCTTTCTTTTAGAGAAAACTAAAATGATTTTCACAGCAAAAAAGGTTGTCCCACATGTTGAAAACATAGAACGTGTTGTATGTTATTTCTGTTGCTTTAATCTGTCAATTTTTGAGGCTGAACAGAATATTTAAAGGTCGTTAATAAGTCAGTAATTAAAGATCAAAATAAAAATTTATTCTACAGTTTACAAATGACGTATTTTTTTATTAGAAAACATTTAAAAATATATAAGGCTTCCTGTCTTTTTGTTCGTATAAGCAATACATTAATCTTTTACATGTTTTCAACCTGATATTAATTGAAATTTGGTACATGCATTCTTTTACCTCAATATTTTATGCGAAAAAAAACATGCGCAACCATCAGATTTTTTCTTTCTTTCTTTCAGCCGTTCATATATCTGGTTTGGTTTTATTGATCGCCGAGTATATATCCAATTTTTCCTTACACACACACACACACATATATATATATATATATATATATATATATATATATATATATATATATATGTATATATATAATATATATATATATATATATATATATATATACATATATATATATATATATATATATATATATATATATATCATCTATATATATATTTATCTCGAGCTACAAATGTCCTTTAATATCTAATTCACTCTACCTCGGAATTAATATATTTTCATCATATGCTTAACCAAAGGGGAATTTAATTACGTGATAATAGAATTGTCGGCACCCGGGCACGAACCCAGGACACCATACAAATCCAGGACGTCAGTGAAGCTATTTACCCACTCCACCACCGCAAGAGACTATAAGTTTATGCCGTCTCCCACTCTCAAATAAACTTTCGCGCTCAGGTATTCGCTGATTTGTAGCCAGCATCAACCCACACTACCGAGAAAAGCACTACAACACTACTGAGGTCGAGGTGGGTTGATGCTGGCTCCAAATCAGCGAATACCTGAGCGCGAAAGGTATTTGAGGGTGAGAGATAGCATAAACTTATAGCCTCTTGCGGTGGTGGAGTGGGTAAATAGCTTCACTGACGTCCTGGATTTGTATGGTGTCCTGCGTTCGCGCCCGGGCGCCAACAATTCTATTATCGCCTAATAAAATTCCCCTTCGGTTAACCATATATGAACATATATTAATTCCGAGGTAGAGTGAATTAGATATTAAAGGACATTTGTAGCTCGATGTATGTATATGAATCACACGGGTAATGTGATATTGGCTTATATATATATATATATATATATATATATATAATATGATATATATATATATATATATATATATTATATATATATATATTTATTTCACTATCTCCAAATAACATTTGGTAAAATTTTATTTTTTTCCTGTAACCTTGAAATATGTAATGTCTTCTATGTGGGCTAGGTTCTATTTGCATAACGTATTCCGTGGAATAATGAACATGAAGATAAAACAAAGTCTCTAGAATTTAAGTAACTCAACCACTTACTTTGAGCTGTTTTTAGAGCATGTCGATTCTCAAGACGCGTAAATTGTTCAGATCATGTTAACCTCTAGGTTTTCACCAGCCATACGATCTCTTAGCGTATAAATGCTTAGCCACTCCACCAAGGCTATAAGGAGCTACAAAGATTTTCTCTTTTGTGTGTGTGTGTGTGTGTGTGTAATAGTACTTGAAATATCATTAAGTAACTAGTAATTAACAAATTAATGTTAGTGTTAGAAAGCATTGTATGATATTTCTATAAATATTAAATGGAATATTACTGTCTATAATGAGGTTTTTATATAAAGCTATTTATGTAATGACGTGTCATTTTTTGCGATATTCAAGAGGAAATAGAACAATAAAATAAAAATAAAGCAAAGGAAAATAAATACACACAACACACATCGTTTTACGGTAACCTTGCCAAGAAGAGATTCCGCAGAAGAGAGATTGCCTCAGTGATAACAAATGGCACTGAACTGCAAATGGTGGGAAGAGGAGCTACTGCTATTTGCCATATTAAAGTTCACTTCACACCTTAGAAAATCAGTCTATTTTGGAAGCTGATATTGTTGCGTCTGATGTTTTTTTTTTCTTTTTACTTAATTCTTTCCACTTGTAGACAAGTTTTGGTTGTCTGTTATTCCATCGTTTATTTTTCAATATCATTTGCTTATTTTGGACTGAAATATTCACTTATTGTTGGCCTCTTACTTTGTGGCTGGCAGAGGGGGAATTAAGACTTGGTCTTGCAATTATGATGCATTATCTCCACTTTATTCCGGAAAGATAAATGAGAGATTTGTTAGGAAAAAAAATGAGAGCTCACTGAAAACAAAGCAAGGAGAGAATAAATAGAAGGGAATTGAGAGAATGTTATGATAATTGACTTGGCTTGGGCAGACGACTGGATAAAACGTCAATAATATCTTATTTATCAAAATACCTATAACCTGATTCCCTTGAGAAATGGTGACTCTAAACAAAAAGCATAACTCATCTTACATATGCTTTAAATACTGAATCATGGATGAACCTCATGGGCTGCCAACTTCCACTGTATCAGTCGCTTTAAAAACCTAAATAGAAAGTTCTAACATTTTGTCATTGACCTTATTTTCCACACACTCCAGTGATTCCTGTCCGTATATGGAGACCTTTGCTTCCTAATACCTCTTGGACGCCATCTGTCTTGCCCTTCCTATAATTTCCTCGACCTCACCCCTTACCCTTTATAGTTCTAAATTATACAATACGAGCTTGATGGCGGGCGCTACGCTGCGCTGGTACCCGGTGCTGCCAGTCATGTCTCACCTACCCTCCACATCCCCTATCTATCCCACCCACACCTGGGCCAGACAAACAGGTTTGCAGGAAGAGGGTGGATGTGTCATGTCTCCCGTAGCTTAACGATCCCCTGCCTATCCCGCTCACACCCGGGCCAGACAAACAGGTTTGCAGGAGGAGGATGGATGTGTCATGTTTCCCTTGCCCTACTAATCCCCTATCTACCCAACCCCCAACCGGGCTGGACAAACAGGTTTACAAGAGGAGGGTGGATGGGCCCTGTCTCCCATACCCTCCCGATTCCTTACCTATCCCACCCACACCCGGGGCGGACAAACATGAAATATCCACTTGTATTTTATTATTACAAATTTCCACCACGCCATCTTAATTCCTTCTTCCTACATGGCCAAATCATCTCAAAATCATGTGATCCTTCGTTTCACTTAAGCACGCAGTGTTATTAGGTGTAATAACACTCTCTTAGCCAATATTAACATACAAATTGAAGAAACAGCTCTAAGCCAGCAAGGGTGTATATTGCCATTAAATTGAAATTTCTTCATGGAATTAATAAATATTGGTTTTTATATCTATGACATTGATATAGAAATAGCTTGAAGGGTGTTACATGTACACCAGTTTAATATGCAAATGTTACAAGGTAACAGTGTAATACATAAAGGTGACAAGGGATGCATTTAAATTTATCAATCGAACTCTTCGTTTTTTTTTTTTTTTAGAGGGAACTGATAAATATCCACAGGCAAAAGGGGGGAATTAGTTATGTATTAGTGTAATACAATCATCATTTGTCCTTTCAGAAGAGAGCTGGTCGTCAGCAACTAAATTAACCTTTAAGCTCAGGATATCCACCGTAGCAAGAGAATAAAACGAGATACATAATAATTTCCAAATAAAGCTGACGATGACCGCTTGGCATTTTGTCCGCTGATAAACTAGCATTTCAGAACGGAATGCCATAATCTCTAAGCCGGGTGTTTCCCTAATTGGGTTTGGAATGGAACGAACTTATCATTCGCTGTTCAAATACTACAAATTCTGAGTATGACTGGTTCATTTATAATAGAAAAATGGTGTGACTATACACTAACAAATTAGATCGAAATGGGGGTTACATCTCGTTATACAAACGAATAAATACGACTTATTTTGAGCTTTTAGATTTGTTCCGCTTTATGATAAATTTGAGGTAGATAATTACCTCTGCTTTTTTATCAGTAACGAATAGTTATTTCCTACGATGAGTTAGTATTATTTGAAGCTGGAAAATACTTTATGCACCATTGAAATTTACTAGGAAGGACAAACTAACAAGTAGATTTTTTCCTTAGATGGTTGTTTATATTTCATCCATTTTTTTCTATTAAAATGCCCAGGATTTTCTTTGACCCTTTGTTCTGTAATTTTATGATTTCTTCAATCCTTCGTCAATATTCTTTCACAATAATTTGTTTTTTGTGCCCTTATATTGTGACTTAATTTTTCTTTTTTCATTTTATTGGAAATTTGCACTTTTTACCTTCACTTGCGAACCATATGAACGAGGAATTGCATCTATCGCTCTATTCTAGGTGTTGTGAAGGCAGACACTACTCTCATAAGATTTTAAAGCCTATCCAGGGTTGTAATATACTTTAATATCTTTGGAATACGGTTATTTTCAGCAGTTGCCCACCCTCTCTCTCTCTTGATTCATCCATCGATCTCAATTAGGACCATGAGTTGCCCGGTATCATAATTAACTCATTTCATATCTCGACGATGAATCTGAAATGCAGGATTGTTGTATTATATTCGTGATACTTCCTCAGAACAATTTTCCCTCCAACCTAATGCCACATAATTTTATTTTTCTTAATAAGACTCTTTGTTTATACATAGGATTTCTCACTGTAATACCTTAAATTTTTCTTATCTGTCTCAGAGAATTCAAAGTGGTAATATTTTAAAACAGGAATTGTAGACATGTCAATGATAAAGTCATTGTAACGGGTAAAGATTGAGTTATTTAAGTAATCTCTCCTGTTATAATGAATTTGAACTTAAAAGACACTCTACGGTTTTTAGACGTCTATGATGATGGATAAAGGTAAGGAAGAAAAGGAAAAAAATACAAGGAGAACGCTCATTAAATATAGATTTTTATTAGGATTAATTATAATACAACTATATTATGCATCGAACGCAATGTAAAGTAATCAAATGACTACTAATCAAGTCTTTATCAATACCATAGTTTAAAGAATGGATACGGAACTTACAAAACTGAATTTCATAAGTAGAAACAATAAATAAAAAGAGTCACGAGACAGCCTACTGCATTACACCTCTCTCTTTAGCTAATGCCTAAAGTCCCTTGTCGTAGAAATCCTTCTCCTAATCAGTAGAGGGCCATTTGATTTCGGCACAAGGATAACTACCACCATTTGTATCCCCCTGTACATAATGCTAATTGAATTTATGAGAGCTCAAAAGAAATTATCTCATCAGGGCTGATGGAGTATGGAGATTTCAGGTTTTCATGATCGTTCCATTATGCCATTGCTTCCATTACAAGCAAATTCTCTCTTCGGTAAAAGTAGGATCTCGATTACGGGTCTTGCCCTGATGGGTATGTTTAGTTATCCGATAGCATTGTTTCTCCAGCACACCAGTCCGATAGCATTTCCTCTAAAGAAGGTTAAAAGTCTTTTTTTCCAAATTAATTCCATTCTCTGACTTTTATAGTTGATATCAACACTTATTTTCTTGCCTGTCTGTGGATGTGATCATTTTTCACTTCGTATACAATACTAAAATTACTGCACTGCAAATTTATTAACCCGAGATATTAAAAATTCAAACGGAGTTTTATAAAGTTTTACATCTTAAACAACGGGGTAAGCAAAACTCAAATGAACAATCTATGTATTAGACCTGAAATGATTTAGGGAATATGTTACTACACCCAATAAGCATCTAATAACTCCTGTATGAGTCACAGTAATTCCTTAAACAAGAAATTTATCAGTAGCCCCTTTTGCACAATTCTATAGAATAGATCTAGTGGCGTATGTGTTACCCTGTACTATGCTTCAGCTAAACTATAACTAAACTTCTTTACCAAGCATTAAAACTATGCAAGCGACCCACTATCCTTTGATGAAACTTAAGTATAGCATCTTGGAGACAAAAGCTTACTCGTTACACCTGGTAGCATTTCTTACAAAAAAAAACTATGATTACAGTATAACTATAACGTTCATAAACTACAAACTTCTGCCACCCCAAAATAGTCTCTTCAACCTATATAATAGAATCATGAAAAAAAATGCATCTATATCTTCTAACCTTACTCTTTCCTTTATTCGTGCAATCACACTGAGGCTATCAATAGCAGGCATCTACTGTCCTACATTCCCTAACAATTACTATTATTTTTCTTATAGATCATATTGTATAATTACACCCTTGTCTACCTCACTACTGTCCCACACTTGTTTCTTATTATAATTACTATCATTCAAATGTTTATTGTTGTAGTTTTATGTTAGGACTAAATGAAGTGCAATTGATATCATCGAAATGTCGCCCTTTGGCCTTCAACCTTCGTTCGACGACTGAGAGGGCGATTGTTATCATTACCAATCGTTTTCTTTATGAGCAGCAAACAAAAGGGACTGCTGATGCGGGCTTAGGGGACAGTCTGGGTATCCATTGTTGAGGTTTTCACTCAATGGGCGGTTCTTAACAGCTTTCCCAACTATACTCATTGTGTGAGAATTAAGACTCGTTTGCAGAACCCGGAGGTAAGATATAACGTAGGGTGCTTTAAACACCAATTATGGAGGAAAAGATAACCGATGAGTGAGCCAAAGAATGCCCTAATGGAAGCAGAAGGGGTGATGTCTGTATGAGGTCAACGTTTACACGTCCTGCCACCACCAAAAGTGATGTTTGGGTTAGGCGATTTTTTTTTCTCTTGAGTGCTGATAACGTTTTCGGTGTAGACAGTCTTGAAATGTGCTCTAAAGCGAAATACGACAAGTCTGGGGGTCAAACTTATACATCTAGGCAGATGCGCTTTTGTTGCGTATCCCAGTTTCGTACTCTAAATCTCGGGAAATTATGCGTTAGTAAGTCGCTTCCTTTCGCAATAATGTACTTATTATCTTACACTTTCATTTGCATGTGTTCCATCATTAATTCCTCTTGAGCAACAGGATATGCTTAAATGCAAAATTTGCCCCAAGATTTCAGTACTCAATGAGACGCATCATTCTAAGCATCACACCTGGCCGATTATCTCTCGTCCAAAAGTAACGAACGGATCTTGAAACCCAGGGTACGTTGATAGGAATGAAAGCCATTCTGGCACGTTCAGTCTCAAGAGATAATCGAGTACAGCAAAGCCGTTATTATCTCAAGAGCAATGTGTGGTTCTTTGAACACACCTTTACTCTTCAGTAGGAAAGCTATTACGGGTGTCTATACCAGTGACAACAAGAATGGCAGCTTAGCTAAACAGCCAATAATATCAATCTATTTTAAATGGGTATTTGGCTCGTATGTGAGGAAAATTAACCGATGAACTATAGCAGTGAATAACAAAAGCAAAAGTGCCTTCGGACTGTACTCTGATGACACACCGCCGCCATCAATTTCGAATCGTTAGCCAGTAAACATCATCAAAGGTAATGCATATCTGTGGAACTATCATAGCAAACTATCCATCGTAATCTTGTTCATTTACTATTAAAATGTTTCTCATAAATTAAGGCTATCCATAGGCTAACTATAAATCTCTCTCTCTCTCTCTCTCTCTCTCTCTCTCTCTCTCTCTCTCTCTCTCTCTCTCTCTCTCTCTTCAAGGAGTAAAAGAAATTGGTTATGGTTATTCGTTGGTTATTTTAACGCAATATTCAAGGATCCGATGTTATTTTGACCACCACTGCTCATAATTTGCAAATTGAAATTACTTATTTTCTCCCCAAGACTTGCGCAAGGGTTTATCAAATAAGTTGACGTTTTCTTTGCTGAAAAATAAATTTTCTATACTTCTATAACAAAGATATCCATGTAATGAAGTTTTGCTATAATTTACAGCCGTTTTTGCTTTAGGTATTCATCATTGCTAGTTTGTCGATTAGTTATCCATACATGAGAGACAGGAAGCAATCTCTTTCTATATAAAAGGCATTTTCTCTCTGTCAGTTTGCCTGTCTGTGCGTTATGCACGCCCAGACTGTGAAAGATAGGGCTACCAAATTTTTTACCATAGACTCCCTCTATCACCCGATTCCCCCAGGAAGGTTTTAACTACAATACGAAATTCGAAGGCCATTTCAAATGGGCCTTACCCCTCTTTTTCATACCCCTTTCATTTTTTACAACTTTCCGCGTTTACAGCAAACTTCGGAGTTTTCACAACTTCTTTGGCTTGACAGGATCCCAGGGGATTACCTATTTTGAAAGTGATTGCATAATCCGCCCTGGAGGGGTGGTCATCATCCCGAGCAACGCTGGTACAGCAGCTAGTTTAGAATAAAATTATATTTTTCAGCGGTTTTGTAGGCACCTATGCTTTTGGTAAATGTTATAAACACTTTAACTTCTCTTTTTCTGAAGAATCAAGATGGGATCATCTTCTGCGGCTGTACCTCACGTGGAAACTGATGCAGGATTTGTTCACTGGTTTTCACAGGCTACTTACTGTTATTTTAATTTCACTTGTTGTTGATAATTTTTCAGGATAATGAACGTTCGATGTATTGTTGTGTGGTCATTATTTTATACTGGATGAATGATAAAACTAATATACAACAGCAAGTTTGCAGAAAATAATAGTTTTGTGTTCAACCACATAGGCTATATGTTCCAAACGAAAACAATTCTCTAGAGGTTCTAGAAAAGTAACTTTTCTAAAAGTTTGTATAAATACAATCTCGTAAATCTCAAAAGCGATCGCTATCATCTTTCGTTCAATTTTATCACTAGACAATTCTCTCTCTCTCTCTCTCTCTCTCTCTGTCTCTCTCTCTCTCTCTCTCTCTGGGGCTAGAAAGTTTTCACTGATGCATCGCAGTTGAGTGCCCCTAAAAATTTTGCGCTTCTTTGCTATTCATATCGAAAAGTCACTTTTGAATAGAATGTCCCCCATTACAGTCGCATCCAAGAAAATGATCTTTGAGAAAGAGCTCATTGAGCAGCCTTTTCAATCTCACACTCATTTATTTTATGAGCTCTGGCTATACCTTTTCTCGGATTCTTCCCTGAAGGAAGGAGAGCCATCCGCCAACTTATCAGGTCGGAATGTCTTATGTGATTTCGCCTGCCTCGTAAAAAAGCACAGTCTATATACATCTGCATCTATATAACTTTCCTCCTGATCCTACACTGGTTTCCTCGTCTCATCTGAAGCCCTCTTGATACCGACGGTTTCATGTTCAGGATCTTGTAGGAGATCAAAATCATGCTATTCCTTGTTTTCACTTTCTTTACAGTGTCACAATACGAAATCCTCTCTGAGCATTTTATGCCTTTTGTGCTTCAATTCAAGCCCCAATTTTATGAAATTCCAGCTATTTTTCATTGTCCCCATTTTTTTAAAGAAATTATTTTACAGGATATTTGATGCTCAAAGTATTCAAATCCTAAAATTTTTTTCAAGATGGGATTGGTGAATTCTCAAAATAATATTTTTTCTTGTTCATAAACTGGTGATGTATTCAGCTGAATTTTCATATTATCTTTAATAACACCTTTATATCCATCATGCATAGGTCTCTGGTATCATCATCGTCATCACTTATGTTTTCTTGCCTTTGTAATTAGCGTTTTTTTTTTTTTTTTTTTTTTTTTTTTAGAGGAAAGTAAAGATATCTTGCTCTCGGTTTCTCCCTGCTGTCGATGGCCTGCCCGGTCAGTATCTCGAGTGCGAACTACACTTTTAGCAGGATAAGCGCTGCGGATATGTGGTGCTGACCTTTCGCTCATATCTCTCTCGAACGATCAGAGGTTCTCCCAAGAAGGCTTTGTGCCGCCCTCGTAAAAATCGCTGAGAAGTTGCCTTGGGGTGTGTTCTCTTAATGGCAACCGGGACGAAGGTTCGTCTGTCTTTTGGTGTCTTAGGTGTGTCCTCGGGTATAGGTAGGTTCAGCATCGACAAAGCTAAGCTTCTATCGTTTCATTTTTTTGCTTATGCCTTAAAATTATAGTTGACTACGTTATCCGCATATTTTAATCACGATTGTTTTATCAGGATGTGGGCACTAGACATTTCTGTAAGGTTTAACCTTCATTCCTCAATCAGAATATAATGCTGTATTGATTAAAAAGCCTGAAGAATACTCTCACCCTTTTCTTCATTAGATATAACGACAGTTCTTAAATACTTAATGAATAACTACTCTTTAATATCACATACATTCATATTTCATGGAAAGCATAAATAACTTGATATTAAAGAAATTAACATTTGAAATTTGTTCTTATTTATTCCCGGCTCTCAAAAAAATTAAACTCTATCATTACAAACGTACAGTAAACATAACCAAGGAAACCTCACTGCTTAACGTTTAATTATGGGCCAATAAGAAATTATTTCCTGAAAACCACTTCGTAAATATACACAAAAAAATTAAACCACTTTCGTAAACATAACCAAGGAAACCTCACTGCTACGTTTTAAATTATGGGCCAATAAGAAATTATTTCCTGAAAACCACTTTCGTAATATACACAAAAAAATTTAAACCACTTTCGTAAATATACAAAAAAATTAAACTCTATCATTACAAACGTACAGTAAACATAACCAAGGAAACCTCACTGCTTAACGTTTAATTATGGGCCAATAAGAAATTATTTCCTGAAAACCACTTTCGTAAATATACAATTTTCGAATAATCATTGCGCTGAAATTTAACTTTGGACTCTGTACACAAACACATTCAGTTAAAATGACAGTTATGGGAACTGCTGTCGATTAAGTTGCATACTAGGACATTACCACTGACAATCTGCGAGCCGCTGACTCGATTGAAGATGTGGACTCCAGTTCTCTGAGAGTGAGATGCAAAATGCAGTGTGTAGTGTGGACTGCAGTCGGGGTTTCAGTTTATTTGGTGTTTTCGCCTTGTGAGGGTGTCTGTCTGTGTCACGATACGCTGTTGGTTGACTACATTCATTAATTCTAATCGTTTTACTGTAATTTCCTTAAGCCTCTATTTCTTCAATTGTTCTTGAAGCGTGGCTTTCAATATTTATGCAATTTTGTAAGGTGCATTTTTTTGCACCATGAGATAGGCGAATTAACATATACTTCATACTGTCTAGCAATACAATTCCAGCTGAGACTATCTAACTATCTCAACCAGAATCAGCAACATAATAACATGTGATATATATTTACTGTCAGTATATTGGTTCATTTATATAACACATACTCTTTCTTTCCATGATGTGGTGATGGTTCCAGTGGGCATGGAAGGAAGCTATTTTTCTTTCTAAAGCGGCATCAGCAAACTTTTTATTTTTATTCCAGCAATATTATCACCTAAACGCCTGAAGAGCATAGGGATTATGCCTCCAGCTAACTAACGGGCTGATAGATAGTCATCCAACTAATAAGTAATATATCTCTGCACGTTGCTAAAATAAAGAAAAAAAACTTATAAACGCAAGCCATTGAAACTGCCATGTGCTTTCAATGAATTATGTAATTATCTTCAAGTAAAATAACAAGTAAAACATGCGCTGAAGTTTCTTCGGCGCAATTGAGTTTCTGTACAGTATAATGTTTTACCGACCGTGGTCTACGAAGCTTCCAGTCACGGCTCGGTGGTGACCTGTCACAGCGTTGCCAGACTCAGGATTATGGCCTAAATAGAATAAAATTTACTGAGGTTAGAGGGCTGAGATTTGGTATGTTTGATGATTAGATGGTGCATGATCAGCATCCAAATTTGCAGGCATCTAGCATCAGTAGGTTTTAAGATCTAAGGGCGGACAGAAAAAGTTTTCAATAGAAAACTAAGGAGTAATGACTCATACAAGAAAAATTCGTAAATCTAAGATTAAAGTTGGAAATAAGCGCTTGTCCATTTGTAGTTCTTTAGTGTAGGCAGTTTTCATGTTAGGAATAAGGAAATTTGACATCACAGAATATATAGTTTTTTCTGCACATGATAAACAACAGCTGTAACGCCAATTTTTTTCAGTAGTCATAAAAAACTTAATAGTTAGTTAATAGTTTGACAATAAGATACAGAGCCTCTGTTTTTTTAATCACGTTTCGAGAGAGAGTGTTTTATATACTTTTACTGAAAATTAACCACCTATCCTACAAGGAATGCTGATATATTAAGAGAACTGGATTACATACTTCGTTTACGATATGTCATGTATTTAATTTTTTCTTACTCTTTGGCAATTTTCAGTAGCTTCAATGAGATTTACTACTGAGATTTATTACTTACTGTTTCTGAGTTTCTACGCTCATTGTTTTCCTTTCGCTCACATTCTCCACATATATGCACACACATCTATCCAGTAACCTGTCTATCTATATATAGGCGTGTGTGTGTGTGTGTGTGTGTGTACGTGCTCGTAAGTGTCTATCCGGATAGTAAACACCGACTCTTTCTAAGATTATATTGAATCTTCTCCCTGAAGAACGAATCAGTAAGTGGAAATGATGAATTCATTATAATTTGAATATTCAAATACGATTTGTTTCAGAATAAGCATGCATTAAAAAATAACAAGGAGTGATTCCACCTCCAGCTTACTCGGGACGCGTGCAAGATTTTCCCCTCAGGCATAAGTTGTAAACGCTATATTCCTAAATTAACGTGAAGTGGTCTTCATAATTAATACTGACACTTAGTACTACTCATACTAACAGCAAGGATCAAATAAAAAGGACACAAATTAAACACGTTCATATATTCCATTATAAGTGGAAAAACAAAATAAATGAACAGGAACACAGCCAAAATTCAGTACACCAAATAAATCAAAACGTGCTAGAATCTACGGTCACATAGAATCTTGTTTCATCAAAGAAAATTAAAATAAATATGCTATATCTTATTACAAATTATTTTTCTGTGCTGTTTAACAAGCACATTATTTATTTTGTACATTTTGATTTTAATAGATAAATCGTATATCTCCTATCCAAAAATTCGTGTATCTTTACGTCAACCCAAAACACCTTATTCAGACCTTTTCAGGCTCTTCCATAGATCTTCCCTACCACCCGCACTCACCCCCAACAACAACAACAACAACAAGTTGTTAGTAGGCTTACTCACCGAGTAAGCTAATATGGAACCCAACCGGTACAGATGAGAATTGGCAAAAATTTGAGTCTTTCAGTGCATACGGAATGACACTGGTAAAAATTATATATTTATTTTTTGTACGATTTTAGACGATACTTTGTTCTCAGAGAGTGGAAACATATCTCAAATAAACCTATGAAAATGAGTTTTTAAAGAATTGTTATTTTCCAAAGATTAAGAATTGATGAAAATGTTTTCTACCTTCAGTGTAGATAGGCACAAAAACAGATAAACGAGAGAGAGAGAGAGAGAGAAGAGAGAGAGAGAGAGAGAGAGAGAGAGAGTATAGTGTTTAATGGGGGTGTTTTTGCTGCATAATTAATTATCTAGCGTTACACAAAAATTATCGAGAAATAACCATGATTAGCGATAATACACAGCAATTTGAAAACCCATTGCGATATTATTATGTTGTCATGTTTTCTTTAGTGTCTTTCCTAACACACCTACCTGAGCAGGGCATAGATACACAACTACGAGAAGATTACATTACCAGGAAATTTGAGAATAAAACAGCTAAGATTAGTCTCTGGGAAAAAATGGATTACATACACGCAAAATAAGAGAGGAAACTTGTGCGTACAAAATTACACACACACATACACACACACACATGAAACAACGGGAAGAAATTTAGCTTTCAAATAACCGAACGGTTTTTGCAATCTAAGGGATACCACTGGCAGTTTACATTTTGATTGGGATATATAAGCTTCCTTTAGTTTTCCAATTTTAATAAAGCGATTTCCATAGTCAATGTTTTTTGGCTTAAAATGTTTTTTTTTCACTCTCTACCATGGTAGTACTTTATTTTACGTATAAGGTTTTATGAATCTCTCTCTCTCTCTCTCTCTCTCTCTCTCTCTCTCTCTCTCTCTCTCTCTCTCTGTTGCTTGGCATACCATGGGATGTGAAATCTTAGGTCTATTTTCAAGAACCATATTTAGAAATTTGATCCAAAGAAAAATAAGAAAAATAATCCTAACGAGAGAGAGAGAGAGAGAGAGAGAGAGAGAGAGAGAGAGAGAGAGAGAGAGAATAACTCTCAAAAGAATTTAGGATGAAAGTCACAAAGAATTCTTCAAGCCCCCGGAGCATGGAGTCAATATTTGCAATTTGATATAAATCAGGACCATGTTTACCCAAACAAAAGGAAAGGAGGTTTTGGCCAAGCGCTTGAGCCAGACTTTTATCGAAAGTCGACGCTTTACCAATATTGCCCATCATGAGTCAAGTTCGAAGACTCTTGACCGAGCACTTTTATTATTATTATTATTATTATTATTATTATTATTATTATTATTATTATTATTATTATTATTATTAGCTGAAATATTCCTACATCCTTTTGAGACAAGCACAAAAGCTGTTTCTCTAGATTTCAAAAGAGCCCTCGAACGTTTGGTGAAGAAAATCTTAGAACTAAATAAACGTTAAAAAAAATTAAATGAATGACAATAACCAATAACCAATATAAACGGATGGTAAATATGTAAAGCCTGGAAAATAGATAAGAAATTGAAAAGTGTATTTTCTGTGACTTACGATATGGAACTTATCCCATTACTTGATATAACGTTGTGCGAGGTTACGGCACACTCGAAGGTATGAGATGACTGCATGTGGTAAGCACCTGGTTTTAGTTGAATAAATATGGACCCTGACATGACTCAACAGTCACAAATATAGACTCAGCCACAGCAGTTATTTAACCAGATCTTCTCTGAAAGACTGGGATTGTGAGAGCTCGTAATTATCCTTATGCAATTTTGTTTATGCAGTTTCATTATTTTTGGGAGGAGGAGGTAGTTCCGTGTTTGACCTTTTCAATAATGCATGTGTACTGGGGCGTTAAAAAACTCAGTTCATTCCTAGTTCCCAATAAAGAATGCTTTCAATAAATGATGACATGATTTTTTTGAACGAGATAGAAAACGAATTTTTTAACATCAGGACGTGGTAAACAATTAGAGCACTTGTACACAATTGAAAATGTGAATAGTCTGCACTATTGATTTTAATAACCCTCTCTACAAAATTTCTGCAGCAGTTTTCAGTAAGCACTACAACGGATACATAGCATGCAAAAGTTTTTGAAGTAATGGTCAATACAAAAAGAGTATTTTATGGAGAGAATTATGAAAACCAGCCGAGTGGAGTATTTACCTTTTTAATGAAAAGCTCAGTATGCTTTCTCTCTCTCTCTCTCTCTCTCTCTCTCTCTCTCTCTCTCTCTACATACACACACATATATATTATATATATATATATACCTATATATATATATATAGTATATAATATATAGATAGATAGATAGATAGATAGATAGTGTGTGTGTGTGTGTGTGTGTGTGTGTGAGAGAGAGAGAGAGAGAGGGGGGGGGGGGGAGAAGGAAAACAAACAGCTTTTCATTTAAAGGAGGAATAATCTGCTTGACTGATTTTCATAAATCTCTTCATAAGAAAATCTTTTCGTATTCATCCTTACTTCAAAAACTATTGCATGCTATGTATCCGTTGTTGTGTGCTTACTGAAGACTGCTGCAGAAAATTTTTAAAGAGTATTATTAAAATCAACAGTGCAGACTATTCCTATTTTTGATATTGTAGAAGTACTCTAATTGTTTACCACGTCTTTATGTTAAAAAAAATTCGTTTACTATCTTATTTAAATTAATTATGTCACCATTTATTGGAAGCATTCTTTTGTGGAAACTAAGAATAAACTGATTTATTATCCAGTGTTTTGTTTTTATTCACCATTACGCATGGACACTTCGTGTGTGCATACATGTTATCTTAATTATATGGTAAAACGCTGACTAAGTTCGGACACTCGCGTGCATTATTGAAAAGAATAATAAGTAATGAAGCCGCATAAAAAAAAAAACTATTAAGGATAATTAGGAGCTCTCACAATCCCCGTCTTTCAGAGAAGATCTGGTTAAATAACTGCTGTGCCAGAGTCTGCTTTTGTGACTGCTGAGTCATGTCAGGGTCCATTTTTATTCAACTGAAACCAGGTGCTTACCACATGCAGTAATCGCATACCTTCGAGTGTGCCGTAACCTTGCACCACGTGATATTAAGTATTGGGATAAAGTTCCATATCGTAATTCACAGAAAATACACTTTTCATTTTCTTATTTATTTTTCCTGGCTATATATGCTTATATATATATATATATATATATATATATATATCTATATATATATATATATATATATATATATATAGATATATATATATGGGGATACAATCCACAATGAAGTAAATTCCTCTTGTAGTTTAAAATATATATTACTTGTATAGGTATTAAAGCTTTCGACCATCAACTGTGGTCTTGTTCACTAAAGTGTGATATGTCATCATGGAACTGACAAGAAAGAGCACAAGCATAGATTATTATATATATGTATATATATAGATATATATATATAATATTTCTATATATATATATATATATGGTTATTCATTTAATTTTATATAATATATCCATGCTTATTTAGTTTTAAGATTTTTTTCGCCAAACGTTCGATGGCTGCGTGTTTGTGTGTGTGTGTGTGTGTGTGTGTGTGTGTGTGTTTGAGAGAGACAGAGAGACAGAGAGAGAGACAGAGAGAGACAGAGAGAGAGAGGACAGGACAAGAAGACGAATTTAACTTGCCCTGAAAATATGACAAACAATAAAGATATTTATTGCTTACTCGCACAAGGTGCAACCCTCTCAGTTTTCAGTAATACTTGCTTTCCGGCCTCGTTCTCTCAATAGTATGGCTTCTATGAAGAATGGAAATGCTCGAAACGGGCTTTGGTAATATGTTTTATCTTTTTATTTTTCAATAGGTTGCTCTAAATAAAAATATAGATCACGTTGACGTTTTTAATATAGCAGGAATTAAGGTTCGATTTAATTTACTGATATCGTGTAATGTTTAATATGTTTAGATTACAAGAAAACTGATACAAAATATGTTCAACAGTGTGGCTTATGGCTCCTTAATTCATTCGAACGAAATATATATAATTACGTCATTTTGATTCTAGCAACTTGTATACGACAGCTGAAATCATAATATCCTTTAATCTTTTAGCTACTTGTATACGACAGCTGAAATCATAATATCCTTTAATCTTTTAGCAGAGATTTGTACTCGCACAATCTTATTTTTTGCCATTATTATGATAAGTTGTACTTTCTAACGAACATAGGATGTTCATAACGAAGAAACACTACTTTTATTATTATTGTTTTTATCATTAGTGCTGATTTTGTTGATACTTAATTACATACGTGGTACTGTATTTAAAGCAGTAGTAATTTACAAAAACCTGAAAATATATAAGTAGTAAAGTTGATAATTAAATTGTCTTCATAATCCAAATTAGCATCAAATGCTCACAAATTATCAGTCAAGCAAAATCTAAAGTATTTTTACTTACGTCTTTCCAAATCCACATAAAATACTATTTTGTCCATCTGGAAATTCACCATCGGCAACCTAAAGTAAGTTGTATGCTCATTGCCCTTGACTTTTTATCATAACTTTTAATCTCCGTTTATCAGGCCTCCTCATCTATCCTCACCCGGGCCGTTTCTCTCTCTCTCTCTCTCTCTCTCTCTCTCTCTCTCTCTCTCTCTCTCTCTCTCTCAACCGTTTTACGCGGAAGGATTTTCTCTATTTCTCCAACTTACCTGAGCTATCATAAAACTTCCCTTCCAGAGAACTCTGGCCAAGACCGATTAGAACTTTAGTTACCCAAAACTCTCTCTCTCTCTCTCTCTCTCTCTCTCTCTCTCTCTCTCTCTCTCTCTCTCTCCTGTTGCAATGATGGCCGACCTACCGCCGCGAAGTGGACAATTCATTCTGAGCATTCAGTGACAATAATTGCACCAGTTTCATTTTGAAAGTTTTTGCCTCAAGCCGATGAAAGGGCGGGTTCTCCTTAATTGCAAAGATGTACTGCAGGGGGAGGTCCCGCTGTAGAGGCAAATAGTAATTTGGCGATCCTGGCCACGATTGGCGTAACAAACCGCCACCAAAGGACGCCAGGAATGGCACAGTCACATGCAAGAGACAAGAAATGAGCGGCCGAAGCGTGACAGCGTCTGCCTTTCCATTTTCAACGGAAAAATGTCTGGGGTCGAAGAAGGATCTGCTTATTCCACTGATTCCTGATAAAGGGAGAGTTATACCATCTCAGTACACCCGGGACGTTTAATTAGACGTTGATCTTCACGACTTTGGCCTCTCCACCGTCCCTATCACTTAATCGTTCGTTTCTGATTGACAGTTAACAGTTCCTTTTTAGTTGTCTGTAAAAATAATTTGAGATGGTTATTTGTCTGTCCGTCCACACTTTTTCAGTTAGCCCTCAGATCTTAAAACCCACTAAGGCTACAGGACTGCAAATTGGTATGTTGATCATCCACCTTCACATCATCACATATACCAAACTGCAGCTCCCCCCTAGCCTCAGTAGTTTTAATTTTATTTAAAGTTAAAGTTAGCCACGATCTTGCGTCTGGAACCGCTATAGGTGCCAACAACACAGACCACCTCAGACTGTGGCTGAAAGTTTCATGGGCCATATGGCTGAGAGATTTATACAGCATTATACGCTATACAGAAAAAAAAAACTCGATTGCGCCGAAGAAACTTCATTATCTACCTGTTTCTGTGATAGGACAGCCGGCCATCTTCATTTCGGTCATAGAAAACTCTGTGAACTTGGTGAAAACAAAAACAAAAACAAAAAAGTAACCAACGGATAAAGGTGCTGTTGTTGTTAAGTTAAAGGGCATGAAATTTGGCTCGTGGTATTAAAATTGTTTCTTAAGATAGAAACTTTTTTTTTCTTTTTTTATTTAGTCTCAAGACACTATTCATTAAGCAATTACTTGCCGTAACTAATACACATGAATGTTTTTCTTATTCTGGCTTTTATGTGTTATTGTAGATAGAACATAATGCAACAGAGTTTCATCTTACACGACAGTGACATAGTAAGTACACAGTGTGTGACATTAAACTCATGTTACGTATTCGTCAATGCCCTGAGTGATGTTGCTGCTTCATGCTTTGAAATTTCTCCGAAATACTTACATCCAGCGGCGACACAAGAAATTGTATTTGTAGAGGACCTGCAGTTCTCCGTGAAATTTTTGGAATATGTAACACAAATACAACGAACGTTTGCCGCACGTAGACGTTTTATGAATTTTTATCACATCACCGTGATTCATGTACATACGTTCGACTTTGTTAACATGGCAGAGAGGGTTGGATATCGATTCTAATTACAAAAACATGAGTTCGACAGTAATTTGTATGCTCGGAATCGGTATCAACTTATACCTCACTTGTTGGCCGAGTCGATAATGTTACTGGCGTCCTGATTTCTCCTTGGTCTGCTGGGCGCTGGTTCGAACCTAAGAGTGGACGAAATTATTCTCAACTAAAAAATTCTCCTTCGGTCAACATATATGAAAATATATTCATTCAGAGGTAGAGTTAATTGGATATTATACGGCATTTGTAACTCGACTCGATGTATATATATATATATATATATATATATATATATATATATATATATATATATATATATATATATATATATATTATATATATATATATATATATATATATATATATATATATATATATATATATATATATATATATATATATATATATATATATATATATAATATATATATACATCGAGTCGAGTTACAATGCCGTATAATATCCATTAACTCTACCTCTGAATGATATATTTTCATATATGTTACCGAAGGAGATTTTTAGTTAGAATAATTTCGTCGAACCTATATATATATATATATATATATATATATATATATATATATATATATATAAATATATTATTATATATATATATATATATATATATATATATATATATATATATATATATATATATATAATATATATATATATATACATCGAGTCGAGTTACAAATGCCGTATAATATCCAATTAACTCTACCTCTGAATGAATATATTTTCATATATGTTGACCGAAGGAGAATTTTTTAGTTGAGAATAATTTCGTCCAACCTAAGTCTAGGTCGGCTACCTTAGAAAGATATGTTCCGTTAATGAATTTATTATCTTAAATTGTTCTCAAGGGGCAAGGTAACAGGTCATTAACTCATCTAAGAAAGTTCCATAAGTCAGAATGATGAAATGTGAGATAAAGAAAGAACACAAAAGAAGACTTAGTGCTTGATATAAGAATGCTCTAAGATTTTCAAACCTCTGTCAAAGCTGAGCAATCCCGCCCCAACTCAAAAAGCCCAAGCTTGGCAAAAAGTTACTATTGAGTCTTTCCCAAGGTCTGATTACTTATTGCCAGTCACAAAAGCTTCCTTAAGTCAAATAATTATCAAAGTTTTCCAAATCCTTCTAAGAAAGAGACAAACAAACAAACATTCCTAACCTAAAGCATAAAAAACAATTTCCTATTTGAACCTTGTTCTAACTCTGCTAAATATAAAGTCACTCTCTTGATAATAAGAAACTGTTGGCCAATGTGGATTTGTAGTTATGCCCTTAACGTTCACCTAACCATGCACATTAGCCTCATAAGGAAAATATAAAAGCCATGCATGATATCTATCTTATATAGTTTTAATTTTATGAAAAAGTAAAGTCTTATTTGACCTTTCACCTCACTGCACATGGACTTTAATTGCGTATTGCACATGCCAAATAGAGCATGCATTTTGTAAATTTTAAGATTTATAGCCAAGGTTGAATTTCTAATTCAGCTTTGACATTTAGATGTAAACTTGACCTTCACTTTGACCTTAATCTTAAAATCCCTCATAAGAGGCAGCCTCTATCTCATAGAAATCAAATGTTATGGCCAATGTTAAATGTAATAAGCAGGACTCTAACATTCACATCGACCTCACTCATAACTTCATCATTCTGGACCAGTTATAAGGGAAGAATTTGAAGGGTTTATTTGTATATTTCAACCCTATCTGACCATTTACCTGTAAATATGACCTTCATCTTAGCCTCGACTTCAACTTTTACTTCATTCTTATTAGCAAATAACTTGAGAAGGTTCTCTCCTGAATGCTCGAAGTTGTACCCGAAGCAAAATTGCTACTTGGGCTTTGACCTCATGCGAAGTCAAAAGTTACATTCCATTCTCATCCAAAATTTCATGAGTTCGTGGCCTTCAAGAGGGATACCTTTGGTAATGTTGACTTAAAAGTTTACTATCAATTTTTATGGTAGGATCTATCTTAAAATCAGACAGAAAGAACTGGCTAACAATATATCATCTTTGTCTGAGACTATCATGAAGAACAAAATAGACATTTTGTTGATGTATATAAACACAAGATAGTATAATTAATGGTGTAAAAGTAGTTTAGGAAACAAAGCAATAAATGAATACAAGAAACCCAGGGAGACCGAAAGGAAATAACCAGTGATCCGACGGCATCTATTGGTTGAAAGTTGATTGCGGTTATTGCAAACGTTGACGGCAAGGGCTTCTGATGGCTTTTCCGCAGCATTAACTTTTCACACGCTTCATTAGACTCGGCAAAGGGAAATGGTGTAGACTCTATGGCTTCTCAGCCGCACTCCCAAGTTTACAGCAGCGATGCTGAGTGGCATATCTTTTCAAAAAATGTTTTAGATAGCTGTAGGTATTCGTAAATCTAAACACAACAAGTTTAATTACATTAAATAAAGAGAACTGTATTGGAAAATTTAAATGAAAGAAGGGTTTCAAATTATAAAATAGTATACTACTTTCAGCAGACTGTCAATAATGGTAAGAGACTAATAGAACTCGGGAAGCTGGGAAAGATAGAAATTTAACTTAATACAAATAAATTTTGGTCAGGGCCACTTGTTGCTTCGCCCAATTCCAGTGTTTTCGCCTTAATTTCCTTGGGCAGCTTGTGGGAGATGGAAGAAGAGCAGTTATCGTCACTGATGTAAGGAAGCATTATTCTTCTCACTTTAAGATGATACAATCTACTCCCGGTAACATTCTAATGATTACTACAATGAAATTATTATTATTATTATTATTATTATATTATTATTATTATTATTATTATTTTTGCTCTATCACAGTCCTCCAATTCGACTGGGTGGCATTTATAGTGTGGGGTTCCGGGTTGCATCCTGCCTCCCTAGGAGTCCATCACTTTTCTTACTATGTGCGCCGTTTCTAGGATCACACTCTTCTGCATGAGTCCTGGAGCTACTTCAGCCTCTAGTTTTTCTAGATTCCTTTTCAGGGATCTTGGAATCGTGCCTAGTGCTCCTATGATTGTGGGTACAACTTCCACTGGCATATCCCATATCCTTCTTATTTCTATTTTCAGATCTTGATACTTACCCATTTTTTCCCTCTCTCTCTCTTCAACTCTGGTGTCCCATGGTATTGCGACATCAATGAGTGATACTTTCTTCTTGACTTTTTCAATCAACGTCACGTCTGGTCTATTTGCACGTATCACCCTATCTGTTCTGATACCATAGTCCCAGAGGATCTTTGCCTGATCGTTTTCTATCACTCCGTTAGGTTGGTGCTCGTACCACTTATTACTGCAAGGTAGCTGATGTTTCTTGCACAGGCTCCAGTGGAGGGTTTTTGCCACTGAGTCATGCATTATTATTATTATTATTATTATTATTATTATTATTATTATTATTATTACGAGCTTGATGGTATGCTATGATGCGCTGGAACCCGGGACTGCCCATTATATCTCCCTTACCATCCCAGTCCCCTACCTAACCCACTCCTTCCCCCCGCCCCGGGGAGTGGGGGTGGTGTGGGTGGCAGAGAAACTGGTTTTCAGGAGGAGGGTGGATGTGTCATGTCTCCCTTACCCCTCCCAATCCCCTATCTACCCTCTCCCACCTGAGGCAGACAAACAGGTTCACAGGAGGAGGATGGTTACGTCATGTCTCCACTACCTTCGTAATTCCAGAAATACCTCGACCCACACGGGCTGGAAAAAACAATATATATCCATTCAGATTATTATCATTGTTATTATAGATATATGTTGCTTTAGCAGAAAAATTTCTCATAGAGAGGTGATTTGAGAAATTCGAGGTATCAAGTTTAAGTAATGTGCCACTTTCGACTATTCCGCGCTTAAGAAAGTAATAAGTGGAGTTGGAGAGGTTGAACAATGAGATGAAGATATGAATATCCATAATATGAATGAAATGAAATATATATGGGTGAAAATTACTTTTATCATTATGTACGGGATAGTGAAGTTGTGAAACTCTGGAAAACAAATGATAAGGACGAGTAGCGTCGTTGTCAGGGTTCTTGTACAAGAACTGGATAGTAGACCACTCCTTGAATTTCCTCTGTAGCATTGGTTCCTCACTTTATTTTTGGCCATACTCCATATATTTTTTTTTTTTTGGCATCCTGATGCTCCATGCAGGGATATATAATTCTTTTTATTCAAAATGTAAACTCCTATTCATGTGTAGGAAGCCTAAAAGGCCATTAACTTAGTTTAAACATTCTTGAACTGTCCATCTTTAATTAAGAGCCAAAGTACCCTGGTCTACCCTGGAACCACTGTACTATAGGGTCTCCTTGTTTTCTCACCGAATCCTGACAAATGGGCACCCCCTTATAGCACCAGGATATCGTGGTGAGTTTGTATTTAAGATCTCTAAGTCCGAAGTAGTAGGTGGTTAGTGGGACCCCGAGATGTGGATCTCTTTGGCAAAGTTTGGCTGGATTATTACTGCTGAAAGCCACGAGATCCATGAAGGGAATTTTTCAAAATATATCACTACACATTTCAGCTTTGGCAAAATTATTAGTTATTATAATCATGATGGATATTTGCCTCTTTGTCACTGCAAGGTTTAAAGAGAGATCATCATGATCCTTGCCTCAGGACAGTTCCACTAACGTCTTAGTTTCACATTTCAGAGGTACTATCTGTATGCATATATATATATATATATATATATATATATATAGTATATATATATATATATATATATATATATATATATATATTATAAATGTTGATAAGAGTAAACGCAAATGCAATCGAAGCCCGCATAGAAACCTACTCAGAATATTCTCATTTATGAAGTGAAATGAAATGGAGAGTTTTGAGATACCCAGATTCACTAAGCAATCCTGTGATGTTCTCTAGCTGTTGAATTCTTTCCGTTGAGGCTTCTTAAAAGTTTGCCGTAAAACCGGTTACTCATGCTCAGGTTCACCTGAAACTGATGTTAAAACTTACGTGTGGACGACAAGATGTGGGCGGAGTCAGAGATCTCACCAAAACTGATGAACTGATGGAATGACCTAAAGTTCTTTCGACCGAATGGCAGGTGATCGCATGTGTGGACAGGTAACCACGATTTTATAACTGTTCGCCGCTGGATTTCGCCTGTTAAGGATCTCAGCCGCTCGGACCAGAATATGAATAAACTGTGTAGAGGCCTAATTCTTTAGATCCTGCGGTGCTATTTGTAGACCGTTGAGTCCACATCACATAATAAGAAATAAAAAATAAAATGGTTCCATGTGATACCAAATTTTTTTTATAGGTCTAGACCAGTTTCCTGCCTATATATGAAAGGTGTAATAAGGGAAAGTAGGCATCACAATCCATTTCATAAATAACTGAACCAACCTCCAGGTCTAATTTAACTTTATTCGTTAATATTGTACGAGGATAAACATAACTCTAATTAATAGGCAATATTTAGACCCTGTTCTGTTACGCAATTTTGCTTCTTTCCTATTTTTCAGTGAGTTGCCGCAACAGCTAATCTATATAACTTCACCTCCTTACCGACCAGCGGAGTTTCCATCGCTGCCATATAGTTTTGCCACGACGAACCGTCGCACGGTCGAGGGTGACCTGACAGGTAAACCTGAGCGTGAATACCCGGTCTAACTGGCGTAGAAAGGAGACATAAACTTTAACCATTTGAATTTATGTATATAAGCACTTTGAGGTGAAAGGAGAAAGAAAAGTCTCCTTGGTGGGTTAGCACACTAAGACAGAGGATTATACCTAATTATGCATTCAACTTACCGAGGATGAAATGAGAGAGAGAGAGAGAGAGAGAGAGAGAGAGAGAGAGAGAGAGAGAGAGAGAGAGGTGTTATGAAAGCTTTCAGGTGCAAGCAAACATAATGATTATTAGTATGAGGGACAACAACAGGCAAAGGGGAGAGGATTTCCATGTCTTGGTGTGGTGCTACTAAGGGATTTAGCTCTCAACAATCAGACCTGAAAGCGCTTGAGTAGGAACGGTGAAAATTGCTTTCGGCAATAGAAGCTAAAGCATCTAGAAATAATCATATTATTTAGAATATGTGAAGAAATACGTGAATAAATATGTGAGTTCCTTCTTTAGGTCAGTGAAAATAAAGAATTGACGCAATTCAATGAATAACTTGTTACGCTTCAGAATAACATTGTGTAATTAATAGATTCCTAAGAATTGATAACGGTATTCATTGCGTAAAAAGACAAGAGTGAAGTGAAAATATAAATGGATTATGAGTATTATGATTCTGTGATATATTCATATAAGTGAATTAACTACAAAACCCATCGCAATGATCTCACAACATCATCTTTTCCGTGATGTGAGTCTCCAGAAATTCTGATTCCCGTCCTCAATAACCAAGTTGCACATTATACTCCATTAGGAGGCCATAATGTTACTAGATTGAAGTCATTCATTTCATTTACTCTCGAAAATGAACAGAAACTAAAATTACAATTATGATGAGCGACTCGACGCATTGTTGAACAAGAAGTCCCATAACTATTTCCAGTCTATATTTACTCACAATTCTTTTATCATTGTATCCTTATAAGCTCTGAGTTTATGAAACAGACATTCCAACGGCTATGGATGTTGCAGTCATGGAGTAAGTCAAGTTGGTAAAGTCCATGGTCTTCACCGCTATATATATATATATATATATATATATATATATATATATATATATATATATATATATATATATATATATATATATATATATGTGTGTGTGTGTGTGTGTGTGTGTGTGTGTGTGTGTGTGTGTGTGTGTGATATATATAATCGGGAACGAAACGAAAGGCTTCGAAGATTTCTTTGGGGGAACCCAAGTTCTTGGAAATGAATTCCGGAGGCTTCTGTGGATTCCGAAGGCTTCGAGATGTTCTCCAGGTTCTGAAGACTGTATCATTTTATGGAGTATTTAAGAATTTACGAATGCGTTGCAAAATAACAAACGTTTCTCTATGAATTCTTCAGGAGCTGAAGACTGCGTCAAAGGATCCTGGAACTGTGAACACGTCTTCAAAAATACGTATAATCCAGTTATATAAACACTTTAATATCAGTGATCCATTGTGATGTATATCGCTAAGCTCGCTCCTCTGCGCTTGTTGAGGGCAGAAAGCTTGTATAATTACTACCATGCTTATTGAAAACTTACGAACCATCCCTAGATGAAAGCTAAATGGAGGTACTGAGAAAAGAGATGAAATATTAAACCGTGATCATGAAAGAAAGAGGCAAAGGCGTTCCAATGAAACATCTCAAGATTCTAATTAGTCTGCATCCCAGGCTAATTTTGAATAATGGGTTTTGTTTTGAAAATTTTTTCCCATACAAAAAATCAAATGCGGTGTGACGAAGGGCCCTCCTACCCAGCGCAGCTTACGGGTGCCTCTCGCTTGTGTGTCTGTTTGTGTGTGCGTGTATATATATTTTATATATATATATATATATATATATATATATATATATATATATATATATATATATATATATATATCGTATATATATATATATATACGTATATATGTATATACACACACACACACACACACATATAATATATTATATATATACTATATATTGATATATATATATATATTATATATATATATATTTTATATATATACATATATATATATATTCTATATATATATTATATTATATATATTTATATATATATATGTATGTAATGTATATATATATATATATATATTTATATTTATATATATATATATATATATTTGGTAATGTTATGGTATATAAATTATATTATATATATATATATATATATATATATATATTATAATATATTTATAATTGAAAAATATGAGGATTTTTGATATTCATGATTTCTAATTAAATCATTATATCCTTTTATTTACGTAGTTTGCTGGAAGATTTATTTTTACTATGATCTCATAATACAATGAGTCTTTCAAAGCATCAGTGAACTTCAGCAGTATAAAATGAGGCCACTTTCTGATATGCAGTAATAATAAAGATATGCCTATAAGGGCATAGTAACTCTAACAATCTAGTATTTAAGAACACGTTTGATCACTTCTTCCATATAAAATGAACAAGGGGGCAAGAAACTTATGAAACTGAGCCACAACTTTCCAGACTAAATTGCGTATTCCACTATAATGTAAACAACAGCTGATACAGTGACGTTGATTACCCCAGACCTGTTGTTTATGATGGGGTATTATTAAACTAAGAAATAATTACGACTGCAGTATACTATGAAACTGCAAGAATATAGTTCTTATGAAGGACACCAGTTGAGTTTGATGAACTTTTTGCTTAACTTATGCATATAACTTCTCGTCACGTAAACGAACCCATACTGTGTGCTGGTGGAATGCGGACATTGTTTTATGTCACTCCCATTTCCAAACCATCCGGTTGGTGCCTTAGAATAATCTCAACTAGTTGTGGTGTGTGCTGTGCCATCTTGGAATAACTTCCACAACGTTCCAAAAGAGGGCAGAAGGGGAGCTTAGTAAGTTAGTTTCCCTTTCCCATCCTGGACTGCTATTGAATAAGCTGAATGTTTATGATATGTATTTGCCATCTTTGTTGGGTGTGCTGCATTTACCTAAGCGCATTGAATATTGGTGGATTTTCAAGTGGTGTAAGGTAAGTGCTGCAAACCCAAAAAAGATGGCACTTAGTAGCATTCTGATTACTAGGCAGTCACTTTAATATGAATGCAGGAGGGAATTTTCAGACACTAAAATGTCATAATGTCCCAGTATATCTAGTGTTTAAGAGAGATTGTTATAGCAGGCTTAGCAGTAATTCAACTAGGATAGGAAAGGAAAAGAGTTATACATTGTAGAGATGTTCAGCCGTTATAAAAAAAAAAATTGCATCATTGAATTCTTAAAAACTAAGAACCACCGGTGGACCACTTGACATATCACAAAGGAAAAAGTAATTAAATTAATCATTTTCCTCCCAGATGCAAAAACGTCTCTCCAATTACTACATTACCCACCCAGTGTTCGTTGCTCCCTCTCCTCTTAACATTTCTAAGTTTCAAAACAAAATCGTTAAGAGACAAATAACAATGGTCATTGCGAAACATTATTACCTCTGCCACTCATTGCAAATCTCTTCCTCTCTGTCTCTATCTCTCTCTCCTCTCTCTCTCTCTCTCAGCCACTTGAGCCATGAGAGCTTCGTTGCTTCATCCTCCATGAAACAAATCGTTTAAATACCAGGCGAGAGCCTCACAATGGGGGCTTTGGGCACCCGACCATTCAATAAGGACAAGGAGGTGAATTGAGACTTACCTGCGCTTAACTTCAACAAAGTTCGAAGGCAATGTACAATTATTGGTCTTCTCTCTCTTTCACCCTCTCTCTTTCTCAAACACACACACACCCACACCCACCCACTCACACATACACACACACAAGACATAAGACAATAAGGACGCTGTCAAATCATAGCTTTTACATACAATGATTGTAAAATGAAAATGAGATTTAACAAATAATTCCTTTGTATACAAAGAATTACTAGGCTTCCAAAAACATTTTTGCTTAAATAATTATTAAAGTGACGAAGTTTCTTTAAATTATTTCAGCACCGAAGTTGGTACATATGTATTGGATTGT
>NC_061087.1:35337535-35345035 GCF_015104395.2 Macrobrachium nipponense | reverse complement strand
TATTATTGGTTAAATTATTCATGGGGGCCAAATGCGAGTTTACTTTTTGTGAATTTTATGTTAACTGGTAACATACAGATGTGCTAATAAATGAAAACAGACTCTAAAAAGCATCTATTGTACGCAAAATAATAATAATAATAATAATAATAATAATAATAATAATAATAATAATAATAATAATAATAATTATTATTATTATTATTATTATTATAATAATAATATTTTGAATCTGTTAGTGCTTAAATGTAAATCTGGGCACCTCAGCATATATCTACAAACTCATCGATGTGAAAAGAACTATTTCTCTCAGCAGAGCTCTTTTCAACTAATAACTGAAACAGATGTGAAGTGATTAACTCGGCAAGTGCAAGGAGAGAGACCTCAGGACCTCCCCTCCTTCAGGGAGATAATCAAATTAAACCAACCGGTCCGCAAGACACGCGAACCGTTACACAAGCCGTAAATTACGAGGAACTCGATGAAGGCGCTTTCCTTAATTAGTTGTGCTTCATAAAACCACCCACTTGGAATACTAAGGGACCCTTCATCGGAGCGTTAGCCGATTGAGAACAATTATATTTAAGTAGAAGTTATATCCAACTGGAAAGGAAGATACTGGTCTCGCATAGCATCAATTTTACGAGCAATTTACCTTAAATGCTTTATCATTATTTTTTGTTTCAGCACTTTACTATCCAAGTAATGAGCTGCTCTTGATACCGTCTCCCATTTTTTAGTGTTTTGGTGTCTGGGTTTTTGTCGGTGAATATTTTTTTAATATCTAATGAATAGACAAACACCTATGGGACTTCCCTAGTAAACATCCTCATATGAATCACGTGTGATTTCAATACTAAGGTTTCCCAAGAATGCAACTTTTATCAATCTAAAGTCCTTTTGTTACATTGGAATATGGGACTTAGGGGGAATGAATTTGTTATCTAAAATAGGTAGATCCATACATAACATTATATATTATATAAATATATATATTATATATATATATATATATATATATATACATATATATATATATAATATATATAATAATAGTATATAATATAATATATAATATATAATATACTCTATATTATATATATATATATAATATAATAATTATATATACAAATATATATGTATATATATATATATATACATATATATATTATATATGATATATATATATATATATATATATATATATATATATATATATTTATATATATATATATATATATATATATATATATATATATATATATTATATATATATATATATATAGTGCACTTACTGAATGACATTAACAAAGTGATAAACCTGTGGTAATTCATATCATAAATAAGCATTAGGCAACATAGATAAATAATCATTTGATAAATATTTCTTATATCAACCTGATAAATTCACTTGGTAATTAGGCCTTCCTTATTCATGAACATGCAATTCCTATTAAAAACCTTCTCAGAAAAAGAAGTAATGAATCCGTAAGTCCACAACCTAAATCATAAACAAGCGAAAAAAGCCGGTATCAGGCATATGCTCAATCGTTAATGAATTCGAACCCGTGAAACTTTCATGTGATCTCTCTCTCAATACAAGACTGAGTCAGCATTTCGCAGACTCGTTAGGAAATACTTTTAATGTGTTTCACTTGAGGAAGTTCCGGGTC
Organism: Macrobrachium nipponense; assembly: GCF_015104395.2. Lineage (NCBI taxonomy): Eukaryota > Metazoa > Arthropoda > Malacostraca > Decapoda > Palaemonidae > Macrobrachium > Macrobrachium nipponense. The sequence goes on along the minus strand of NC_061087.1, from coordinate 35,343,362 downwards.
TTTTTTCCATTTGGCTCCAATTGGAAGTCCGTGAAAGCAATCGAGAGTTTCGAAGAGTGAGTCAAAAGAAAACGACACTCCTCCGGGATGAGAGTTTACAATAAAAGCAAATATAGAAAAGGGAAAGATGGGGATTTCATTTCAAAAGTTTGTTTGTGGAAATTCTTGACAAGTTGAATTAATATATAATTTTCTTTAGCATCACAGTTTAAAATGTATATAAGTTTGGGAATTTATATCGTAATTCATAGCTTATGTTAAGAAGAGCTGTAGTTCCTTGTTGGACAAGTGGTTTTCGTGCTCGGCTATCAATCTGGTGGTCCGAAGTTCGATTCTCGGCTCTGCCAACACGGAATCAAGAGTAATTTATTTCTGGTGATAGAGAAATTCATTTCTCGATATAATATGGTTCGGAACCTACGATAAGCTGTAGGTCCCGTTGCTAGGTGACAAATTGGTTCCTAGCCACGCAAAAATATCTAATCCTACGGGCCAGCCCTTTGAGAGTTGTTAATCAGCTCAGTGGTCTGGTTAAACTAAAATATACTTAAGAAGAGCGGTGGTTTAAAATGGAATATGCTGATGCTTATAGGCACTGTTAAAATGAAATAATAACTGTGGAACATTCAAAGTGCCCGAGTTCTTTCTAAAATTAAGTATTATAAAACTATGGCAGGACATTTTATGTGTGAGTATGCCAAAGGATATGAGCTAAAAACCATATTGATCATCTTATGAAGTGTGAACATATGAGATCCACCACGTGTCTTTAACTATCTAGATTATGTGTTCCTACAGAATAGATGGAAGAACAAACAAGTTGATTGATTAATAGAAAAGGGTGGTTAGACGTAAACATCTAGTCAGTATTCTGTTGCAGTAAATGTTAAAATATACATACGAAGTTAGAGAAGAAAGGGCAAAAATACCACTCTAATTAAGATTGAGTTTGCTATGAATAAAATGGGATCATAATATGGATAAAAAAAAAATAGGCTAGAGTTTCAGACGAAAAAAAAATTGAAGGGGTACACAATAAGTTCAAAATTCTTATATGGGTTATTTACTCAGCCTGTAACTTTACAATATAGTTTACAGAATAGTAAAAGGAAATAAAATTGTCAAATGGTGTGATAAGAATATGAGAGAGCCAGAGAATAAAATAACGATATTATCTGAAATGCAATCGCAGAGCAGAAGATAAAATCTTGCAGACAGGAGTTAATTTTCGATCATTACATGGTCAACGAAGCTATATTAAAAGTTTGCGTCTTATCAAGGAAATCTTAATTGACTGTCTAGCTGATCGAACTTTATGGAAAGGGGATTAATTTTGATTGTGGGAGAAGTGGTGAACTCAAAGAAGCAAAAATTATTTACGTAATGTTCAGATCAATTGATAATAAGAACTTCTGTCTTCTTAATGCGAAAGGGACTCTTTTTAATTTCTTTTTTAAACATCTCGGGGATAAATAGAAACTCACGTTTAAAGAAATATGTTTTGATATCTGCAAAAACAATATTTCATAGGAATGGATATGGGCACTCAGCATGCTCATTAAAAGCGAATATACATCATATATTTAGTGTTATTAGTGCATTGAAATGGCCTATTAATAACTAAAGAGTGTTATTTTATTCTAAACGAAAAGGTCATTTAATAATATTAAAAGAATAATGCTTTCTTTATTTTTGTGGAGGTGTCAGGTTATTGAACCAAAGTATGAAATGGTTATATTCATACCATTAGTGAGGGGTCTTGTATCCTAATATCTCCTGGGACACTTTGGAGTCTTGTATAGCGTTGCGAATGCTCCATTATGCATAAGGAAACTATGCAACTGAAGTTTCTCTACAAAGTCAGTTAGAATATTAATTTCTAGCAATATTAGCAGTGTTGTGTACAAAGTTCCAGATGCGATCTCTGTAAAATTCAACATTACCAAACATGTGGTTCCTTGGAATCATAAACGATTCCAGCAGAAGCAAGAATTATATATATATATATATATATATATATATATATATATATATATATATATATATATAGATATATATATATATATATATATATTTCAATTGAAACTGAAATTTTGGGTAACCTATCAAAACAGAAAGGAGAAAAGGCTTTATATGAAACAAAAAATCGAAACTAAATGAAGAGGATGAAGTGGATAGATACTATTACACAGAAGGGTAAATCATTTTAAATCCATAATGATGGAAATGTAGTCGAATTGTAAGAACTTCCTAACGATGGGACTCTTAAATTCAGTAAGAAATCAACAAAGCTGGCGCCTCACTAGATGTCCATTTTCACTTTTGAAAAATTTGTCAGCAGTAAATCACTTTCGGCGTAAAAAAAAAAAAAAAAAAAAAAAAAAAAAAAAAAAAAAGGAGAGCTTTTTAATATTTCAGCTATTCTGCTGCGTCGATTATCCGATGGACTCCTAAGCTATATAGCACTTACATTGTAAAACGAAGAAGAAAGTTTTTTTTTCCCTTTTTTTTTGGGGGGGGGGGTGGGGGGGGGGTTCGGGTCGGGGGGAAGGGTTCGGGACAACTGGAAAAAGTCTCTCGTCGTTTTTAAGACAAATTCTCAAGAAAATAGATTCGGGCAAGCTCACATATAGTTATTAGCATATTCAGAGATATGAAAAGATACGTATTGTATTTTTCAGAACCTTGGTAAGTAAATTGTTTTAGAATCATAAACAAAACAATTTTGTCCTCCACGTAAAGGAAAACTTTTAATGGTTTAAATATCGTTTTGAAAGCTTGCGACAAAGATGGAACAATCTCTAGAAAAAATAAAAGATAACATGACCATATTTCCTAAGGTAAAGCGAATTTAATGTTATAGGAGTTTAGGTTACAAACTTTATCATTTGCATCGAGTTACAAAATTTACAATTGGCTAACACAACGGATTAGCTGATTTCTATTTTAAGCGCGTAATCTTAATGTAGAACGGATATTCATCCCAGACGCGAATCAACGTATATCTTGATTGCCGAGTGGATAAATCGAATTGCTGAGACTGTATCTACCCCTAAACGTCATAGGGCCAAATCCGGGGAGCAGCAGATGCACATATGAATTATGATCCCTCCTTTGGTGTAAGATATTCTCACGACGATGTGTCTTCTACATTGAGTAATATCTGTGAGCTAATATTTTTGAGGATGGAAAGATGCGAGTTTATTGAAATAGCAAAATGGCAAAAAGGTATATATATTATATATATATATATATATATATATATATATATATTATAGATATATATATATATATATATACATATATATATATAAAATATATATATATATATATATATATATATATGATATATATAGATATATTATATATATTTATATATATATATATTATATATATATATATACACACATATATATATATATATATATATATATATATATATTATATATATATATATATAATATATTACGTATATATATATATATATATAATATATATATATATATATATATATATATATATATATATATATATATATTTACAAGAAATATATATATATATATATTTACATATATTTTTTATATATTTATATATATGTCAAATACATATATATATATATATATATATAATATATATATATATATATATATATATATATGTAAATACATATATATTATATATATAGATATATATATATATATATATATATATATATATATATATATGTGTGTGTAGTTAGTTAGTTATCACACGAAACCTTGTGAGAGAAAGAAAAGAAAAAATGCCACGGAAATTCTATCCTCTTCAGTTTGTTTTTTCTCGGTCATGGATCTCTGAGGTACTGTTACTAAAAATATTTTCTCGGAAGTTTGATACCTTACTGAAATTTGTTTGCCTGTTACGCTGGTGAAAGAGAAGGTCTATTATTGATTTTCGCCTTTATCGTTCAACTGACTTTAAATACTTTTTATTCTTCTTCAGTTTTTCCCGTAAAATACTCCTCTTATGATTTAATTTAATTTCTTGTTCTTTACTCAAGACATTTTCCTCATAATTTTTTTTTATTTGATCTATTGTCTTAGGTTTGTGTTTCTGTTTTGTTGCTTATTATGAAGAATGGTTAACATTATTTATCATATATAAGGGGGAAGTGAGTAGTCGCATGACTACGCATTTACGTAATCTTGCAATCGTAACGTCTCGTTACTAATCGATCTGACGTTCACTTTTCTTTCATTATTTTAACATAGCTAACAACATATTGATAATTATGTTAGCGTCATGTTAAATACAATATACTTATAGGGCAAAATACAGGCGAATTACTGTAAATACTCGAACGAGCGTTTCGATATGTGTGGCATTAAAAAAGTTAAATAACTAATAACTACGATGCAAAACTAATTATACTTAATATAAAGCCTATGTAAACCTAGTATACTATAAAACGAAAATGTTCACAGTTTTTTTTTCATTTTTTTTTACTTTTGCTTTTGCTAAATGTATGCTCAAAATAAATACATCAGGCACCCGAGGTTCTATATTAAGAACGAAGTCTTCCTAATATATGAGGAAATGGTGTACAAAATTTTCTAAATACGCAGTCATCATCACTTCGTGCTACGAATATTATTATTATTATTATTATTATTATTATTATTATTATTATTATTATTATTATTATTATTATTATTATTATTTTCCACAGTTCTCCAATTCGACTGGATGGTATTTATTAAGTGGGGTTCCGGGTTGCATCCTGCCTCCTTAGGAGTCCATCACTCTTCTTACTATGTGCGCCATTTCTAGGATCACACTCTTCTGCATGAGCCCTGGAGCTACTTCGGCCTCTAGTTTTTCCAGATTCCTTTTCAGGGATCTTGGGATCGTGCCTAGTGTTCCTATGATTATGGGTACAATTTCCACTGGCATATCCCATATCCTTCTTATTTTTGCGACATCAATGGGTGATACTTTCTTGATTTTGTCAATCAACGTCACGTCTGGTCTATTTGCACGTATCACCCTATCTGTTCTGATACCATAGTCCCAGAGGATCTTTGCCTGCTCGTTTTCTATCACTCCTTCAGGTTGGTGCTCGTACCACTTATTACTGCAAGGTAGCTGGTGTTTCTTGCACAGGCTCCAGTGGAGGGCTTTTGCCACTGAATCATGCCTCTTTTTGTACTGGTTCTGTGCAAGTGCCGGACATTCACATGCTATGTGGTTTATGGTCTCATTTTTCGTATTGCACTTCCTACATATGGGGGAGATGTTATTTCCATCTATCATTCTTTGGATATATCTGGTTCTTAGGGCCTGATCTTGTACCGCTGTTATCATTCCTTCAGTTTCCTTCTTGAGCTCTCCCCTCTTTAACCATTGCCATGTGTCATCGCTGGCCAGTTCTTTAGTCTGTCTCATGTATTGTCCGTGCATTGGTTTGTTGTGCCATTCCTCTGTTCTGTTTGTCATTCTCCTGTCTCTGTATATTTCTGGGTCTTCGGCTACTTTTATCAGTCCTTCTTCCCATGCACTCTTGAGCCACTCGTCTTCACTGGTTTTCAGATATTGCCCCAGTGCTCTGTTCTCGATGTGTGTTGTTCCTCGGAGTCGGGTTATGGAAAGCCTCTAATCTCTTTTTGACAACTTGCTGGATCATGTCATCGAGGAACAACACACAAGACAAAGACAAAGAAATAGTGATATACCATCAGATACCATACAACAAACACCACGAAGATGAAAGGAAAGCCATCCTTGGTATACTGTGAAAAGGAACCACCCCCCTAGCGCCATATAACAAAATAACAGCAAGGATTTACTG
>NC_061087.1:35315035-35330035 GCF_015104395.2 Macrobrachium nipponense | reverse complement strand
ACACCGCCGACGACAGGACGTGGGCAGCCAATTATTCATAGGTCAAACTCAGAGCCAGGTTATACGTGACTGCTGTTCAACCATGGCAAGCCTAGCAAATTGTCCTCGTTGCTGCAAGACTGCTTTCGTGCTGCGTGTTTCTGCAGTATGCAACAAAGAAAAGAATTGTATGTATCATATGCCAGATAAACTAAATAAATAAATAGATAAAACCGGAATTCATAGTCCCATTGATAACCACCCAACAACCCTACAACAAACATTAGTGTCGGTTTCAAGTAAGTGAATTAAGCATATAAAAACAATAAAACTGACATAGACACTAATAAAATAATGAAGGCCGGGTAGTGTGCAATACCAAGCTCTAGATTTTTATTGGGATTGATCATGCATTAAGAAAGTTAAGGTTAGAATACTTGCGTTGTGTTACATTCATTTAGCAAGACTAAGCAGGTACACGTGAACCGGATTTTTTAAAACAATGTTTAGCAACAGAAGCTCCATGGTTTTTACAGTGTGTAAGACTTGGTGCATATTTCAAGTTAAAGGTAACGTGAATTGCGCCGTGGAGCAGTATTACAAAATCAATATTCTCATTTAATACCCATTCCCTTATTGTACTCTACTTAGAGATATGACTTATCAAAAAGATGAAAGAGAGAGTATGAATGAAGCCTTAGATGATCATCAACATCTAAATCTTCATTCATAAAGTATATGGGCTGGGTGTCTTGTAAAATACGTCATACGACAGCTTCAATGAGAGCCTTCAGTAATGACGTTTTACAAACCTCTACTTACGAGTCGGCTGCATTTAGCTATGTCTCCCTTTCAATTTCTTAGATTTACTCTGATAAGTGGCTTAATTATCAACATAAGACATCATTGCATATTGTTGTCCATAATTAGGCTGAGGCTTCAAATAGTTATTTCCAAAATACGATCCATATCTGATGATTTGGTAAGATTTTATCGACGAAAATCAATTAGACACGGCCTTGAACATTAAACAAGTAAAACATGCGTCAAAAGTTTCTTTAGCGCAATCGAGTTTTCTGTATAACGTATAATGCAGTATGAAACTTTCAGCCACGTCCCGGTATTGGCCTGTGTTTTTGGCACCTACAGAGGTGCCAGAAGCACGATCACGGCTAACTCTAACCTTAAATGAAATCAAAACTACTAAGGCTAGAGGGATGTTATTTGGAATGTTTGATGACCGGATGGTGGATGATCAACATACCATTTTGCAGCTCTCTAGCCTCAAGCGGTTTCAAGATCTGAGAGCGGATAGGAAAAGTACGACGGACATACAAATCCGCCCTATTCTTTTTTACAGAAAACTAAAACGTCCCATTTTTGTGCAGGGTCAACTATAGGTTAAGGTTAAAACTCATTAGATACTGGAAAATTTTCACAGATTTTGCTGTCAAGATTATTGATGTATTATCCTAAATCGTTCTTTTGCCCCTTGACAATGATCCTTGACCAGTCTTTAACGAAGGATAAAATCTAAACAAGCAGTTGATAAATATGTTTACATACTAAGGAATTTGCTTTCCATTATCTAGCTAAGTATTGTAAAGAATAAATCATAATAAATCAGAAGATTTCTAGTTATCGGATGAAGCTTGCATTAAGGGGAGTAAATGTTTTTATTATTCATTTACTTTTTTATACAATTATTATTATTTATTATTATTATTATTATTAATTATTATTATTATTGCTGTTGTTTCTGTTGCCGATAAAACATTATAACAGTGTCCCTTGTTACAGAGTCTAATTGAACTGAGAGTGAGAGTGGTCCATACAGACACACGCACACACACACACACACACACACACACACACACACACACATATATATATATATATATATATATATATATCTATATATATAGATATATATATGGTGTGTGTGTGTGTTATGTGTGTGTGCGTGTGCGTGGTGGGTCTGTTATGGACCCACTCCTACCTCTCAGTTCAATTATATAATATATATATATATATATATAACTATATATATATATACTATATATATTATATATGTGTGTGTGTGTGTGTGTGTGTGTGCATACATTCATGCGAGTGCATGCATGTATGTATACACGAGTACATTATAGACTAGCGCTTTGCATCTATGTCTATGTATGAATAAAACATGTAGAAAACTGTAAGCTAATCCATCCCTGAAATTCTGTGAATGTTTCTTCCTTAAAGTCAGGGAAAGTCAGCAACCCAGAGAATTATACACTGGGGACTTCAGCCTGTGAAACCTTGGCTGATGCTGGGATGCTGCCGCAGAGGAGAGAGACATTATAGGATTAAGCTTCTCAAATTCCATTTATCAAGGCAGGAGAGGCACCATTCCGAGATCCATGGAGAGATTCAAAGAAGCAGCATGTCCCAGGGAAGGCGCCCGAAGAGGGATGGCTGTAGAAGATGGAGGCAGGGGAAGAGGATTTAGTTGCTCTTTCGTTGTCATAAAGTATTCAGTATTTATCCTCACCTTCAGTAATAAGTATTACATAATAAATATTACATTCCGAAAACTCTCTCTCTCTCTCTCTCTCTCTCTCTCTCTCTCTCTCTCTCTCTCTCTTCCCTTAACAAGTAATGAAAAAGACGCAAGGAGAGTGAATAAACGGATAATAATTTTAAGGCATTGGTTCGAGTGAACTTCATGTGGGCGAAAAATTCAGTAGGGTTATCTAAGCCTTTTTGACTAATTTCGTACTTTCTCGCACTCCTGTCCTTACTAAGCCCATGCACGATATCTTTTAATAAAAAATAATGATGTCGAAGAAAATCCAATTCACCCTGTTTTTAGTAAATACTAATGAAAACAATTAGGATAAATTCAAAGAACATAAACTCAAATGTAAGCAGAGTCATTGTGATAGTGGTAAAAGCGGTTCTCAAAATTGCACTAGGAAATCAGACGTCTACAACTGCTGTAAATGGATATAAAACTACATATTCATCAGCCACAGCAAGCCATAACAAAAGTTCTCTCTCTCTCTCTCTCTCTCTCTCTCTCTCTCTCTCTCTCTCTCTCTCTCTTGAAATTTTAAGATCAGAACTCAAACTTCCCAATGACCTTATGCAATATGTCAGTTACTTGTCGACACAGCGAAATGTTTTATTGTACAAAAAGAAAAATATTAAAGCTCTCATGACTGAAGAAATACGTTAAAAATGAAATTAATAAGACTTTCTTAAAGGTAATGTTTCGATTTGTCATAGAAACGTACCAACAGAGTGAGAGGTTTTCCAAATTAAGCATTTCTTTTGATGGGAGGTGGTGCCTGATAAAAAAAAAAAAAATATCACTCACATTCATGGATGAACCCCCATCTAGAAGACATCCAAAATAGTGGCTGCTTCATATCCCTATATAGAAGACTCATCAGTAGGCCATCGAACCCCCATGAACCACATTGAACCATTCACTTTCAATTTCCACGTTCTTTGGCGCTACCTACGTATTATTATACTACCTTCCCAATATCTCTTTCATTCCATCTATCCAATATTTTCTGTTTTTCTACTACTTCCTAAAGTTCCGCCCTCTATTCTTCCCACAAGATCAAAACATTTCAGAATACTGATTCTTTCCGCTACTTCTTAAGCCGCATAAACTACGCACACAAATCATCTCCATGGCTAGAAACTTTCTTCTTTCATTCATTTTCAAATTCCATACTTCACTTCCAAACAGGCGAGTTGTCAGAAAACTCCCTTTAATCCAGGGGTTGCCAACCTTTTGATGACTCCAGACTCCCAATGAATTGCCCAATATGGTTCCATACCCCGTACCCTTGTATACATTGACACATTAAAATCAAATATAGAGACAAATATCCAGAGATCAAGTCCCATACCCCCAGCATGTGGGTCTCATCTTTGGGGTATCCATACCCCTAAGATGAGAACCGCAAGTTGGGGGCATGGGACTTGATCTCTGGATATTTGTATATATTTGAATTTAATGTGCCATTGTAAACATTGGTACCTTTTGTAAATAAATACCAATATGAAACTATAAATGCTTTCGATTTTCTTGTATCCATACACACTATTAAACATTCAAGCTTTGGCTTCCATGTATTCTCCGAGTCTCTCCTAATCTTTTACTCGCATCTTATTTTCCATGCTTCGCATATTCTAACTTATCTTCTCTCATCCTACCAATCTTCCGTTGTATGAATATACACACAGACACATATACACGTTAATTGCTTACATCAACCTTATTAAAATTCATTGTTATCGTTGTTCACATTTAGGTACTCCCTTTGCAAATATTTTCAACACCTTTTCTATACGAATAAAATCATCAACGATTCTACACTCCATCTATAGCCCATTTTCTTATCCAACAACATTCTATATACGTCTGATTTACTTTATTTTACAATTCGCATACTTCTGTCTACATGAAGACATAGCATGCCTCGTTTCAGAACCCGTTTCTCACTAATGAAGTCACTCTATCGTCTACGTATTCCAACAGGCGCTTCAGTTATATCATGAAAATATCTGGCCGCTCATAACAATGTTCCTTATATACTAAACATCCTGTTTAAGAGAGAGAGAGAGAGAGAGAGAGAGAGAGAGAGAGAGAGAGAGAGTATGTGTTAATACGTAACTATACATTTATAAAGGTTACTTTAAGACAGAAGGAAATAGAGAATACGAATGATTAGATTCAATCTGTTTTCAATTTCTATAAGGGGAAACCCGTTCTATCACATTAGATTTTATCGAATGCATGGTGCATTGCTTAATATTCTATGCCGTACATTACTTGCAATAATTATGTCCTCTAAAAAGTCAGAGAATATGAATGATACAAAAAAATCGCCGAAGGGAGATACACAGAAAGGCCACGATTTCAAGAAATGATTGTGAAAGAGAATAAATGGATAATACAAAATCCAAAAGGAAATTGGGTGTGGCTAAGAAGGGAGTTACTGCATGTGATATATGATGTTCTGAGTAACACAGGAGAGGGAGATGATTGAGAAGACACAGAATAAGAAGAGGGGAAAAAGATTGCGAATTGCAAGAGAAATCTCAATATGAAATTGAGATTATTTTGAGAAAATGAGAAAATATAAGTTAAAGAAAATCGTAATGACAGAAAAATGGATTACCAATGGAATCGAAAACATATAAGGAACTGGCATACAGTCCAAGGATCAGAAAAAAAAATAATGATAAAGATTAATTAATATGATACCCGTCGAGAAATTGGAAATAGTATTAGCGTTTTCATATATAATGTTGCATTTATCAACATAGAATTTGGTTAAATGATAAATTACCGTTAAGAGGAAATTTCTATACAGAAATTTATGTTTATTTTTAATTTAATTAATAGATAGTAACTATATTAATGAAAGGAAGATTAATAATCTGTTACGTATCACCAAAATGAATCAGGCCCAAATGAAGTAAAATTTTAACCATTATTAACCTTACGGAGTTGTCAAACGAACAGCCCACGTAAAAATAACAATAGGGAAAAAACTAGCCTGCAATAGAGATAAAACAACAAAAAACAAAAGGTGCTGAGGGTCAGTGCTGTTATCAATCAAGAGACAAGGTTTAACAAAAGCAGAGAGAGTGTGACCACCACCAGTCCTTTTCCTAAGAAAGATAAATAAGATGGAACCAAAAAAGAGAAATTGCTCAAACACAGTTATGAGCATCATCAGCGAGAGGAAATGGGTTGACAGATCATCATTTATATAAACTACAGAGAATCTGACCTTGGTCATCTTTTGAGTGTCTTGGATCTTGCGTCTTACTGCAGTGAGTCACAGGAACTAAAAGAATAAGATTTTAAGTCGTACTATCATTTCTCATTTGTCTTTCTCTTTGTCTTCAACACTTCTGTCTTTTAATATAGATTCACTTGAACATAAAGAAACAATGAAAACAAAAACACATAGCAATTTGTGGATCGTGACAAGTACTAGTTTGTATTGTATCCTTTTATAATCTGACTTTCATGTCATGAAATTGAACTCACCTTTCACTGCTAACCACACTAACATGGTTAAAAAAATGGTTTAGAGATCTGACCAAATAAAATACAGGTAAACGGCCATGACACAAAGATTAGTTATCTCACTCACTCCGCAAAACATTAAGTGAAGATCCTACAGCGCAACAAAGAGTGATCCTATGCAATATATGTTATACTTCACGAGATTTAGATTATACCATATCTTCTGTTTGTGTGTGTGTGTGTGTGTGTGTGCACGCGTGCGCGCGCTCGTGCCTGCATGTGTGCGTCCCTGCTTTCGCGAATGGATGCAATGCAGAAGAATGGAAAAGTATGATAACCGATTTGTTGAAAGGGCGAGGCCCGCATGTTTTGGCACTTCGTAAGGCAGAGCAGGCAAGAACAGCGTATGCAGGCCAAATCATAATTGTGTCTTGGGTAGCTGAAGTGTAGAACAAAGAAGGGTCAGTACTGCTTCAAGAAGCCTCTAAGTTCTAGTGAAAGTATGTAAACTGCATGGGTGAGATTGGAAAAAGTTACATGAAAATATATGGTCAAAGGATGAAAAAGAATGAAAGGAGAAAAGGATTTTCAGATACAGTCTGTTTAAGAAGGTATATGGCAGATATAAGGATGGCCATTGGATATGTATAGAATTCCTGTAACCAGAAGAAAATACAGAACCTGCGAATATGAGCTTGGAAAGGGGCTTGCCTGTTGGAAATACATGTTTATCAAAGAAGAATATTCATTAGCATACCTGGAAAAGAGAAAGGGGTGAGGAGAAGAGACTGCTACATTGTATTGTGTGAGAGGAACGTACATGTAAGGGAAGGGAAATAGATGCGGTGGAGAGAAGTTTGGCTGGAGGCATATTTAATATAAAAAACCAGAAAAACTTGAGTTCAAGTTGAACACATACGGGAGAAAATTTTGCTACGCATGTAAGAGAACTGGACGCAAGTTACGTACAATAATGAAAGCAGAAGATTAAGAGTAAGTAAAATGTCATGATGGGATTATAAGAACATACGGGTTAGTCAGAATGCATTAGAGGAATGAGGAAATGAGAGATATAAAAAAGATGATGCGACGTGGCATTGCATGAGAGAAGAGATTATGTAAGTACAATTATACAGGTAGATGGAAGGAGAAACTAATTATTCAGCAATAGAGTTAAGGAAGGCAAATGATAACAATAAAACAGAAAAGGTGGAGAGGAACTTTTAAGGAAAATACAAGCTTTATAAAGATGCCAATGCAGAGAGAAAGGTTAATGAACAAGTTGATTTTAGAAAGAACTAAGCAACAAGAGAAATACAAATGGGGGTTAATCCACAGCTTTATTAGTGCCATGAATGTTTAGAATACCTGTCAAATGAAAAAAAAGCTTAATGACACAGAGTCTAAGTATTGAGAAAGTTTTGGAAAGCTAGTGAAGGACATTAAGAGGGTTGTTTGGTGATGATAGTTGGACAGGGTAGCTCATTAGGGTTTGAAAGATATGCCTGAGTGAGAAAACGTTCCAAAGGTAAAGGGGTAAGAGGAGACATGAATTGTAGTCTTTGGTGTTACCCGCTGTAGAAGGGAAGGTGCATGATAAGATTTTGAACGAAAAGGTAAGATACAAGACGGATACTGGAGGAAGAGTTGGTTAACGGAATGAAGGTATGAGGACCAAGTGTTTGTTATGAAAGTCTGTGAAAGGTTACAACAAACTCTTAACTAATATTACCTTCTTTTATCATTTTCTTCATTTTGGGTGTTTTATTATCTGTGGCTGGCTAAACTTTTGATGGAAAAAGTGTAATTACGCACACCCATACACACGCACACACACACACACGCACACACACACACACACACACAGATATGTATATATATATATATATATATATATATATATATATATATATATATATATATATTTATATATACATATATAAACATATAATGTAATGTAATGGAATGTAATTTAAAAGGCCCTTCTGTATTCTTCTCTGGTGCCTTTCAAGTAACCAAGTTTCGTCAGGCATTTAGCAACAAAGGAATACGTTTGTTTGATGTCATTCTCAGGAATTTCTAGTTAAGAATTTTTCACAGAAACCGTGCAATCACTTTTTCCAAAACATCCCTCAGAATATCTTGTCAAACGTACAGTTTCCTCCAATAGGTAAGTTTTGTTTTCTCATATTTAGTTTGAAAAAAAAAAAAAAGGGGCAGGGGGGGGGGGGGCAGAAAATAAATGATAGAATAAAATTGACCTAACAGTTCGGTTTTGACGCCATTTAATGACTAAATTAACTAACTGTTAATTTACATTAGCAGTTACAGTAACACATTATTCAAAATTTTTATCATTCATCAATGGCTTCTATTTATTTTCATATGCAGAAAAATCATTACATGCAAAAATCTTTCTATAACACTGTAAGTGATATTTTTAGATTATATTAAATTAAATATGTGTGCCTAGAGAAAGCCGAAAAGACTATATGGCTTTGAGCAAACAATTAAATTACGGAACCAAATGAGGTCATAAACAAAGCTGACCCTCTGAATGGGCCCAAGAGAGAACCCGGTTATCTTTTGCATTTAATTTCATAAGTTTAATGTGCGAGATGTGGAAATGAGATTTCAGCTTTAATATGGAGCCGCCTACAGAGTGGAATAGGGGCATAAACATTTCCCTTAATAGCTCAGTCTCTCCCTCAACGCTTGGAAGTTTTTACTGTGGATTTTCACATTTTCTCTCCTCGTTATTCCCTCTCTATCTTAGGTGATAAAACAGTTGAATGTGCAAAAGAATTTGTGTTACATAATAAGAAAAAATATAAATGAAACTTTGAAGTAACAGAGAGAGAGAGAGAGAGAGAGAGAGAGAGAGAGAGAGAGAGAGAGAGAGAGAGAGAGAGAATGTTCCCTTTTAATAATTTTTTGAAACGCCTATAACCAACAAAGAGCACCCTATGCGCCAACAGATATCAAAAAGACAAATTTAATTTTGATGTGAGTTCGTCTGACTCACGCTACATTAACTTGGTGAAAGACAACTTGACTCACACGTAATTGCATTTAATTCAAGTTTTCCTCTTCATAATTTTACGCAAGGGTAACTCCGTCCATAGAGTGATCTCTTATCAATGAGTGACGGGGAGTTTCGACTAACGAAAGGAAACAGTTTAGAAAGTTTTGTCATTATAACTATTCTCACCGATAACTGTACCAAAGCAGGAGTGAAAAAAAACTTTTGCCAAAGTTATAATTGACAATGTGTATATGAGATGGTAAAGGATTTCAACGTTTGATATGTTGAAGAAACTGAGGATGGTGAGTTATTATTCTTCGGGACTCCGTTCAACGGAATGCTCTGAAATTGGCGTTATTGAACCATCGGAAAAGAAGAAAGGGCCATCAAAAAAGGAACCAAGAAGAAGACACTTGAATGTTACATGGTCAGCCAGAAAGCAGCATTAAATATCTATAGCAGAATATCAACTTGCGAGAGAGAGGGAAGGGAAATAAGAATAATTCCGGAGAAATACAAACAGACCGGAACGATGATCAAACAAATACAAAACATGAGAACCAAACGAACCGCTGCCTCGAGATATAAGCCCTGGAGAGCGATGGCAACCCATAGTACTTCAAAGGTAAATGACTATGACTCAAAAGCGGAAAAATAACAAACAAAATAAGAAGAACAGAAGACTCATGTAATGCAGAGACATTTTTCATGAAGAAGAAGAAGAAGTAGTAGTAGAAGAAAAGAGAGAGGATGTAAAGGGCGTCTCCTTGAACGTCAGGAAGGCTTAGCAGACAAGTGAGGCAATCTGCCAACCTCAACCGACATTTACATTTCAAACATGCAAAACATCATCAACGCGACGGCGACTATGGCCTCCGCCGACTTCACTTGCTGGCTGCCAGAAATAGTGTGAAACTCTCTCTCTCTCTCTCTCTCTCTCTCTATCGTTCTTTCATTGAGTTTCCAAGCATCTAATAATTGAACAAACCAACTTGCGACGGAATGATTAATTTTCTTCATTATTTTCTAGCTGTTTGATCTGATGTTAGCCAACATCTATTAATTTTCGTTTATCTTAATTGACGACGCTTATTGGCAATAGCTTTCTCAAAGGCATGCTTATCATCGTCGTCAGTGTCTCTGATTTACTGTAACCTTCCATAGTAAACTGGCAGTAACCCTCGATTAAATGGCAATTATTTTTGCTGGTATTTGTGTATTTATCTATGTATAAGCTAACGCAACTGTTGGTTGTTGTCTGATGTATTGTTCAATTATTTAGAATTTATTTCAATCACTATTTTTGCTTACTCTGGGAGTAAGCCTAAAGCTACTTTTTTGTTGTTGGGGGTGGTGTGCGCGAGGTTAGGAAAGCCTAAAAAAGTCTGAAAAAGGTGTTTCGCGCTGAGTCAAAGACACAGGAATTTTAGGGTAGGATATTTATGATTTATTTATTATAATGAAAATGTAAAAGATAAATAATGTGCATGTTAAACAGGACAGAATAATTATTTCTAATTAAATATAGAGTTGGTGAAACAACGCTCTATTTAACCGTAGACTTTAGCACCCGCCCCGAGTAAGCTGGAGGTTTGATCACACCTAGTTCCTATTAGCCATTTTATAGCAAAATTGTTTTTGTTACAAGACTTCCTTTTTTACATTTCGTCCTTGGCGAACATTTACTTAGTATCCCCAAGCGATTCCATAAAAAATCGTACTACCTCACCCTTCTTACATCCTCCACAATTCTACTTATCTCTCCTTAGAATTCTTTAACCTGTCCTCCTCACCTTTCACTCACTGTGCTCCTGACATACCATAAACTGCTCCCTCCACTACATCTTAATGCTGAGCTCCTACCGTCCCGTCTTCCCTTTAATAGGGCTCCATTCAATGCCGGGGATCTTTTTTTACCTTCTTCAGGTACCACTCATCTCTAGGGGGGGTTAGAAGGTCTCTGCTGAACCAGCAATTACCTAAACAGAAAAGTGACATCCTGGCGGAAGTTCGCTGTCTGAGGGGCCAATCAATTCTATAATTGACAATTTTTCATAATTCCCTTATAATGTCTCTCTTTTCACCCTATTTCCAATTAAAACATTTGTCTTGTTTAGTTTCTCATTTTTCACAACACATTACATTTTGTACCTTTTAAATTCTCGTAAATTCTGCAGTAATGGTTACACACACACACACACACACACACACACTCACACACACACACACACACACACACACATATATATATATATATATTATATATATATATATATATATATTATATATATATATATATATATATATATATATATATATATATAAGATAAGAGAAAGAGAAGACAATTATAGAAGATTTCGTGGGGCTGTTATTTTTTTCATTAACGGATGGCAAATTTAAAGTGGTATAAAGGTTATTTAATCTTAATTTTATTCTTTTATTTTCTTTTTCCTTAAAGAGTCCAAGGGGTAATCAATAGATGTTACTCAAATTTCTATTAACTTTGCAGGGAAACTGTTTTATTCACGCCTACCCAAATGATAAAGAAGGATTCAAGACAATATATTTTCAAAGAAAATACAACTGAAAACTGGTGAAATGACTTTTCATTTACTTCTCATTTATAAACTCAAATGAGCTACATATTTCCACTACATTTACATGATGAAAAGAGAATATTAAAATCTATATTCACAAGGCATTATCGTCATATGCTCAAATAAGAGAGAAATTATAAGCTAGTCAAAAAAGATCTTCAACCTTGCCAGTCCGTATACACAAATATACGTACTACAGAGAGAGATAGAAGAGACGAGAAGAAATGAAATACATTTATAGTTTAGCTAAATATTTTGGGAAGATAATAAAGTACCGACGCGAGAAGTTTCGAGAGATGAAAGCTGGTGATAAGTTGTAAAAATTTGTCTAGGGAATATCATCGTGGCAAACGTTCTTGTTATCTCTTTAAACCTTCACAATAAATCTGCGCGTATACTGTATCAGATGAGGCAGTGTAAGAGAGGTAGATTACATTGCTTCAGAGTGACACTCAGTAGCAGCGAAGTTATCACCGATCTCACTTGTTTACTTTTAAGGAAGAAGTGGAGACCTAACAGGCAAACACAAAAAGTTTCTGCAACTTCTCTGGATATCTTATAATCATCAACATTTGGGTTGGGATATCACTCCCTATTTGATGATAAACAGACTTTTAAAAAATCTTTAGAAAAAGGTTAGACTAATACATATAACACTTAATATGAATATGATTTCCTTGGCATATTGTCCCAAAATTATCAGCCTCTGTCATCAAAAGATTTCATGTTAATAGGCATACGAGAAGACAGGTTGACTCAACAACACTGAAAGCAATTAGTAGATGACAATGTTCAGTATTCCAGTTTTTAGGTAGTACTGTAATTTTTTGTTATTCACGCATAAACCATATCATTTTTCCACTTGAATTTCAATTTTCTAGGTATCGCCGATTTTAGATATTTATCTTCAAAATAATATCTGAGGTTGAAAATGGACGTGCCATCTAACCGATGAAAGTACAAAAGAAACTCAATCGTTAGTTGGTTTTCATAACTCGAGTTGAAAAAAATATTCTTATAAGAATCACTGTATTATTGTCATCTGGTATCCAATTCCTCAGTCATATGAGATTAGTATCTCTGTCTGTGTGTCTGTGTGTCTGTCTCTCAATGAATAAATGACAGAGGACACAGACCTATCTTTGTTAACGCTCATCACAAAATATAACTTATTTAAAACAAAGTAGATAACTCTTTACATTGGTTTCTAAGCGTTTTCTTCACACAGTCTATATTTTTATGAAAATAATACTCAAGATACTCGCGTGAAACAAAGTTTTGGTAATTACTGAACCGAAGATATTGCGTGGTGATTGGCCGATTTCTGCAGAATAGCGTTGTAACATCATTCATAGACGCAAGTCAATAGTTGTTTGCTATGAAAGTTGAAAGTTTTAAAGGTATTGTTAAAATAATCATGGGCTAGTCACACACGCCATGCATGTTAACTAAAACATGCACATCTTTCATTGATAATCGTTTTGTACATTATTTCATAAAAAAAATATATAATACTTGATTTGAATATGCTATTCTCAGTGTGAATCCATGAAAAGGTAACTACACAACCTATTTTGGTGTTCTGCATGGAAGCACCGCTGAGCCTTAGTCAGACTAGGCCTTCCAGTTCATACTTCCAGTTCATTTAAACATTTTGTTGTTAGTGAATTTAGGCTACCACTCTGGTACCAGCGACCAGTATATGTGTTATGTGTTTAGTGGCTAATTTTGTAATAATATCTCAATGCTAAGATCTTGATATTTAGTACACTACCTTGGGGCACTACTTTTTCTGGATAATGATGACAGCTTGACAGCTATGTTAGTCTCAATTGTACTTGAAATCTCTGTAACTATAAAAGAAAGGGACAATTAACTCCATATGCTGCAAATATATAGACTTAATGTCTCCAAGTAGTAATATACACTTTTCCTAAGTCAAAACAAGCATCGATAATGATGTCGCTTAATAGCAAAAAATTCATGAACAATTGGAATGTTGCGTGTACCTAGTTAAAGCTCAAATGTTTTAATGATTAAGACAAACGGAGTGATAAATGTGAACATAGATTAGTACTAAGGTATTCAAGGAAAGCTATCGGAGACGGAAAGTTTGTTTTCATTATACTTAATTTCGAGAAGAAAAGGGTAAGACAAATGTTTAGTATGTAACTAAAAATTATTTAAACAGAAAACAGAAAGTAAATATGGGTCTGTTACAGTAAATAATTCATAAAATATGAAGTACATGAGAAGCACGGAGAAAGAAACATATTGAATAGTCATGAGAGAAACTTTAATTTTCACAGGCAAAATAACTTTTAATGATGAGAGTGGATAACAATTCAAATCAAAGAGGCAAACCGCTCACTCTAAATGAGCCAATACCCAGTAACAATTTAGCTGCTTTATGCTGATGATTTTAATAAGTGTTGCACGGTATATTATCAAAGAAGTTTTCGCTAGTAGCTAAAACCATTCCCTATAAGAAGCTAATATCAGGTTATATCCAGTATCATTATGAATTCCGAAGGCTAATTAGGAGGCAATTGAATGTTTGAAATATGATATTCCTATGAAAAAGCTTTTATTCTTACTAGTCAAGGTCGGCAATTATCAGTTCCTTACTGTTATTAGGAATTTTTATCCCGTAACCGCCAAGTATTATCTCTCAAACATGTGCAAAATGGACATTGTAATGCGACGAAATAACAGATACAGATACAATCCGAAACTATGATAATCTATGTTTACTGGATAAAAGTAAATATATATAACCTAAAGGACGCGCAATATTGGCCTTCTCTTGGAGGCTGTATTGTGCGGTATTTGTGGTCTTGTAAACAATGAATCGACCACTAACCGCAGAGGACGAGGATATTGCAGAGTACGGGAGGTAGGTACTGTGCAGAGGGATTAATCGCAAATGCACCTTTGGGGAATTTAGCTATTGTGCGCTTTCAGACTTACAGTTCATGTATTTTAATTCTGTCTCTGATTGTTACTAGGTAAATTAATACTTTCCCATACGCAAACAAACCCATACACACACACAACACACACACACACACACACACACACACACACACATATATATATATATATATAGATTATATTAATATATAATATATATTATATAATGTTATATATATTATATATGGTTATGGTTAAGGTTTGTTTGGGTTTTGGTTTGTTGGGTTGGGGAAAAAAAGTTAGTTTACCTATTACCGCTATATATATATATAATATCTATAATATATATTATAATTATATATATATATCATATATTAATAATAAATATATATATATATATATATGTATAGATGATATATATGTAAATGTATGTGTTTGTTTG
>NC_061087.1:35305035-35307535 GCF_015104395.2 Macrobrachium nipponense | reverse complement strand
ATTATAAGTCCACGTGGGACCAGTAGCATTTACTTAACCTTGGCTGTTAAGCAGCCTCTTGTAAATAAATAGCTGTAAAGTATTAGCTGAATTTCTGGCGACCTTTCCTCTAGAGTAAATGTTCACTTTAAATCCTTTTCTAACGGTAAGTTCAAGCAAATCACTTATTTTTTCCCTCAATTATTTATGTTTACAGTATTGGAGTCCTTTCAAGGCCGGGCTATACATAACAATATATATATATATATATATATATATATATATATATATATATAATATATATATATATATATATATAACATATATATATATATATATATATATTGTAGATGGTATATATATTATATATATATTATATATATATAGATATAAGAGATAAAATATATATATATATATTATATATATATATATATATCTATATATATATATATATATATATAATATATTATATATATAGATATAGATATATATATATAGATATATATACATATACATATATATATATATATATATATTTATATATATATATATATATATATTTATCAGTATATATATATATATATAAATTCCTTGTGATGTGAACGTATGCTCGCTTTAATATATATATATATATATATATATATATATATATATATATATATATACATATATATAATATATATATATATATATATATATATATATATATATATACTATATATATACACACATATATATATATACATATATATATATATATATATATATATATATATATATATATACACATATATATATATATTATATATATATATATATATATATATATATATGTATATATATATATATATATATATATATATATATATATATATATATTAAAGCGAGCATACGTTCACATACACACAGAAATTTATGTAGCATAATCAATATAATCTTTCAGCGTTCCAAATAAAACTAAGTTGCCCCTAACTAGTGTTACACACAAACATAATTAAGATTAAATCTAAAATGTTTCCTTGTATCATACCTCAGGACAGTTTTAAAATCTACAACAACTTGTAACCTATGTATTGTGTGAAGATTTGAAGAATTTTAATTCTGAAATAATATGACAATAAATTTAATTACAATCAACTATACTAAATGAAGAATTTGGAGGGTCCATTTTTAAGCTAACAATGAACTTTTCTGACCAAAAGAAACCGATGCCAAGGCTCTGTCAACATTTAATGCTTCTTAATGTCAGGGATTAAAAGCTAGCCAAAAATGGTAAGGGCTTGTCCTCTGGCAACATATTCTGCAATTAAAGTATGTGGCATTTATCCACTGAAGTAGGGGGATGCCTCAGAGACCTACATTACCAGCATAAATGTAGGAACCGTCTTGGAGCCGTAAAAACCTTTTTGGGCGCGTCACATAGAGTGACTGGAACGAATGAAGCGTGAATCAGATGACTTTGGAAATTTCACATCTAATGCGCCCTGTTCCTCTGGGGGTGAAAGGTCTCCCCATACTGAGCTATTCGAATTTGTTTCTTCTTGGCCGCTAACTCTCACTCGACTCTCGAACTTCTTCCTCAGCTTTCCGCCTCCCCACCTCCTCCTTATTCCACTTGCAAGCTTGCGTCTAAAGAACTTGTTCATTTCATTCTGGTATCAACAAAAACATTTCCTGAAACACAATTACTATTTTCTTTTTCAAGCCGAAATATGACCCTCTCATACTTTACTAATGGGAATTTTATTCCGATAGCTAAACAAATTAGTCCTAAATCATTACCGAATCTCAAATAATCACATTGTGTCTTTCTCCTCCCATCTTATATACACGCCGTTTCACATTACCTTAAATAATATCAACCTAGTCTTTTCTAAATATTCTCTCCTCATCCGACTTTACACTATCGAATCATACACAATTATTCCAGTATCCGTCCATTCTCTCACACTGATCAAACATTTCTTATGCTTTAGCTCACTGCCTTATTACTTTTTTTTTATTATTCACTCACAGTCTACACTTCACTGTAAAATGAATTTTGGCTTCCATGTATGCCCCACGCCTCTTTTCAGCCATTTTCACACACCCAGTTACTTTCCTTAATTCACCAATTCTTCAACTCGCCTTATCTCTCATACTACCATCATCCGTTATATTTACTCCGATGTCAATACATCTACACTATCATTCGTTACTCTTTCACACTCGTTTCCATTTACCGTTATACCGATCCTTGCCCACATTTACCTATAATTTTCTCTTCTTGCAAACACTTCCATCCTCTATTACCAGTTCCTGGAATCTCCCTTCTGTAATGCACAGTCAGTGCCTTGTCACTTGCAAAGAAAAATTCGATACTCCATTCACGACTTATTTTCTTATCCCAGGACTTTGCATATACATCCATTTTCTAGGCTTTTATATCGGAAATGAAAATCAACTCGAGGATTTTCGAAAAACTGGATGTTCACAGCCTTTTCGTTATAGAAGCCACTTAAGATGATTTGCTTACAAATAT
>NC_061087.1:35290035-35300035 GCF_015104395.2 Macrobrachium nipponense | reverse complement strand
TGCTTGGTCCCCGCTCATGAAAATCCTCTTCTTTTTTAAAATCCACATGATTTTTGGACAACTGTACGTATATAAGAATTGAGAAACTTAATTAAAGCATGAAACACCGGGCAAAATGGATATGCATTAGCTATGAAATAATACACACATATATACGTACATACATAAATACATACATACGTACATATATTCATTTTTATCAGATACATATGTAATTGCAATAGCCTCAATACCCTCTTAACTCCTCGAATTCTTTGCTCTTTTATAGATACACTTGTCACTACAAAGCCTCGAGATCCAATTTCGAAGAAATATGAAAGAAATCATGATGTCCGGTAGCGGAAAACAAACCCGCGATACCATAATCACGATGAGGTCACCTGGTCATGTCGGCAAGGTGACCTCGTTTTCTAATTATGTTACTGCTGGTTCGTTTCCCGCTACCGAACATCATGATTTCTTTTGTATATGTGTGTATGTGTGAAATTTCAGGGAGACAGCGAAATACACTTAGAGACATTTGATCCACCCAGGGGCTTTTACTAAACCCGGCGAGACAGTGACTCACCTGCACAGAATCGCCTGATTAGTACTAACCCCTGGGGGATAAAATATCCCTAAGTGCATTTCGCTATCTGCCAAGTCTTGCTATCAGCTTTGTAAATAATATATATATTATATATATAGATATACCATAAGATAATATATACTATATATATATTATATATATATATATATATATATTACCCGGCGAGACAGGACTCACTTGCCAGAATCGCCGTGATTATACTACCCTGGGGGAAAAATATCCCTAAGTGCATTTCGCTACTGCCAGTCCTTGCTATTCAGCCCTTGTTAATATATTTAGGGAATATATTATCTTATTATTAAGATATTATATAAAACTATATATACTTATAATATATATCTTAAATTGAGGGAACTAATTATTGTATATCTATAATATATATATATATATATATATATATATATAGATATATATATATATAATATATGTGTGTGGTGTGTGTGTGTGTAATATATAACTGAATCACGAAAGTTTGGAACGTGATAAATGCATAAATAAAAGTATAAGCCACGAAGGAAAGATAAAACAACGAGGTTAATGCAAGATCTTTCGACTCAACGTCCTTTACTAAGCAGACAAACTACTAGGTAAAGGACGTTGAGTCGAAAGGTCTTGCTGTAACTCCGTTGTTTATCTTTCCTTCGTGGCTTATACCTTTGTATATATATATATATATATATATATATATATATATATATACAAAGGTGGCTTATACCTTTGTATATATATATATATATATATATATATATATATATATATAATATATATATATATATATATATATATACAAAGGTAATAAGCCACGAAGGAAAGATAAACAACGGAGTTACAGCAAGACCTTTCGACTCAACGTCCTTTACCTAGTATTTGTTTCTTGCTTAGTAAAGGACGTTGAGTCGAAAGATCTTGCATTAACCTCGTTGTTTATCTTTCCTTCGTGGCTTATTTTTATTTATGCATTTATCACGTTCCAAACTTTCGTGATTCAGTTATATACACACACACACACACACACACACACACACACACACACATATATATATATATATATATATATATATATATATATATATATATATATATATATATACAATAATTGAGTTCCCTCAATTATGAGAACACATATATTACGACCCAGACTTCCTCTTACACTTTATAGAGTTACACATAACACTGGACTGGCCAGTGAAGAAATTACTAGCTGATGAAGCCATCTGGATACATATACGGAAGATGACCCTAGTGAAAGAGGGTCTCATTAGTGAAACAAGTAAAAAAATGCGCCGAAATTCCCTCGGCGCAATCGATTTTTCTGTACAACACATAATGAAGGCCAACGAAAATAGATCTATCTCTCTGTGGTCGCGGTATAATGCTGTAGGAGCCGCAGCTCATGAAACGATATATGGCCTGCCATATGTCGTTGCCAGAAACACGATTATGGCTAACTTTAACCTTAAATTAAATAAAAACTAATAAGGCTAGAGGGCTGCATTTGGCATGTTTTGTGGTTGCAAGCTTGCAGCTCTCCAGCCTCAGTAGTTTTTAATATCTGAGGGTGGACGGAAGAAGTGCGGACAGAAAACATCCTTTACCATTGCACAACCTTCACCGCCTCTCCAACACTGATCTAGCTTTCTCCCTTCTTTGAAGTAATTTCATAAAACTTCCTTATTGTGGTTCAGCAATAATAGCTTTTCATAAACAAGTATTTTACATATTGAATGTTTTAGTGCCCCTACACATATTTCGCCATATACCATAAAAAAATTATGCAGTATATGACACCATTCTTTATTCTGTCGTTCTGTAGCAGATTCAGAAAATGAAGAAAGGTCGATAATGTCTTAGAGAGAGAGAGAGAGAACAGTATACATCCTAATGTTCACTGCAAAATTTTTCGTATATTGCTGTTATTTGTTATTATATTAGATAAATGAGAGAGAGAGAGAGAGAGAGAGAGAGAGAGAGAGAGAGAGAGAGAGAGAGAGAGAGAGAGAGCATAAGTGCTCGATTCATCATTTTTTATTTTATTTTTATTTTTTTACCTATTTGGCAGGTCCAAGATTCGCCAACTCCAAAGACAATTCGACAATGTCTGAAGATGTGGTATTAACGGCCACAATGCACTCCCTTGAATCATTGCATCTCCAGAAAAGAAGACAAATGCACTCACTCAATATGCCACCGTCGTTCCTTATATCACAAGAGTGATTTTGATTTCCCAGATGCCAATCAGGCTAAAACGTGTGAACTGCTGATGACCGGGTAAATGACCTTGTAAAATGTTTTGTCATTTACTTGTTTGTATGTCGTATTCTTTCTATTAGTGCGTTTGGTTCTGGAAGCTTTGGTGTCTTATGTGAATTGCAAATTAAGTGAAGGAACGAATGGAACAGATACAGCTAAATTAATCAAATTGATTCTTATCCACGAGAGAATTAAAACATCCACCTCACCAAAATCAATTCATGAAACGTTTTGTGAAAAGGGGAAGAATTGACACGTGAACATCATCTGTCCGATATTTAACTTTAAAGTGTTCATGGTAAAGCAAAACTCCCATTCTAAAGCATTAACCAGTAACTTATCGGTTAAATACAAGATTTGGCACAACGTTTGTATACGAAAATAATCATTTAGCATCTTCTGCAAATTTGCAATAATCTTCTTAAGACACATACTACATTGCTGGTGCCATTTGTGATATAATCATCGAGATCATCGTCACAGATAGCTTAATGTACAAGTGAAAATCTCTCTCTCTCTCTCTCTCTCTCTCTCTCTCTCTCTCTCTCTCTCTCTGCCAAGTTATCTGGCTATCTAACAGTAATCGTCTTCAGCGAAGATCATGGAATGAACTATTGCTGATCTCACGTTCTACTCCGCATTTAAGAGAAATGTGACATTTACCTCTAAACTCTCGAGATGTTATAAATCTTTCTTACCGTCAGATATATCATTGTCAAACTTACCCGATGGACCTTTAACCTTTCCTAGCAGCTGGTAAACGCAGATAATATTATGCCACGACCGTCAGTTGGGATCCTTCATTTGCCTTGCACCCGTTACTTAAAATTGGAAAGAAACCTTTGACGAGTACGAGTTTAATATTAGAAAACCATCCTGGAATGCATATTGTAGTTTAAACATACGGAACAGTATCATTTTCAGTCTTAGATAAAAAAATAGAATCTTTATATATATATATATATATATATAGATATATATATATATATACTATATATATATATATACGATATATATCTATATACATATATCTTACTTATTCATATATCTATATATATATGTATATATATATAGAATATATATATACTATATTATATATATATATATTATATATAGATAGATAGATAGATAGATATTTCCTATATATATATATATATATATATATATATATACTGATATATATATATATATATATATATATCTATCTTATATATATGTATATTACTATATTATATATCTCTATTCTAATATAATATATATATGTGATCTATATATATCTATAATTGATATATATTTTATATATATCTATTATATCTCATCTTTCTATATATATATATATCTAGATATATATATATATATATATATCTATCTATCTATCATTTCATATATATATATCTGTTATCTTCTTTTTTTCTTTATTATCTATACTATTTTAATATATATCTAATACTATTTATATATATATCTATATATATATATATATAATATTTCTCTGATAAAACAACTACGTCTTTGTTCATTTCTAAATTGCGATAAGTGCCGAACTCGGCAAACAAGAATTTTTGTAGTTGAAGACACGTACGAATAATGTATTGACCGTAGAAACCAGCTGCACAAGTTCACGACGTTTGCGTCTTAAACAGTAAGTTCCTGTTCTCTATGATTGTTTTTCTCACTCATTTGACACGAGTAACAAGCAATGAAATATTCAGCAGAATAAAAACTTGTCACACTCACGTTTATTTCCCGCTAATCGAATTCATTACCAGCTTTATAACTACTGTTCTTGGGTTACTGCCATTAAGTATTCAGTTGATTACATAGATGACCAAAGTTCTAACGTAATCGCAAACGTCTGCAAGATTCCACGAACAAAATGTCGGACTTTAACCAAAAGGCATTTTGCCAATATAGCTCACTGAAAGTTACATTCCTTGATGTAATTATTACTATTGAATACCAGCAAAAATTAATGCTCTTTTATTTTATTATTCCTATTATTAAGGTGTTATTTGTAAATCAATGTAAAACAATTAACAATGAAATGTATTATTAAAAAATAATCCCGCGATTATTTTTAACTTGTCCGCAAATCCAGGCACCCAAATTCGTTCTCAAACTGGAAACGCTATTCGGAATACCAACGTTCAAAGTCAACTTCCGTTCTGGTGAAGCTAAAATGGTAATACCAGCCTATTTGACCTTTTAAATCCAAATATGACTGCTAGTCTCAAAATAAAGTAACAGTTCCTCACTGCCATCAAGGGCATCTAACGCAAAGGTAGAGAATCTTAATAAAATGGGCGTAATGTCTGTTCGTCCGTCTGTCATTCAATCACGGCAAAACGGCTGGTCCGATGGGCATGAAACTTGCCAGGGTCATGATGGGGACCTCTAAGATGGTTTATAAATGGGTTTCATCCTAACCCCCCACCTCCGAAGGGGGTGGGGGTGGAGAAGGGGTTCCCTAAAACGAAGTTGGTTCTGCCCATGAAACGAGGCAGGTTATGCCTGTAGACTTATTACTTTATGAATTTTCATACATAATTTCTGTATAGATATGTTTGCTAGCATTATTAATAACAGCAGATGTACAAACAATCAGTACATATATCGAACTGTTTCCCTCTTAATCGTTCACAAAAAGTCTTACTTGCGAAGTGCTAATTACTTTTCATGAGTCATTGGCTTAACATTCATTTGACTGACTCAGGAATCAATAATCTCGCTTTATCTCTCAAAGCAAATGGTATTGAGGAACCATTAGGAACTCAAACTACTCTAAAGAAAAGCGGTGTGATAGTGATTATTCTAAGTTATTATAAGTGACTCCAGCGGAATTGGCAGGCAATCTTAACCGACGTTCTGTAAAATAAAAATTTACTACAAGAAGAACACCAATTTTATTATTATATAGTTTCCATGAGCGAAATGAAGGTTTCATTCATTCTGTTCTTACTGTTCATCGATTTTAGTAAAATCAAACTAAAAAAAATGTTTCAAATTGAGAAATTAATAAAAGGATATAGAAATATTTGTTTTTAAAAAGCTGACAAGCATGTAATGAAGTATTAGATAATTGTCGTGAAAAGGAAATATATCCAATACGGAAAAGAAATTGGTAATGTAAACGAGTACAACCATATATATATATATATATATATATATATATATATACTATATATATATATATATATATACATATATATATATATATATATATATATATATATGTGTGTGTGTGTGTGTGTGTGTGTGTGTGTGTGTGTGTGTGTAATTAAATACAAATCAGAAAGTAAAGAAGCGGGAGCGAAAGTCGCCGAGGGTTACCGTGGAGACATTTTTTGTTTAACTTTGTAAAAAAAAAAAAAAAACGTAAATCACAAAAATGTAACGGAGTTCTAAGTCACTTTTTGTGACTGATATTTCATTCACCTCTCTCTCTCCCTCCTATTCATCTCTCTCTCTCTCTCTCTCTCTCTCTCTCTCTCTCTCTCTCTCTCTCTCTCTCTCTATGCAGTTCGTTTCACACAAGCTTCAGCTATTATCTGCACCTTAAGATAATAAGGACCATATTCAAATGCCTAATTAGAATTCTAAATCGAAAATATCCTGTGTCATATTATTTTGTAATAACGCTTTCTCTGTTCAACATTCTCGTGATAAAAAAGAAGAAGAAGAAAAAAAGCAATCCTGGTACCTAATAACCCCATCCAGTCCTATTCGAGCCGTAAAATTCACCATGCGAATTAGTCAGCCACTGCATTACACTCGCTATACTAAACGGTAAAACATCAATGGTTACCCGGCCATCTCTTAGTAATCAGCTATTTTCTAACTTGTGTTCTTTAATTAAACCCCTTTCATTCTCAGTAATACTGGAGAGGACTACCTTTTCTTATGAACTACATGGGTATGTCTGCATAAACATAGATGGTGTATATAATACTATAGTGTATGAATTTGTTACAAGAGCGTTCTACGAAAGATATATACAGATTAACAGAAATAAAAAACATGGAAAAAAATACGAAAGGGTCATCGGTTTGGATTTAGTTTTACAGCCTTGGATGAAATCCAAGAGAATATTTATCCATTTTCTGGGTCGTAACTGAGACGTATTCACATTACAGGATACATCCTGACGTAGATTCCGTAATTTATGAAAGCCTTATAGGGCTTCATGGAGGCCAGGAGCAGAAAATTAAAACCACAAATGTCAACGAAGACCTCACCAACTGCTGACACTGCCAAACCATTCAAATTCCTACAAGAATGATGTCCCTTTTCGTGCATGGTAGTGATGTGTGAAGGAAAATTATCAGAAAAACAGGTTGAAAATTAGGATGAGCTGCCAAATTACAATACTCGTTTTCTTTTAGGTTTCAACAAAATGCCCAATATAGAGTTTGATGAATCACAACCGTTGTGTTTTTAATCTTAGAGACGACCTCAAGAATGCTACAAACGATATATTATATATATATATATATATATATATAATATATATATATATATATGATATATATATATATATATATATATATATATATATATATTTTATTTATCTATTTATTTTTTTTTTTCTGTAAATGCCGTAACACTGAGTTTCATCTCCTGAAACACTTTTACTCTTCCTATTACCATTACTAGGAGGGTAAGTATTTGTAGCATCAATACTAGACATTCCACCTTATCATTATCAAAATTATTACTTAAGAAAGATTATATATTTGGTTTTCTCATTATCATCATTCTTTGAACTGTATTTTACCGAAAGTTTAACATTCCGTAGCGTCGTATAATTATCAATAAAAAAAGGCAAGTGTAATTTTCACTGACTTCCAGTATTTGAAATATTGTTGTTGATATCAGAATACATAAGTCGGCATCGCGATCGACTTTCTCAATAACGACGCGAGCCCAGGATGCGAAATTAATTCCCAGATTAAACCAAAACAAGTGCTTTACTCTCCTCTTGCAAACATAACTAAAATCAATGACACTCATTAAGTTTTAATTGCGGAGTCTTTCCGCGTTGTGGACCCATCTAGAACTTTCGTAATTAATTAAGGTTTTAAGACTGCACACAGTTCAAAATTAGTCTCAAGTTTTGCACAGGTAGGATTTTCATTAGACGTTGTTGCAAATATTGGCTGTATTTTCGTTTTATTAACTGAGTATATGTTCATTTGAAATACGATGTCCAAATTAGCTAATGCAAAGCAAACCCAATAGAAATGAATAATGACGTAGTGTGTATTCCTGAGAAACTAGCAAGGAAATATTTCTTTGTCATACAGAGCAAAACAAACATTTACTATAGAATTGTGATCAATCTAAATAAATGAACTTCATAATTTTTTGTTCATCCGACTATCTTTCAATTTGTTTTTTTAATAATATGATTCGGAACCTAAGAGTCACATGTACCGCAGGAGCGGCCCCTTTATTAAACAGGGGAAGAGGTGATTTTGTTCAGATCTTTTCTAAAAATCCAGGTCAAAATTAATAACGGATAATATTCCACCCACCAGGAAAATATTTTAACTGAAAACGTTATGAATACTAAGACAATAAAGGATGCCAGTACTACATTTATTAAGGAATTTTATATTTTTTTTTAGTCTGCTTTAAAATTAACTTTCGAAAAGAGAAAAGTCTTCTGATTCTTTTGTACGAGTATGTCAGTAGCTATTGGAGTGATTTCTTCTCAAGCTTTTGCTCTCGCTTGCTCACTGAAACATAATTATTCAAAAAAAATTTCCATAAATACACACACGAAAATATTTTCATACCAATAATGCACACATACATCTCTCTTCTTGTAAACGCAACCTCATCCTGTAAACACTTGCAAAAACTCAAAAGGACAACATTCTTTTGGGCATTCTCAGAGGAAATTGTAAATATACCCTTTAAGTCCAAGTTCAGCTCCGATAGGAGGGGAGAAGGTTAAAAATAAAATGTTATTTTTACATGTCACCCTTTCCCACCCCTTCTTACCCTCCTTCCTAACAGGGCTGAACTTGGACTGAAAGGGCACCAGGAGTGTCACTATTCATTTCAGTGCCCTTGAAAACTATGGATTAGACACTATAATATGTCGTTTTACATTTCTTGTATTTTCAGACTGAGTGACGGAGTTGAATACAGCCATGGCTAACGACTCGGACGAAATCAGATGGATTGACTGAATCCGGGCTATAACCTTCAGAGAGGCCAGGAATGCTGGCGCATCCTTCATTTTATGCTCCTGGTTAGTTAAATACATGAAAAGAGATGAATCCTTTCTTAAAAGAAACTGGAACAAAAATCCATATGACTGTCAATGTGAAAAGAGTGAGAATCTTGGAAGGCCTGAAGTCCTTTCTCAGGAGTCAAAAGACATCATACCTGAGGCAGTGGGTAGACCAAGAAAGCTTTTACGCAAATTGGCTCTTGAACTAGAAACAAAAAGGGAAAAGAAGAGAAGTTATAGTGCTGTATATCATTAGTTGAAAAAATATGGTATCAAGCCATTTCATGTTATCAGCAAGCCCAACATCACTCAGCAACAGAGAGAAGACCGTGCATGGTTTTGTTGTTCATTTCTTAAAGGTTGGAATGAAGCTGACTTTCTCCATGTTGCCGCATCAGATGAATTCTTCATTTCACAGTTAGGAAGCCAAATCATAAAACTGACATCATTTGGGCTGCAAAGTTGGATGATATCAGCGATGACGTGCGCTTTCACCAAGTTATGGAATTTCCTGAATGTTTGGGAATTTTTCTCTATTTCAAAGCCAAACGGTTAATGTGGAACATCAAAGAAAAGGGACAGTCATGGAATGGTGAACACCTCAGAGAAACTGTGCTTACTGGTAGAGTATTTCCTTTCCTCAAAGATCCTAAAAATGTGTTTTCTGTTGAAGAAGTCACATTTTTGCATGAAAAGGCAACATGTTTCAACGCTCTTCAGATTCAGGAGCTGCTTCAAAACAGTGGTATCGATTTCTTCTTGTCAAGTAAATTTTTAGGTAGCTCCCCTGACCTTAATGTGTGTGAAAACATTGGTAGTATCTTAAAGGATCGTGTTAAAGCACGCACAGTGAACTATGATGGTATACCAAGCCTTGATGACCTGCAAAGAGCGGTGACCGAAGTGCTCAGGAAAATGGA
>NC_061087.1:35275035-35285035 GCF_015104395.2 Macrobrachium nipponense | reverse complement strand
ACTACTCATTTGCTACTCCCCAAAAGACATTTCAACTCGCCTACAAGCAAGAGTGGCCATATCAATTGTTCTACGGGGATGAAGCCGGTTGAAGGACCAACTCAGCCGGGCGATAACCTATCATGCGGACAAGGTCTTAAATGCCATAGATACGATAATAGAATTTAGACCAAAGGCCAAGACTTGGGACATATGAGGTTATTCGGCGCCCTGAAAGAGAAATTGACAGTCGGAAAGGCGGCTTGAAAGATGTAACAGGAGGAAACCCCTCGCAGTTGTACTAGGAAGCAATTTTACGGACAATCGAATCGAAAGTCAGAATGGAAAAGAAATGCGAGAGGATGCAACTATGGTCCGAGAACTTTAAGTAATGCCTACAGTGCACAACGAGGTGAGCACTGATGGCAACCTCTTTCATTGGTTTTCATCTACCTCCCTTCAAATACTCTTTCTTTCACTTGACCTTCTCCCTTTAACAATTGTTTCACAGTCCACCTGCAATGTTTTTCTCTTGTTTACATTTCTCAAACCTTCTTACCGTCAGTTTCCCTTTCAACGCTGAATGACTTCATAGGTCCCAGCGCTTGGCTTTTGACCTAAATTCTATATTCAACTCCCAATTACTAAAGTCTTTTTTTACCCTCCGGCTTTTCCTCTCAGAGAATATTCAGTTACGACGAAAGTCGCTTAGGAAATCTATTAGGCTTCATAGCACGACCTATATCGAACGACTGCACGATTTACGTAAAAACAGACTTAGCAGCATCCCGAGATGTGTCTTTGTAAAGAAACCCTTGGTGGTGTTTGCCTTTTCCTAATAAACTAAGACAATCGTGCTGGTAATTAACCTCCATAATTTTAGTTACTTCTTTCACTATAATTATTGTTCGTTCCTGGTACCAGTTTCTCAGATTAGTTTCTTTATAATTAACTGAACGTATTTAAAAGGTAATAACAATTTACCACAACCATTCTGTTCTAGACCAAGCAGTTTATTGAAAACTGTATTGAGAATTCATTTGTAAAATATAGGGCTTAAGTACCAACAAGTTTGTTACAACCTGTATTTTACTTCATTCTCTAATTTACAAATTCCTTCAGTGGTTTACAATTTTCATTTCCGTAATAAGCAGAAACGAGGCCCATTAACAAAAATACAATTTCATATGATACATCCACATGAAGCGTTCCATATATAACGGCAGCCATGTAAAGATCCTCCAAACGTCTTTCATTACAACTTTCCATTTCTGGGACCGATAGTCATCGTTGCTCTCAAATATCCTTCAAACTAATTATTTGATCGAAATGGTACTTTAACACATCTCGCCCTAATTTTTGGTAATATAGTGTATTGTCAAATGATGTTAGTTACGGCGTTTACTCTTGACTTACAGGGTGTTGCCAAGCATTGCCAACCTATGCTTCCGAACGTCCTTTACTCCCATTCCGTTCCTCCCTACCTTCCTCCATCACCCTTTCCCACCTCATCCCTCCCTCAACCCACTCTCCTGGCCTACCCTTCTTCCCCCCCCCCCCCCCCATTCTTTTCCTACCTTTTATTATATTATAATATCAAGTCAATTTGAATGTAATAAATATGTTGGCTTTTGTAGAATCTGTGTTCATTTAATTATTGTTTTTGTATTACCTTAAATTATATAAATGGGAGTAGGCTAAAGAGCGTATGACCGTCATCCTGTTCACCAAGGTTAATGCTCAGCAGGTGAATTGCCGTAAAGAAAAAAAAAATAGAAAATGGGTATAATAATTGTAGGAAACTACTATCATAATATCATTATACATGTGTGTTTATTCATATGACATTACAATTTTGTTTTTACTAATCTAACGCCAGTAATAAGAATGTAATTCTTGTACTGTATTGAGTTTAGTGAATTAGTTGAGTTTAATGCCTCTTGAAATATATTATTTATCATTAATGTAAGTGTTACCTATTACCCTATTTTTAGACATTAAACATACAGGGTTTCTTTTCTTTTTTGTCATAAAGATTATGAATAAGGTTTACACCTTATTCATAATCAGTTAGTAAAAAATTTTCTTGTCTTTCACAGGTTTGTATCTATTTTGCAGCATCACAAACTGTCATAATTGAAGAGTCGCTCGATTTTTATTCTTTGACGGCAACAGACAAAAATGCTGATGATATATTTATCAATAATTTCATCACTTACATAATCTAAATATACTTGTTGCTTATGAATTTAAATGATTTTGAATGAGTATATAAAAATGAAAATGAATATGTTGTTTGATCTAAACACTTTCCCAAGAGATATTTTTTTCTTTTATAGACTATATTTATACCTATATTTTTAGCCATCAACGCAACACACACATGGCATTATGCAGTGCTATATAGGCTCAATAACTATTGAGGAATTCTCAAGTCTACCTTAGTTAACAAGTGCATCTTAAATTAAATGTCACAGTTTAACAGACAACCCAGTATATAATTAATAATACTATTTAGAGTGGTAAAGGAATTATGAAATCAGTCAGTCAGTCAGTCAGTCAGTCAGTCACAGGAACTTTATTCCCAGTCTTCGTCACTATCAAGGAACAAATCATCCTAGTTATCACTGTCGATGTTGGTAATTACGGGATCTACAGGTTTGTGGATGTTATCCGTGGACCAGTTTTCATCCTCGAAGGCTCTGGATCGTCTCGCTTACCTATTGAGATCGATCCTTAGTCTACTGTTAGCTTTTTCCATTTTTTATATGGTTTGGAGTCTTATTGCAAATGCATTTCTGCAACGACGCGGACTAAGTAACATGGCGGCCATGACAGCGATGAAAGATCTCTCTTCAATTACGCAGTGAATACTTATGGTGCGAGTGCTGCAGCCGATATACATATCCTTAGCATTACGGTATTAGCTGACTTGCTAAGGATACTATAAACAGAGCATATTGGGAAAAAATAACCATTATTATGCCCATCACGTTATTCCTCCCTATCGTCTTCATTACGAACTCTCCAATTATCTGCTGGTACTGAAAAATGTCATGGCAAGCACTATTCTGTTCCATATTGTAAATTACATTGAGGTATTGGGGGGAGAACTGAGAAAAACAGCGATAAAGAAAGAGTGAGAGACAGGGAGGGAGGGAGGGAGGAAGGGAGAGCGAAGGGATGGGGGATAGCAGACGTTCGAATCTGTAAATGACTCCTGCTGACTCATACGATTTTGCCTTTAAAAGTCAAGAGTAAACGACTATATTACCAAAAATTTAAAGATATTTAAGAATTATTAGTCTTTAAGTTGGTTTCATAGACCCTGTGGTAGGGTTGTAAGAATATTACCACCGTAGGCCCTGCGTGTCATAAAAGGCGACTAAAAGGACAGCTGCTGCCTTGCTGTCTTACTTTTGAGTAAAAGGCTAGCCCACCGCCAATAACTGTGGAAACTAATGCCTTGCAAGGCATGCGGTCGCAAAAACCCCTTTGCCAAATAATAAACCATGCCTGATGTTGGTAGAGGATGATGCCTTCGATAGAAGGCAATGAAGGAGATGGCGCATCGGGCAACCGACCCCTTAATGTAGGGATAACGGTGGGAAAGAAGAAGTCTTTAAGTTGGTTTCATATGAAATAGAATAGAATATTGCATTTAAGCCAAAGGCCAAACACTGGCACCTATGAGGTCATTCGGCATTGAAAGGGAAAATTGAGATTAAAAAGGTTTGAAAGGTGCAACAATTGATAGGAGAGGGAAGAGGTAAAGATTTAAGGGAATGCGAACGTAGGTACAGTAAAAGGAATGAAATGGGGTTGTGGCTAGGGGAGGATGGGACGCTGCCAAGAGCTTCTAGGTAATGCCTACATTGCACAGCATGAGGTGCACTGGCGGCACTATCACCCTATGAGGTTGTTCAGAGTCGAAGTGACCTGTTAAATTGAAATTTTTTAAACAAATTATTAAATGTTTTTGGGAAAAAAATTGTATCTTAGAGCTTTAAGTGTTCAACAAGATTTGTTTGCCAAGCAACCCCCACCCCCGCCCCCGTTTAAAACGTCGCGCAATAATTTCACAAGAATTTTAACTTCAGCATTTCAGATTTTTTTCTTTTATAATCTATGACTTGAAATTCTTTTCACCTTTGTTAAATCCGTAACTTAAAATATTTCAGATTTTTTTTTCATTATGTATAAATCGGAATTATTTTCACCTGAGTTACATCCTATATTTAGCCGCATAGGTTAAGACCTTTGTCCATGAAATGTACCTGACCATCACATTATCAAATTTTCATTCCAATGAATGGAAATCACTTTTGTACTAGTTCCATGAAACAATTTATTTAGCTTTACTTTCCATAATTTTTTCTTCTTTTTTTCTTTGCTCCCAATACATTTAACGGCGCTCTTGGTACTGTAAATTTATTCATTATAGTATGGAGTTAGATTTCAGCTCGTTGTCCCACAGGCCACAGATTAGCAAGGGTATTTGAGTCGTCACAACCAATAGCCAAACCACATCAACTGATGACCCTCATCCTCTGATTCTTTGTATTTTGTTTTAAATGACATAGCTTCAAAGGATACCATAGGAGACGCTGAAATGGTGATAATGATGAAGTTAACGAAGCTCCTTTTATTCAAAAAAAGGAGAAAATAAAAACTGCACACCGCCCAGGTAGAGATAGCTGAGCAAAGTACGATGGTAGAAATTCATGACTCAGTAAGAGACGGAATATAATGAGTAATAATGAACTAGTGTTACAAGTGTGTTCGGTTGTGGATCCTGTTTCTAGCCATCGAAAACATTCTTATTTCCCAACTTACTTGGCATGGATTATCACAGCAAAACGAGGTGGACGGTAACGCTTTATAAGAAATTTGAAGTTTGGGGTCATATTTAACGAAAGTAAATCCATATGTAACTGCCAAAGATGATAGAACAGTTGACTATTTACAACTACCAGTTTTGAAAACGTTCTACTTGATAAACCAAGGGATGAAAAATTCACCAAGGTGATTGTGTCTGAATATCCTTTGTGTCTAGATCCAGAAGTGTTGCACGTTGATGATCAAGTTGTTTGGGCCAGGAGACACGAGGTTAAACAAAAAGCCAAACTAATGCGAAGCCACAGGTGATTGTGCTCATAAGAGGAGACGTTCCAGAGAGATTATTTGTTCCCTGTCTTGGGTATAGAAAGAAGTTTCTACTATATATATAAGAGAAATTATCGATGATGTATTAAATGCAGTAGCTAGGGTCATTTGGCATTTACATGTGACGACAGCTTTAGATGTGGGTGCTGCAGCAAAAATCATGATCCAAAAGAATGTTGAGAAAAACAAATAAGAGAGAATGTTAAGATTGGAACTGTTCCAGAGTGTTGTAATAATGGTAGCGACCACAATGCAAATTCATAGCTTTGTAAGAAGAGGCCAGTTATAGATGGCAAGGAAACTATGAGCTCAGTGCAGCAACCATCAGGGAACAGTGCGGTAAATGTAGATAATATAACAAGTGTAAAATATATGGTTAAGCAGAGAAGCAGCAAGGCGGAGTCAAACTGAAATAGTCAACAATCAGACCACAGATAGTCATGACCGAAATTGTGATAAACATGGACAGTGTCACTCAGGCACTTCGTAGAGAGATCAGTGTGTTTTAAAAAAAGTAATTTGGGGGTGAAGATGCAAGAACAGATCACAAGAGTTTGTAATGATAACAGAGCGACTTCTGTTAGAGTATGTGACAGTGCTGATACACGAAACTTTTCTAAATGCAGTGATGGGGTTGATAACCAGGGTTAGGTGATTCATTTATATAGATAGGAAGTGTAATGAATTACAAAACATTAATAAAAGTAGAAAACTTTTGTAACATATGTCCTTTTCTTGGCGCAATGATAAAATTGCATTCAGGTAAGATAGTTTTATGGATGTAAATCGCTGTGAAATAGGGTGTCCATTGGCCATAGAAGTACAAACTAATAACAGCCTTGTTACTACGATGGCTTGATACGGTACTGGAGTATTTGCAGCAGCCAAATTATCTTAAAATGGATAGAGTTACATTTGCTAAAAAATGTAAGCAAGAAATTGGGAAAAATGGACACTTTCTTTTAAAACTTTATCTTGAAATATAAAGTCTCTCCAAAAAAGGTCAACTGATATCCATGCTTATATACTTATCCATGACAAATGTGATAACTTGACAAGAAAATGTATTAATGGTATTGGTTTTCAGTTACTAGATATCCAAGTTTGGAACTTAAAATAGAGATATTACAGATAATACGATAAGTTTAGCTACATTTGTTTGAATAGTATTGCTGCTTATTTATCTAGCGCTCCTACAGTTGATGGCATTGCGTGTGTCAAGTTGTATCCTAAGAGATTTCATGCTTTATGTAATCAATGTGTATATGTATAGATCAGTATCAAACATTGCTTATAACTCGTCGCTTGTACTTTAGTATCAAACTTTGCTATAAGTCGTTGCTTGTGCATTAGTATCAAACATTGCCTATTACTCGTTGCTTGTACATTCAAACATTGCCTATAACTCGTTCCTTGTGCATTAGTATCAAACATTGCCTATAACTCTTTGCTTGTGCATTAGTATCAAACAATGCCTTTTAACTCGTTGCTTGTGCATTAGTATCAAACATTGCCTATAACTCTTTGCTTGTGCATTAGTATCAAACAATGCCTTTTAACTCGTTGCTCGTGCATTAGTATCAAAAACATTGCCTATAACTCTTTGCTTGTGCATTAGTAGCAAACATTGCCTGTTCTTTGAGTAACTTATCGTTTGTGTACAGTGCAAGTCTCATTGCTTCTGTACATTTAGTAACACTCCGAGTTGAGTAAAACCCATTGCTTATGATCTGTTATGACCTCTAAGTTAAGTGTCCTAACTCTAGAACTCTAAAGCATACTAGACGTTCGGTCATTAAGACCAACAGCTGTTCGAAACTGGTTACTAGTTCGAAAGTGGTTATTAGTTAAAAAAAAAAAATAGGGGGGGGGGGGCAGGGGGGCTAGTAACAAGTATACAGTTATTAAATAGTCTTAAGCAGTTTATTAGGTAGGAATTGATGGACGCATTAAAATTTTAAATAATTTATTACAATGAGAAACGTAACTACCCTATATCCGCCGTTGATACCAAGATCTTCATACAGTCTCGGGTTCACATAGTCGTTATTGTCCTGGAAATTCACTGAAAGATGTAGAGAATTTTATTAGTCCAAGGGATGCAAATCTTAGCCAGGTGTACTGTTCCACTTGAAGTGAATGAAGTCTTCTACTAAAGGGTTATGCATAGTCAATGGCCATTACTAGTGGTGTGCACATCCACATACAGAAGCATTCGGCGGGGGACGGGGGCTGGGGATACCTCATACAGGTGTCGAACCCCTCAAAAAAAAGTGAGCAGGCTAGCCCTCAAACTCACAAAGTTACTATGCAGGTGTCAAACCCTTCAAAAAACGTGAGCAGACAGGCCCCTAAACTCGCAGTTATAAAATTAAGTCCATGACACTTTCTGTGCAAAGACACTCGCTGAGTAAGTCCAAGCCTATCTTCAGTCTTCTACTCAAGGCTTCCGCCAGAGCTGCCCTGCCCGTCTGTCAGCGACCATATTTCTCTCGCCGTTAGTCGGAAGCAAAGCTTTCCTTTCGGCTTTGGTTCAGGTTCCTTAATGGCTACTTTTATATGTTAAAACCCTAACTGCTGTCTTATTGGCTGTTAACTAAAAATAAATGA
This sequence comes from Macrobrachium nipponense, assembly GCF_015104395.2. Lineage (NCBI taxonomy): Eukaryota > Metazoa > Arthropoda > Malacostraca > Decapoda > Palaemonidae > Macrobrachium > Macrobrachium nipponense. The sequence goes on along the minus strand of NC_061087.1, from coordinate 35,277,280 downwards.
ATATTATTATAAAATTCCGACCATCGCAAAGTAATAATAGTAAGAAGACAAGTTTAATAATTAGCAAAGCAAATCCCCTCTTAGGTGACGTATTCAGAGTAACATACGCATGGCGCCAGTATTAATGAGTAACAAACTCTTAGAATACATTCACGTCTCATAGCCTATATTCATGAGTAAAACTCGTGGCCCACATTAATGCAAGCGCATGGCCTATAATCATGGGTAACAAATGCATGGTCTATATTCTTTCATGGCCTATTTTCACGAATAAATGCATGGCCTACATTCATGAGTAACAAACGCGTGGCCTATATTCACCAGTAACAGACTCGTGGCCTATATTAATCGAGTAACAAACTCATTGCCTGCATTAATAGAGTAACAAACAAATTCAATGTTCGACTACATCAAAAAAAATTTATATGCTACGAGTAATTCTAATAGTATCAAAACTAACCAACATACCTGACAAACTTAACTTTACTACACCCCACTTTTTGAAGTATACATATTTCATTTATTCAATGGAAAAATAACCACTTAAAATTTCCATACTTTTCGACTATAAAACTTACTTTCGTGCTGGCCGATTACACATGCTAACAGCAGAACTCCAAACATTACTCCGGACAATCTGTCAGGGGAAAAGACTTACAGGAGATTAGCTGTTGGATAAGTAAGCCCTAGTATTGTAAGTGTTCCGTACATTTAGGTAGCTTCCTATCACCCCTATAACAAGAAAATGTCTGTTGCGATAAAGAATATACTTCAATTCTTTTAAAGTTCTGTTAACTCAAAGGCCAACTTTGTTTAAGAATTTTAATTCGGGGAAAACCTTACGTATATTGAGCAAAACTTACCCGACTTAAACCTAAACTAACCACAATCTTAATCCATTTTTGGAAGTTAAAATTCTAAAGTAAAACAAAGCAAGATGCCAGACCTGTAAACAAATTTAACTTTTTTTAATGATGAATATTGAAGTTTGATGGCATAATCATTTTTAATATCCTCAAGCTGTGGGATTCCTGCAAACTTGAATGAGTGGGATGTAGTCAAACACATTTAAACTCTTAATACCCATTTGAACTTACAAGAAAAAATTATCAATAGATTACTTACCACCTGAAAGAAGAAGTTGTATTGATTGTATGGTGTTTTTACGTTGCATGGAACCAGTGGTTATTCAGCAATGGGACCAACGGCTTTACGTGACTTCCGAACCACGTCGTGTGTGAATTCTCTCACCAGAAATACACATCTCTCACTCCTTAATGGAATGCATGAGAATCGAACTCGCGGCCACCAAGGTGGCTGGCCAAGACCAAGCCGACCACACCACTGAAGCACTTGAAAAAGTTTGATTAATTGGCATGTTAACCACCCAAGAACCCTGCACAATAGGTCTTACGACCTACTACGCAGCACATGGGGGCTCCCCCACCCCTCAGGGGCGCCGCCCCTAAAGGGGTGGAGGATAAGGGGAAGTTGTTCAAGAACAGTATATACAAATTAAACAGTGCATTAAAAAATTAATAATAAAGAATTTATGAGCAATTAAATCTATGACATTAAGTACTGACAAAGTACTAAAAGTTTTAAAGTTTGACGATTTAAAGCAAATTTATTGCTAAATTTATTTAACTAAATTTGACAGCCACTAGGGATTAGGGCGTCAAATGTATTTCGCCGTGTTTAGTGCTAGCCCCTGGGGGTTAATCATAGTCAACCCCCCAAAAATAAGGGTAAATTCTTTAGAAGCAACCCAAATACGTAGAAAAATGTAATTACTAAAGAAATACCCGACACAAGAGATATTAGCTAGATTTACCAAAATAATACTCACAATATTTGCATTAATATGGTAAAATCCCAGTGTTACCTTGAAGGCCGGGCTTTTTTATAACTTGACCAACGAAGTCACAACAATAGATGAAAATCTCAAGCGCCAACTGTAATCAAGTCACGCGATAAACTTTTTCCTAAAAACTTCACAACACAACTATTAACGACGAGATGAATTAAGATTAAATTGAATACACCACCCCAGGGAAATAAAAATAATTACTTAGCAAACTTCCGTTACAAGACTGCCGCCCAGAACGATGTAAAAGTTGAAGCCTCGAATGATGTTGTCATTCGCCAAGGACTCTAAAGTCTTAGTAGTCTTGCTTCTTGGAAAATGGCCGAATATGGATATCCTTGAAATCGGTAAGTTTGAAAGTATTATTTTCATTGCCTA
>NC_061087.1:35245035-35265035 GCF_015104395.2 Macrobrachium nipponense | reverse complement strand
TCATTTAGAACATGAGGTGGCAGAGAATGAACTGAAGCATGGTTATATGTTTTTATTTTGAAATACTGTTGTGTTTATGTTGCATCTGTTTTCTGCGTTTTAGATTTAGTAATAGACAGGGCATTTCTATTTTATCTATTTTTCGCTATTCATCTTGATCAACACTTCTTCAAAATCATCCAATGATATCTTAACGTCTGATAATGTCTCTCTCTCCCTCGCTTTCTCTCTCTCCACCCACAATGGCCGACTAACGATTAGGATGTATAATTCACAGCTCAGATCAACAGAGGCACACTGAATTATAGAGACAAAAGTATACCGTTCCATTCCACGTGCGTGGATCGATCACAGGTGGACTTGCTCGTGAGATGGCGCTACCGCATGCGCTAGTGCTACCTGGCCATAGAACGAGCAATTATCATAAGGCTGAGGTATATTACAGAGATTTTGCAAATGCCGTTCTGATAAAGCCTGTGAGGTTAGTCACATTACTTGGTTCCCCCGCCCCCACCCAAACCATCTCAATACCTCCCCCCCCACAACACCCCCCTCTCTCCCGCCACAACAAAAATGAGGTTGCATACATAACATCTGAGTTGGACTGATTGATGCCAGTCCGTGTTAGCATGACAAGCATGATGATTTTCAAGGAGAGGTAACCTTCATATGCGATGCATGGAGACAGAACTAGAATAGTCAATAGAAGGCCGCGCTTCCGCGAGAGAGGGGACCATAGATAAGTTATAGTCGATTCATTTTAGTACAGAAAGAAAGGAGTCAAAGATGAGATAGGGAACGGTTAAGACGAGCAACCGAATAGACTGAAATAATGTCAATTAAAGTCAGTCTGCGCAAATGAAGTCTCATTTTTTTACCAGGGAGTTATAAAGCTTATAATAATTACCCTGTTTCACAGCAATTGCATCCTCACATTTAAATTACAGTTCAATTGCGATACGAAAATTCAAAGACTAATGCTTGAAGACTAGATAGAAACCTAATAACTCTTGGAACTCTCTAAGTACTGTAGTAAGTAGCTTTCTACTAATCAATTGCAAAAACGCCGACAACATAAAAAAAATCAGTTGCAATCCCTGCCTTTAGCATAAATATTGCATTACCAATAACAAAAGATTCGAGAATTGTGTAGTTATAGATTGAGAAACGTAATTTCATTTCTTGAATGTTTCCATTATCTTGTATTTTCTATCTATTTTTTTCGAATCTTTCGTAGATAGTGACCGCAACAAGGATCGGGGTCATTATCTTGATATTTACAGTCTTTTGTTTATGTTTTTACGGTAATCCACAAAGGACTTGTGCCAAACACGCCGCAAAGGTGGATACATACCGGGTTAAAGCCAATGGCGGTCACTGTTTAGGAAAGATCCATTTTTCCATTAATTTGAAATTCATGTAACTGGAACGAAGACAGGTGTTTACAATTCCTTGCGTACTGTTTACAGCTGTTTATAAACCAGGGAGTGCCAAATATCTCTTGGTTTAATAACTGCACCAAACTTCCCTTTTCGACAGGATGCTTAAAGGGGTTGTTTATGATGAGTGGTCAGAGTCCCACAGGTCTACACCAGGCCTCGCGTTCTCCTATATATTTTATATACGGGGCTCATGATGGCGTGAGGCTGGCTTAATTTAAACCAACTTTAACATGAGAAAAACGAAACGAAACAATCATTGCTGAGAATAATTGAAAAAATATTAATTCACAGGAGGTCCATTTGTCTTTGACTTTTTTTTTTTTTCAATTCGTATTATTAAATACCCAATGTATAGACAATACAAAATTTGCGTCTGATCAACATGAAAGACATAACAATAATTCGATGAAAACCTGTACAACTGACCAAGATTAAACCGTTTTCCATTTACCAAAAGACAAGCAAACAACAACAACAACAACAACAACACCAATAAATAAAAATAAATAAAAAATAAATTAATTAACCGTAGGAAAGTTGGCAAATGCAATGTACAACCATGAAATCTTTTTCTTCAGCCTATGTAGGAAGATTTTAATTTGTAAAGCAATAAAAATGAATAAAAAAGAATAGGTTTCTACAGCAGTACGTGATCTGCTTTAGCATAGATATATATATATATATATATATATATATATATATATATATATATATATATATATATATATATATATATATATATATATATATATATATATATATATATATATATATATCTTATCTCTATGCCTCTACGAACTACCCGGGCTTTTAGTTATAGAATAACGGTCACATTAGCATAAGTCCCAGAAGACTCATTTCCTCGTAGATAACAATATAACATACATCACAGGTACTTGTGTCGATAAGAATAATGTTTAATGCCTCTAAAATATCTACACAGCCTCCGACTGTAATTCCTAAACCAGTAATTATGAATATTGGAATCCAATTGGCTTGGCTGCAAAAGCATGGCATGGATATAATTTGTTTGAATAAATAACAAGGAAATTACTTGCAAAGCTCTTGCCATTCATAAAATATTGTGACAATTGTACTTAAGGAAATTCGGAAGATGGCTGTTGTGCGCTCTCGCGCATTCTCATATGAAAGTGTATATGATATGCAAATACATGCATATCGTTTCCGCACTGTATACACACCATGAACTGAGAATGGTAAACATTGAGTCCGGATCTTCACGAAGTATGTTTAAGTCGAGCCTTTCCTTATAAACAAAACATGCTATCCGTAAACGAAGCAGTAATGAACTCTCCTGAATGAGGTTGTAACCCGACTTAATTATCTGCTCCTTTCCCTTTCTATGAATGTAAATTGCAGAGAAGTGGTATGCAAGAGTAATTACATTTTTTATTTGCGTCTTCGGGCCTGCAAGAGTACGGCTCAAAATACAACAGGTCTAAATTCTAACTTATGCTCCGGTAGCTTACGCGATAAAAAACTTGATGCTTTAAGAATATCTTTGTTTATGTATTCGCGGGGCTCCAGACAATACACACACACACACACACATACACTGGGACCTTGAAATTAGAAAGATTATGGACGCAGGTGGCATTGAATTAATTAAACCAACATATGTTGCAATTGCAGTCCAAGTGAAATCAACGAGGCAACAAATGAATCGAAGTGCTGAAACTTTTAATCACCCGAAGGAAGATGAAAGCAAACAGATGAATCTGTTAGGCAAAGAGAAATAAATAATGCAAAGAGAGTTTTGGAATAGCACGAGGACTTAGAAGATAAGTGCATGATAAATGGTGATGGGAGCATGGAAATAATAGGTGTAGTACGATGTCTCAATACAGGAATGTGCTATATGCGTCAGTGAAACTATTGCACTTTACAATAACCCGTTTATCTCGTGACTTCGAAAATCAGTTGGAGGATGGACTTTGAGCAATGTCCTTCTCTTCTAAACAACCTGGTTAAAAAATCAAGTACGAGTTTATTCCATAAATTCCCGTTGTAAAAGTACCAATTCTAAAGAAAAAGGTCTAATATAGGACACTGTTGTGGCGAAAAGTTATGGACTAAATCCTATAGTTTGAACCCTAAATGTAAATGTTTATACAGTTCATAGTGTCAAAGGAAAACATTGGAAAAAATAGAAGTCATCAATCAAAATAACTTTCTGAAAGAAAAGCAAGAATATCTCTATCGGGTGATTGCGTTTCCGACATTGACGATAAAAAATAAATCCTTTGTTAAATGACTGTATAACTGTTCAAAGCAATATGGATAAATATATACAAGGCGATTATAGTTTGTTACTTATGTTTATGCACATACAGCTAAAACGTTTGGCAATGTAACGAGATTAAACGCCTATCAAAAGCTACCTCATTAAAACTACGATACGAAAAGGGAAGAAAATCAAATTTGATTTATCCAATTTTCTCAGAAAGATTTTAGGTTCTTGTTTTATCACGGAATGTCGTGGGAAGAAATGTTACGGATGTTTGGTACGCATATAAAGAGAAGAGGAGAATTACATGACAGGTGATGAGAGGATGGGACCGGTCGTTCGAAGAAGTTGTGAAATAGCCAGGAAGGCAAAGGTTCAAAGATTCGCATGTGAGTAAGGACACTTAACTAATCCATATTTAAGGCGGATATGAAACGAAGTGTTCCTTGTGAAAGACAAAGATCTCGGAAATTTAGGAGAATCTTATCTACAACACTTAGCCCCGATGGGGCTTGGAATGTAGTGCGTCTGCCCTGGAGCAGTTCAAGTATTCCCAAGGGTATAAGTGACAAAAGTCATATATATATATATGTATATATATATATATATATATATATATTGTATATATATACATACATATATGTATATATACATATACATATATATTTATATATATATATATATATATATATATATATATATATATATATATATATACTTACTTATATATACATATATATATATATATATATATATAATATATATATATATATATAATATATATATATATATATATATATATATATATATATACATATATAATATATATATATATATATATATATATATATATATATATATATATATACACGTGTGTGTGTGTGTGTGTCTGTGTAGAAAAGGTATTTAGCAGTAACGGTCTAGAGCTTCAGGAAATTAAGAATTAGAAGTTTATTATAGTAAATGCCATAACAACAAAAGCCAAATGGTTACCCTTGTCATATATTTTGTAGATAATCATAAACTCTTAATATTTCAGAGTATTCATCCCAGTCGTATATATTTTCATGTTACAAAGAATTTAATTTTGCATATAGCTGACCTCCAGGGAATGAGGCACATACCCATTATTACGAATGTGTTACTATGTATGTAAGTATGTGAAGTTATGTATATAATGGATATATATTATATAGATATAAATTAATATATTATAATATATATAATAGATAAACACATATATATATATACATTATATATATATATAGCATATATAATATAACATATAGATATATATTATATAATATATTATATATGCTTATATATATATACATAGTATATATATATATATATATTTTATATAGATATACTATGTATTATCTATTATAACCTCTCTACATACTATTACATATATACATATATAAATACTATATATAAATATTATATACATACTATATATATATATATACATATACATATATATATATATATTATTGTATATATATATCTATTTCTATATATATATATATATATATACACGTGTGTGTGTGTGTGTGTAGAAAAGGTACTTAAGCCAATGGTTACCCTGTTCATATATTTTGTATATAATCATAAACTCTTAATATTTCGGTATTCATCCCAGTCGTATATATCTTCATGTTACAAGAATTTTGATATAGCTGACCTCCAGGAATGAGGCACATACCCATATACGAATGTGTACTATGTATGTAAGTATGTGAAGTATGTATATATGGATATATATACATATATATATATATATATATATATATATATATATATATATATATATATATATACATGTATTTAGTGTGTGGTCTATAAATGGTTTTGTTTTCTTTTTATTCGGCGCCTTATCTTTAGTTTTGAATATCTACTTATCTTTCCTCTTCTATAGCATCCCATGCAAACCTCTGGATTTTGTCCACTATCTCTTCAAGATGCACCAGTTTAATTTCAATTTTTCTGACACAAATGGATTTCGTCAAAATATATTGTTTTCATTTTCATATGATTATCGAGATGTTGATTGAAAGCCATCAGTAAGTTACCATAGATAATAAAATTATACATAGTGTCTTTAGAAACATTTTACGAAAGAATACTCATAAAAGGAATGTGAAAGAGATGATCATCTCTAAATGTATATTTTGAAGAACAGCGGACGATCAAGAAGCGCAAAAATATCATCAAATCGCAATGAAAACACCATAAATAATAATTCCCCTTGCAGATGCATTTGACGTAACCCAGTAAACGACAGCAGCATTCTCAACTAAATCCTTAATCTCTTAACACGCGACGTGAGCTTCGAATGTACTCGTCTGCTGGGATCAGGCTACCATCCTAAGACCATAATATCGCTCTGAATATTAATGAAGGATTCTGGAGGATGGCGATCGTCGACTTCCTACTTGTTTGCTTGTTTGCCTGATGTTCCTCTCTTGACACCAAATGCGAAGCTAATTTATTTTGACAATCGATTTTAAATATCGGAAGAGCAATTGAAAGTTCTTATACACACTTAAAGACACGACCACAGAAAAACGTATGTGTTTAAATACAAAAGAACAATAACATTAATGGAACTGAGGGTATTGTTTTGACCAGTTTCTTTTATTTAGGCATTTTGAAAATAACTCGTCAAATGAAGAAGAAATATGCATTATATATTGTTTAGAGATTGTACCACATTCCTTTGATATTTAACGTGTTATTGAAAGAGAAATTATCTTTAATTCATGCTTAGTTCACAGCATAATTATTCACTAACCTGAACAAAAACTACGCTGTTATCCTTTGCTGAGCTTAGATATTTCTTATGTTGTTATATTCCTTTTTTTACTAATGTAATTTTTTGGGTATTGCAATCCCGAATGCCAAATGTTTTTCCTTTAAGGCACTGTTCTGCTGCTGACTCAGCATTGGTATTAGTTTCACCAACGAGGCAACATCTGTTAAAATAATAAAAAATAATTTCTCCCATATTCATGAAACTTAATATAACAAAATCCCTTTCCTTCCAAGCATGTTTCTATTACTTATGTGATTAGGCACACCCTAATAAATTTTTTAAAATGTCAGTGAGAAACCAGGATGATCAAAAGTTCGTGTTCATATTATTATCTCTTCACCAAAGACCAATGAGTGGACCTTGTATTGAGGTCTGGAAATTCTTTAATTGTTTTATGAGAAATAAATCTCATAGACGCTCTTATCATAAACCTTTGTTTCATGGCAATCTAAAATGATTGTTTCCTTTTTTGCACAAAATGAATACGAATACTTTTATTGAGTTAACAGAAACAAAGATCTCATGAAAGCCCTTACTATGACTTTTGTCTTATGACATTCTAAAATGTTTGCTTCTTGCAGCACATCATACAATATTCGAAAATATTATTTATTTACGAAAGGATTCTTTTAATCAAATGCTAGCGATGCCCAAAATTGCCTTCTCCTGGTAATTCGTGGATTAATAAGCACTGGTTTTATATTGATAGTTATAACCATTATCGAAAAAATTCGTCGTAATTCTACACTATTTTTGAATGTGAATAATTTAGTTATATACAGAAATTTTTCGTGTCATTCCTGTTAAAAGTTACTGTTTACTTTGCGTGTGTGGAACTTAATATGTGTGATTGAAATCTAAATCAAATGCAGCTCCTTCATAACTTCTACGAGGTAAGTTTGTAACACGGAGCTATTTTATGGTAGTTTTTTCACTAATTCACAATAGCCTTTTTTATTATAACAAATACTAAGCCGCAAGTTAGTAACTTTACGCTTGGAATAACTAACACCCGAAAGGAATTATATCTGATTATTTTTCAAATAGAAATACAGAAGAAAAAATCTAATATCCTGAATTAATAATAAAATATTTAAGCTCTAATTCCCTACCTCATCTGAAGTTGTGTACACATTACTTAATCTTGGTAAAGGGTAAAATGAGTTATGGTCAACCAGGTCCTCATTAAAAGTTGGATCTAATTACAGAGGATTTAGCTTACAACAGGTTGTTAATTAAAATGGGAAATCTGGCAGGTTATGACAAATTGCACAAGATCTAATGAATCTATAATCAATTACGATTAGTTACGTCAAACACAAGGAGTGGGAGAGAGAGAGATACATATAAAATCAAAGAAAAAATTATTTTGTATATCGAGCAAGGAACACAGGAAATTTCAAACCTCAGGGTAAAAGACGCAACTTTAAAGCGGATTCTGTGCATTTCATAATTATGTAAAAATTTTGCTAATTATTTACAGAGTAAACGGAGCTCTTCGCTTAACGATAATAGAATGAACACCAAACTAAAAAGAAATAAAAGATAACATTACTGAATATGAAACAGATAATAACAGGGGTAAAAAAATTAGAAAAACACAATTTAATGAAACGCTGAATGAAACCGAAACAAGAAACTCGGTATGAAGTAAAAGGATCAAAAGTCTTTGAAATTTGCAAAAATAACGAAGGAAGGACCGAAAAGTGCTTTCTTTGGTTGAGCACAAAGGAACAAATTACTAACGAAAATAAGCACAATTATATTAGTATAACGACTGAACTGTAAAAAAAAAAAAAAAAAATAGATGAAGGGGCGTAACAAAATGATCGAGGTTAAACCTTTTTAATGCACAATATACTTGCAGTAACAGATTACGATCATTCCGTTTATAAAAGCGAAAAAAATGTTCGTTACATTAATGAAAGTGTAACTGATCTGGAAAATAAATAACTCGGTTCGTTAGCGTAGAGAAAGAGAGAGAGAGAGAGAGAGAGAGAGAGAGAGAGAGAGAGAGAGAGAGAGAGAGAGGACGGCAATAAATTCTGGTGCTTGCTTACTAAATTAAAACGGCCGGGTGGCCTTCTGCAGAGATTCGCTGGTGATTTATGTCACTGGACTGTTTTTAGCTTTGCAGTTGCACCAAAAGCATTTTCGACATTCGCACATTTCTCAGTGCAATGCCTGCTGTACTATACTTCAGATGACGAGCACGTCCCAAGAAATCAAACATTTCCAGGAGAATGCATTAGATTAAATTACGCACATCTCTGTGAGTGTTGGAAGGTAGGTAATTTAAAACGCATATCAATTCATGTTTTTTTTTACATTTTCGATACTGCTCCCCTCTTCCCCCCCCCCAAAAAAAAAAAAATAATAATAGCATCAGGCAATGAGAACACCAGTGCGCAGGGTATATTAAAGATTAAACCACTCTACAGTTAGAATTTTGTCGAACGTTAGGAAAATTTTCAAGGTAAATTAATCATCTCATAAAGTGGGTTGGTCATTCCGTTCAAGGTTATATTTTCGTCAATAGAGGGCCTATTATCCATCGGCGAAATCAACAATTCAAGGGCACATATTTGAAGATATGCACGTCTTGTGAAAACTTGGTCACATCTTAAAAGATTGATAATTCAGCTTAAAATAAAATTTTAGAAAATATTGAATTGTTGAACATATTGAAATATTTGTAGACATGATTGCTTTATCCACGCATAGTTATGATTTCCTTCGTGCATTTTAGTGTGGGAAGTGCAACACTTGAAAATAAAAGTTGCAACGCAATCGACGAAGCATGACTTTGATGGCTTAATTAAATGCATAGTCAAAGAGAATTGAACTACAAAGGAAGGGGAAGGTGAGGGAAAAATAGTTTCCCAATTATAATTCTTTGTGACAAATACAAAATACATACATACATACATACATACGTACATACATACAAAGATGAAAAATTATGAAAATTCAGCATTTACAAAAAAGATAATGAATTAGAAGCTGGCAAAAAATGATAAGTGTAACAGTATTGCATTATGTGCGAAAAAGGCAAGAACTTATCAAGATTAATGATGAATAAAAAGAGACTTAGTCTCAGCATCTAGCCAAGGGTATTATAAATAAACTAAATTCAGGTCAAAAGAAGTTTTACTTTGATGACCAATTTTCCAGATAGTTCGTAACCATAATAGAATGCTCTGCAGATCACACATGCGCACATGTATGTATGTATGCGTAAGTGTGTGTGTAGATATATGATATATATATATATATAGTATATGAATATATATATATATATATATATATATATATATATATATACACACACATAAAACGTTACTCTCCAACTTCTGAAAATATCGTTCACATTCTTTTCTTTTTATTTTATGTAATTAAATTTCTGTTATTACAAGTATCCTGCCGAATTACACGCAATACAAATACCCAAAATTCCATATAAATATTGACTCATCGGTTTCCGTACTGCCATTCCCTTACAAAACAGAAAAGTGCAGATAAAACTTCGAATTACCATTGCGATTGTAGTACAGGGGTGACAGAAGTAAAATACTGCAAGAAGATGAAAACTCCGCTAGTGCTTATGAAGGTGAATGTCGTGGGACATCATAGACCACAGGTGTTGTGATGGTGGCAACACCACGCACAATTTAGCGACGTTTGACATTCTGTCTACGGCATGGCGTTGCTTCTTTGTTGTTCTTAAATTCTAAATGTATGATCTCCAGACGCTGTCTAGACTTGTCACACTTTACTTACTGTTAGCCTCTTCAAACGCTTCCTTGTGAGGTCACGATAGCCAGTTTTTATATATTTTATATATATATATATATATATATATATATATATATATATATATATATATATATATATATATATATATATATATATTATTTCACAACACAGAAACTTGCTGTTAGGTTATACTATTTCCTATTTTAGTCACCGACTAAGGTAGAAAAGCAATATTTATATTTGGGCGCTCAGTCTTCATTATCAAAGCGTGCGTGTTGTGGAATGCGCTAAACATATCGCTCTTCAGTTGAAAATTATACATGGATATACAAACGTTCATTTAACTTTTATCAGATGTAAACAAATTCCATTTATATCAGGAATCTCTGGCACCACTTACCGAATACTAGACAAGATAAGAGTGATGTGTTTTTAAAATATTTAATGCACTAAAAGGAAAACTAGTTCACAAAATATTAGGAAATTTTATAATTAACAGCCCACTATTTTAGACGTTTAAGAATTTGTCTCATATTTCATTCATGAATTGCAATAAATTTCGACCTTAATTTGATCAGTGCATGTAAATGAAATAGATAACTGGATATTTTGCACAGTTGCTTAAGCATACAAAAGTTGATGCTAATCCCAACTATTTCAGTTCTCTGAAAATATAAAAAGATATCTTAATTACTGAGGATACCGTTCAGAATCGCCCACCTTTAAAATCAGTCTGTAAAGGAAATTGGAAATTTCAAGTTTTCTTTCACATGCATACTTCGAATAATCTAAACCTTTTATGAAGTGGAAGGTAGAGAAATGGTATATATATTATATATATATATATATATATATATATATATATAATATATATATATTATATATATATATATATATATATATATAGTATATATATATATATATATATATATATATGTATATATATATATATATATATATATATATATATATTATATATATATATATATATATAATATGAGAGAGGAGAGAGATAAATTAATACATGTGCATATTTTCATCGCCCAAAAGTCAACTAAGTTCCTTGACACCCACCACCAGACTCCGTCTCATGAAATCTTGTAGTGAATCGGTGAAGAGAAATATAAGCGTCTTCTATACAAACATTAAAATTACGGCCTTTGAACTTTCATTAATATCTTGGATATGAAGAAAATAAAAAAAATAATAATTTATCGTAAATAATGTACTGGCTAATAAAACGTCACTTCTCTTCCCGAGTAACATCGTTGTGGTTTTGTTGCTTTGGTCTCGTGCCAAAATCTGGGAGACGTTAGGTACATTATTGCAAGCACATTCAATCCTTGCTTGATGTTTATTAGTTTTATTAATTATCTTGCAACTTGTATTTCAAGGACATGGCATGCTAGTTCATATGGGATGGGGCTTAAGATCTTTTACTTACAAATTATTTTATTTGGTTAGTTAATTTAAATAAGGTCTTACCGTTGATATCCCTCAGCTCTTTCTTTTTACCTTGATCACCACACATAAATTATCTTGTACAAATACCATCACTTCTTCATGTTTTCTGTCTAATTCAATTGTTTCAGTCATTTATCCCGAATTCAGTACAGCACTCCACCAAGTGCTGCAGTCAGCCCTGTCATACCCAACAAGTCTGATCTCAAAAGGAATTAAGCAATTTGCATAGCCATTTAGTCCTTAGGTGTATTACTTCCGTGACCTTTTCTAACTGACGAGGGTTATGAACCAGTTTCATTATTTCTTTACTTCCTCTTGGGAGATCAGTCGGTATATTCAAATACTTCTTCAGAAATAAATTCAATATACGACTGATAATGGTTGAACTATAGGCCCTCATAGTTACCAACCAATTTCGCAAACTCCTCATGTCTCATTCTACCCTAGGCCAGAGAAAAAAAATGAATAAGTTAATAAATAGGTCAGAAAATAATTGACGTAAAAAATTAACGCAGTCAAAGACCATCATGCACGACCGCAACTTTCAAATATTTCAAGAAGAGAGAAGCCTCGCTCACTCAACCACTGGTTGTTTCTTTGTTTACTGAGCCTGTTCTGCATCGCCACATGTCAAGGGGACAAGTTTGTCGTAATCTCTCATAAAATCCAATTAGTAAAGGTCAAATGCCCCGAAGTACCCATCGAGGACGGTCGTAAGTGTCATGTGGTCGTGCATTGTTGCTCGAGAGCCAGATTGTTGTGCATGAGCAAGAGAGATGTTGCACTGCAACATCAGCCTAAAATATGACAGTTGGTGGAATTTGTTACCGAGAAGATTTTCCTTTTATGCCCTTTTGCCTTTTTTCATAAATCAGTAAAGGATTCTGAAATATTCTCAAAATAGTTAGCAAAATTATTTACGCGGGAAATGGTTTAATGACGGCAAAAAATTAAACAACTGAATAAATTAGAAAACAAATAAACATAATGCAAAAATTAAAATTCAAAATCCAACTAAACTTATTATCTGCATATGTGTGTGTGCGTGTGCTTTTAAATCTTTTGTATTCTGCTATTTTGTATTTTAGGTGGAATAGTCATTGTAAAATGGAAATAAAGTTTTGTATTTTATTTCTATTTCTCTCTCTCTCTCTCTCTCTACAGTGAGTAATATTTCCCCCTATTTCACCACGAATTGCCTTGGCATTAACGTGACTCAACATCTTGCTGACTTACAGACTAAGAATCGTGCATAGGTACAATCTTCATGAACTCGAGAATTAACTAAGGACAAATTTTGTAAAAATAACGTTCAAAAGTGAGAAGGAAACTGGAAAGTAATTGGGTTCCATGGAGTCCGCGTTTCCAATTGGAATCGATGATGTGCATGTACAACATTTATAGGTAGTGACAAGAAAGTTCCTTTACGTGGGATCATTTGTAAATAGCATAGATGCAACGGAATGTTACTGTAAGTGAATAAACTGCTGTAGAACTAGTTTTCACCATTTTCACATTTCACGCCGTTCTCTTTGCGTTAAGGGTAAATTTGTGCTACGCTGTAAAAGTAAGAAGCTGTTTATATCTTATCATCTTTCAAGATCTGTAACTAAAGTAAACTCCTCTTACTTAAGTCAAGTTTCTAAACAAAATTATAATGCAAACGCTTATGTTCTGTGATTACATTCCTATCAAATAGGACGATCTTCTGATTTACAAAATGTATGAGACAGGCCATGCAAGAATATTCAGAGAGAGAGAGAGAGAGAGAGAGAGAGAGAGAGAGAGAGAGATGCGGAAATGTTAATCTGTTTGTGGTTTCTTTATGAGAGACATTTAAACGACTTCATCGTGATTCTTTTATAATTCTCTTCACAGACAGCACTCGTAAAGACAGATAAGATCATAGATGGGATGTTTTCATGAAGTCCGCTTCTACGTTTAGAAAATATTTAGTTGCGTTCATGAAACTAACAATAAGGATATTTTCTTTTAAGTAAAAAATGAAAATGTGAACTTAATCATATTTTCACATCGAATAAGAACCACCAGTCTCGTAACCAGTCCGAGCGCGCACGAGAGAGAGAGAGAGAGAGAGAGAGAGAGAGAGAGAGAGAGAGAGAGAGACTTTTATTTATGTCAGTTTCATGTGAGTAAAGCGCACAACAATGGTACTGTATGAGTGCTTCGCTTGGTGCAGAAATTAAAACTCGAAAACTCGGTTTTAAAGTCATTTAGATCACAGGCAAGTTTCAAACGTCATCGTCGGTTCTCTTTTCCTCTGCTAAACGAGAGGTTCGTCACAATATTTTAACGGTGTCTTCCACTCTGTTGGCGTCGCCCGTTTGAAGAAGTTACGAAAATGATGCCTCATTATCATGGCAGAATTCCGTATAAAATTATTTCATTTACAGTTGAAAATGAAAGGAACTCGCCATCCACCTGCCTTTGACGTCTAGCGTATGAAAAATTCTGTTTGCTGCATGCACATCTCTCTCTCTCTCTCTCTCTCTCTCTCTCTCTCTCTCTCTTCTCTCTCTCTCTCTCTCTCTGCAGTGAATGGTTTCAACAATGTAGTGGATGTTCCTCATGGCAGATCAAAGCACACTGGTAAAACTTTTACATGCAGAAAGAGTTCTGTTTTTCTCTGTTTGATTGATGAATAATATTTCATACCATAGGATTAGCATGTGTATCTGAATAAACTTTTTATATATATAATATATATATATATATATATATATATATATATAATATATATATGAATATATATATATATATATATATATATATATATATATATATATATATATATATATATATATATATATATATAAACCAGTTAAGCAAAAGAAAAAGGTAAAAGTCGTCGATGTGCTGAAAATTGCTATGGTATGTCGTACTTAACTCCTTGTATATTGAAAAAATCACCAAATTCTTGAAACTTCATATGCAAGTTATATATTACAACTTTAGCACATGCCAAGCTGAAAGAAAACGATAAATTACCCTGAATTGGATTAAATGGGTAATGGCACTTCCTTAAAGAATCGCGGCGTCCATTTCTTTGTATGTATGTATGTATATATATATATATATATATATATATATATATATATATATATATATTATATATATATATATATATATATAATATACATACATACACACACACACACACACACACGGAGGACGTAATATTAAAGAATTACTCAAAAAATCAAATACGGAATCCAAACCGATTTTTTAGTATTAGGTCAAGAAATACATAATTAAATCAAGATTCTTGTCAAATTATCAACATAACAGTCTTCAAGGAGAAAAAACAAATGAAATAAAATCCGTACGCATAAAAACATAAATAGTCGGGGAAGGCTGTAATGCCCTTATCAGTGACCTATGATGTCTAAATAAGATAAAGATAAGCTTCAGCGGGATTGACTCAACTTACTATTCAACCACAAATTTCTCTAAGTAAATATTCGTATCAGAAAGTGTGATAGACAGGGAATAATATATCTATATACCCCTGACTGATTTTTGTGAACACATCTTCATGCTATATTGTACCATAATAACTTTAGGTCCCAAAAGTTGTCATCGCTTTATCTGAATTCTATTCAATCAACTTCAAATAAATCTTGACATTGAGCTCAATACTGCGATCATCCAATAACAGAAGATAACTTCAATTGGTGGTGTAGCTTTTATTATCCGCGATCCTTTCTCAGATACAAGTTGCAGCTTAGAAAATAAACAGTATTACAAAGAGAGAAAAAAAGATGAAAATACACTGTAAAAATATAGAACAAGAATGACCCCTACTCCAAAATTAAAGCAGCCTTCAACAATGCTCGTATTAGAGTAGCAGAGGGTTCTTTCTTTTATATACAAGAACAGAAAAAAAAGCATGCATTTATTTACGGAACAGTTTCATCATGTACTAATCTTAAGAAGGCTAGTACAAAGCAGCAGCGACTTTATCATTTCAAGCTCAGAGAATTTCTGTATATTGTTAGCCTCACCTCCGCATCTTCACAATTATCTATAGTCTGACAGATGGCCATTCCTATTATTTTGTTAATCATGTACACTTCTATTCTCACGAAACCAGGCAGTAATCTGCGTTGACGTTATCAAGAACAGGAACACCAATACCCTTGAAGCACTCCCTCCTCATAGTCTCATAATGCAAAATATGCTTCATCCACGAAGATGCCTCAGGACATACAGGTGGTGCCATCTGTTGTTCGGAAGAAAAGTTAATGCATAAAGTGCCTGCTGCTAAAGTTAATCAAAATTGGGCTGAGGAAAGCGATAAAATTGAAAACGCGATTTTACAAAAGGACGAACGAGGATATAAGTCTTAAATGACTGATATGATGAAGGAATTAATAGCTGTAAAAAGAAAAAAAAACAGTTTTATTTGATTCAAATATTCATTTATTCCCTGGAAATCTCAGATTACTGCTATTATTGAACACAAATTACAAATACTACCTTACTGAAATCATTGGAGTTCAAAAGAATTACATTCATACATATTAATTTAACAACGTTGTGGTCGTCTTTCGGTATACGATAAAGGAAAGAAATTCTCTGGATCCCCATGAAACGGAAATCTACTAAGAACTGAATATAAACCATCTGAACTCACTTTCGAAACTTTGCAGAAGAGAATTAGTGGCTGAGCTGTATAAACCAGAAGTTACTTATCCACCCAACAGCTCGTTGAATTACTTTAGCATAGTTCATTGCTTGGGTAACGTGGAGGAGAGGAAAAATAGATAAACTATAGTCTTATAACTATGATTATAATATTTACACTCATAGGCTCACACTCACAGAGAAACATGCAGAAAACGAAAAAAAAATTAGAATTGTATGAATTTGAAAAACATACCTGGGAAATACCTATAATTTTCAGCTCTTCTCAGAGCAGGGAATTGCACTCTATCCCTTAGAGCGGGGGTTCCCAACCTGGGGTAGATGTTACCCACAGTGGTACAATTGTACTTTTAAGGGGGCACATTGGATCTAAGAAAATAACCAGTACTCCGCAAAACATGATGTAATCTGCATTAAGATTGCACAATTTCGTGTCTTTTTTTTATTTCCTTATTACCATTAATATTCTTATTCAGTCGAAACAAACAGATTTTATAATAAAATATCATAGTATCAATTTCCTTGTTTTTCTTTTTCATCCTCAATTTTTAGGGGTACACAGTAATCTAAAAAAATGCCCAAGGGGTACAGAAGAACAAAAAGCTTGGGAACCCCTGCCTTAGAGGTTGTACGACGGACAGAGTCAAGCGATCTCCATGTTAAGGTACTATGTCTCACTCTTTCCTGCCTGACCCATATCATCTTTTAAAGCTTTACTCTCAGATCGACAAAATCTTTTAGATATGGTTATACTGTCTTATCATGTTTTATCCCATCGATAAATTAAAAGGAAAAACTCTGCTTGACTGATGGGAAGTTTAAAGTACGGGACAGATTTGCATTTTCAGATGATTCTTGTTCATTAGTTTCTGACAAAATTAGATAAAAGAGGGTAGGATTTTTATTTAAGCTCTTCATGCATCACATTTACTTGACAATTAATTAATCGGAAATGCTGCACCCAAGGTAATCTCTCTTTAGGTCCGTTTCTGTTGATCGTCGATTTCGCGTTTCGGATCCAAACACGTGATTACTTAATTTCCCAGACTGAGAGGTATCGAGTTCCATCTTAACCATGATCAATAGACGAACTTATAGAGCTTCCTTGTTTTGAAGTGACCAACTTTCAGGATTCGTTGACTGATGTATTGCTTCTTTCAGAAAGGCATTTCGTTTCAAACCGGGTAATCGTTGCTCAGATATAGGGCCTCATAACGTTCTTCCAACGAAGACTGGAGATTAATAGCGTGGTGTTTTGAAAAGCGGAGACAGAGGCAAATTGTCTTGATTACTTTACACGTCCTATATGTACTATAAAGTTCATAACGTCGATGATTTGTTATCAAAACCCTTTTTAAGGCGGTCTTATTTTTATTATAATATAAGCGCTAGAATAAATAATAATTAATAATTATAAAGAATAATAATAATAATAATTAATTAATAATAATAATAATAATAATAATAATAATAATAATAATAATAATAACAATAATAATGTAAGGCCTCTGGGAAGGGTGGGTTTCATGTGCTTCTTGTTGGAAGGAAATGCTTCTAAAATTCAGGATACCGTATAAAACTAACCTGGTAATATTATTGCTTATCAAAACGCCATCTGCAAAATACACCAATAGGTCAGACCCCTGATCAAAATAATTTGGCATTCACATAATTTTAGGCAACGTTGTAGTACTTTTCATTACATATTTGGTTCAAATGACCAGTTAAAAGGCTGAAGTTCACTTCTCGGCATGTATCTATTTCGGAACCAAAATAATAACTAGACTTAAGATTGGTTTATAATACTGATTTGAGGGGCAAGTGTTTGGTTGAAACTTACTCTACTGCATTAATTATCAAATCATTATCAAGCTCTTTGGATTGGATTTAACTCTAAATCTCAAGAATAGGGAAACTGTCACCAAGGAAAGCTCACGGAGTCGAGAACGTGGCTACTACAAAGATGCAGGGAGATCATCTCAGCTTCACCGTGAATTGCTTATGAGATCAAGGATCCAGAGGGGAAGTAGAATATCCTTGTTACTGCTGTCATATGGTTAATTCATAAGATGATCATTTTACACCAAGTGTCGCCAAAGATATTTTGAAGCAAGTTAACTGTTAATATAAAACCTTGTATACACATACACACATATAAGTATGCTTAAGAAATCACAGTAGATGCACGCGACTTCATTAAATAAGTGAATACCACAGGAAAATGATAGGCAGAAATCCAAGCGCTTTCGTCTTTACTAAAACATTGTCAAGGAACGAATGAAAATTGGAAAGAAAGTTATCAGGTAAGCAAAAAGATCAAGAATACCAGATGGTTAATTGTCAAAAGGGTAAAAATCAAAGGGATATTCCTGGATTATGGGATATCACACGGTCACAAGCTTAAACATAGATTTAACCCTAACATAAACTAAAACGTATCCATGTAGTCAAAAATACATGTAAAAACTGAATATATTAATTTTGTTGCTTATATTTATCTACAACGTTTTATTTTATGAAGGCATCGAGTTTAAATAAGCCAAGGCTTAAATTTAGAACATTTCCATAATTTGATATTGATGAAACAAGATTCAATGATATTCCTTTTAACTGGAATTAAGGCTCTTGCTTGACTCCAGTTAATAGGATAACCTAAATCTCTCAATGTACGATAATGCATTCGATATTTGCCCAGTTCTGACAGAATACTGGTGTTGTTTAAGTAGTTGTGAAAAAGATTTCCCGGTTTGTCCGTAATAGACTTTTTATTACTAAACTCTCGACATTAATATTACTGAAAACACAATTTATGTTAAAAAGCTTTAGGATTCTAGGAATCTCTAAAAACCTTTCATCATAGAGTAATTTTAGAATGTTATGCTTACTAAATTCAAGTTTGTCATTAGTTGAAAAATATGTTTTTCTAGCTCTTTTCCATGCCACATCTACAAAAGTCTTTTGGTATTTAAGTTACAAGGCAATATTATAAATAGTTTTAACCTCAGCGTCAATAAACTGGGAGCTAAAGACACGTAAAGCCCTTAGGAACATCCCAGGAAAAACAGATAATTTAACATTTTGATGGTGATTGGAGTAGTAATGAACAAAAGAGGCAATGTCATTTGATTTTCGAAAGACTGAAAAGGTGAAATTTCTGTCATTTCTATGGACAGTTACATAAAAAAATTAAATTACAATTTCTTTCTTCCTCTACAGTAAATTTTATACAAGGGACTAAATTATTAAGATTAATAAGGAATTCCTGGAGATTTTCGTGAACTGGCCAAATACAGAAAATATCATCCACATACCTAAAACATTTAACTTTTTGGGGCAAAATTTTTGGTAAGGGTTTTGTCTCAAAAAATTTCATGTAAATATTGCTAAGGACAGGAGATAAGGGATTTACCCATAGTCATGCCAAAAACAAACTTGCAAAAAGATCCCATGAAAACAAAATTCACTATCTTTAATACATAACCTTATGAGACTAATGTGGGTTTGCTACAGTTAAGGAAATAATCATGACGTTCTAATTTATCCTCCAAAATTTCAAGTAAATCATCTACAGGCACTTTTCTTGTGGTACTCGCTTATATACAATTAT
>NC_061087.1:35222535-35242535 GCF_015104395.2 Macrobrachium nipponense | reverse complement strand
ATATATATATATATATATATATATTATATATATATATTTATATATATAGATATATATATATATATATATAATAAGTATAGGATATATATAAAAGTGAGCAATTGTACTCATGTTTTATCGTACTATAGGCGGTATTTGAAGTTTTTTTTTCCACGTAACAGTATGCGACTATATAGTATGGTAGATCGTAAAAGTTTCAGTCTTTAGAGTAGATCTTGGAGTCCAAAAGTCTGATCACTCCTACAATAGAACATCCTGTCTGTCCAACGAAGGCCTATTCCAATTCTCGGCAAGGGAAACAAATTTAGAACACTTTCGGACACGAAAGAAAAGATTCTTTTTGCCAAGATGTTTCGTGGCTCATTATATAATCGTGTATGGTATATTATTTTGCTCACGGAATGGGTGGATCATTTACGGCTTGACACTGATGTATACGGCATCTGATTCCAGTTGCCTTATCATTCATGAATTTAGGCTTAAAATGACTTAAATGCCGAGGCTAAGAAATTCAAAGAAAAATTCTAAGTGCTCTGAGAAAAATATTAAATGTCACGACTTTTTTACATCGGTATCTAAGTTATCTCAAAAAAGTGAACTCATAAATGAGAACATCAGCTTTCCCTTTATTCATAAAATTTAAATTACTGACACCTCTCATTATTCGTATATGTAGATATGGTGGCTTAACTTAAGTCTCGAATTAAGATTTTTAATTTAATAGTTCTAGTTGCTTAAAAAACTTAAAATTTGGCCAATTTTTTATATCAACAGGTAAAAGAAAAAAAATATGCGTATACTCCAATCACGAGAGGTAAGTTTTACCTTCTCAGCAATTGTATCTTCTGATGAACTCGTTAAAATACCCCAGTTTAAGTCTTATACCTATTGCAAAAGATCTCACTATCTTTATCATTCTAAAGCCTCACTTCTATTATATATATATTTTTTGTGCATGTTAAATGCGTAAAGAAACGATTTCTTGGCTAGCAGAAGAACTTGACGGCTTATTCACATAATTGCAGAAAGCTCTATATTTGAATATGCTATTATATTCTAATATATATATACATATATATATATATATATATATATATATATATATATATATTTATATATATATATATAATTATATATATTATATTATATATATAGACTATATATGATATATATAATAGAATATATATATATATATATATATATATATATATATATATATATATATATATATATATATAGAATTATACATAGATATATATAATATATATATATATATATATTATATATATATATATATATATCTTTTTATATGTATATATAATATATATATATATATATATAGATATAGATATATATATATATATATATATATTCTATATCTATATCTATATATCTATATCTATATATATATAGATATATATATATATATATATATATATATATATAATATATATTATATAATATATATCCTATATTAATATTCTATCATATATATATAGCCTATATATATATATATATATATATATATATATAGTAATATATATAATATATATATATATATATATATATAGTATATATATATATATATATATATATATCTCTTCTAATAAAAGGTGCTTTGACGTTTTTGCTAGCTAAAGCACTCGACAATTCATAAATGATTACCATAATTTCATAATTTCATCAAAAATATTAGTTTTATGATGGCTTCTTTCTTATTTAATAGATCGATTCCCAATAAAACTCCCCATTTCTAGTGATAGGGACTTGCAATTTCATTTCACCTTCTCTTTTAGGAAAATGATTTTCCAGACGATAATCAAAAGCCAGGAAAAACCACTTATTCGGAATTGTGAGTCTTTCGAAGCTGGAAAATGAAGACTGCATTCAGTCGATACATCAGCAAAACTTACTTATTTTTTTGCATTCAGTGGCCTAGCATCCTACTTTTGTCAAGAAGTGAGTAGTAAAAATGTTTTTAGTAGTGTAGTAATTATCAGTTAAGTTGAGAGATTAGATTTGACGCTAATGTATTTTGCCAGAATATTGGAAGAGGTAAAATAAAAGAAAAGGGAATTACTGGTCAAAAGTTGAAGGGGTTTATATTA
This sequence comes from Macrobrachium nipponense, assembly GCF_015104395.2. Classification (NCBI taxonomy): domain Eukaryota; kingdom Metazoa; phylum Arthropoda; class Malacostraca; order Decapoda; family Palaemonidae; genus Macrobrachium; species Macrobrachium nipponense. The sequence continues at coordinate 35,240,427 of NC_061087.1, read as the reverse complement.
TATATATATATATATATATATATATATATATATATATATATGTGTGTGTGTGTGTGTGTGTGTGTGTGTGGCATGTGTGCGCGCGTGTGTGTGTGTGTGTTTGTATGTTTTGTCTGTGGGAGATGAACTTGCATGTATTTGAATTTCTCCCGCACGTCAACTACCTGGACAACATATCAACGAAGCGTACCTATACTATGCCCTAGCCGACATATGGCTGCTTTGCAAATAACAGCCAGAAAAACAGTGAAGTAGGAATAACGTCATCATCAGAAAAACAGTGACGAAGGAATAACGTCATCACCAGAAAAACAGTGACGAAGGAATAACGTCATCACCAGAAAAAACAGTGACGAAGGAATAAAGTCATCACCAGAAAAACAGTGACGAAGGAATAACGTCATCACCAGAAAAACAGTGACGAAGGAATAACGTCATCACCAGAAAAACGGTGACGTAGGAATAACGTCATCACCTTTCTGCTCTAATACATTCAGTAATACAACTGCCAATTTCTGGAATGTCCATAGCTTCAAAACAAATACCCAAAATTATATTCAACAATTACTTTACTCTAACATAAACATAAATTTTCTTGCCAAGGGTGCATGCACAGAACATGAACTAAAAATGCCATAAAAGTGGAGAGTTATTGGCACTAATCTCTATGTTAAAATGAACTTTCATTAAGAAAATAAGTCAAACTTTTTTGTGTTCTCGTACTGTACAATTATTTGCATGTTGTTACATGAGCAGGATAATCATATGCAAAAATCTCCATTGTATTCAATTTGATTTTGTTTGATCACACTGACATAACATTATCACATCACAGGAAATATTTCGCTACCGAGAAGTTATACAATAAGAATTAATGTCAGTGACGGGCGAAGTAACTTTGGTCAAGTTTAGTCAAATTTCTCTTCACGAGAGCTGAGCACAGTGTACTTAGAGGTAAATTGCACATTATTCCATGCTTCTTTTTTTAAAAAGGCGCCACTTTAGACAAATGATATTGCCGCTATCATACCTCATACAACACGGCGAATGAAAACGGTGTAAGTTGTTGAAATTAAGTTATCAAAAATAGGGAATAGTATAGTATATATACTTTCGGCAAATGAAGACAATCCAATTTATTGCCGTTATCTTACCTCAAATAATACGAAGTACAAAGAAGTTCAAGCTTCTAAACAAAACTAAACAGGTTTCGTACACGAACGTGAACTTCTTTTCCGAAATACACGTAACCTTAAACAATACTCGGCAGTACGCTACGGTAAATGCACTATGCAAACGTTTCACTAGTTTAAAATATGACTAAAATACCATAAGCAAATTTATACATATTTGGTACAAAATCCATTCAATTGTTTATATCATTAATTGAACTCTAAATTTAACTGCGATGTTTCAGCCTCATACTGAACACAACTTTCTCAACATCATTCGTCCTTCTCCGAAGATTGGCAGAAAGAGATTACGTCATTCCTACGTCACCGGTCTGTGATTGGCCGGGCAGCTGCTTGTCGGCTAGGGCGTATACACTTCGTTAATATGTTACCCGGCACTGTGCATCAATCAACTACTAGACTGTCGACTAATTTCGTTATGGTAAAACATTGTTTCCATGATCGACTTTACGATGTCGATACAAATCTTCCTTGATAATAACCTTCAAGTAAGGTTTGAGCGAAAAGTTGGACACTTGCAAGGAAGTGAAATCGCAAAAAACTTCAAAGGAAATGAATCATAACTATATTATTAGAGCACGCTTACACAGTATATCAAAAGAGTTACTATCGTCTGTTTCACTACATAAATGCTTGCATATATATATATATATATATATATTATATATATATTATATATATATATATATATATATATATATATATTATATATATATAATATATATATATATATATATATATATTTATATATATATATTATATATATATATATATATTGTATATGTATAGTATATATATATATTATTATATATATATAATATATATATATATATATATATATATATATATATATATATATTATATATATATATATATATATATATATATATATATACTATATATATATATATATATTTATATATATATATATATATATAGTATATATATATATATATATATATATATATATATATATATATCCCCTACCCCCCAAAACTACACAAGTGGCAACTCTCACCTTTCAGTAAGCTGGCCAGTCTCTCTATGCAAGCAATATCAAACTAAGGCTAATGAATTCACGTACATCACAAAAATATGTGCCAAACCTTTGGATGGTCCTGTAACCATCACCTAATGTCCTCCGAACCGTCTCTGCATGCCTCCGGAAGCAATGTGACTTTTTCACTAAAAGTATAGGCGATTGCGCCCTCCATTACATGCACAAACGCACAAATCCTCAGCCATGCCTTAGAACCCCCTAGCAACTGGCTGTAGAGGCTTTGACCTCGGGGGCAAATGCATACTCAACTTTCTTTTCTTCAAGGCAGGCTATCACTATGATGGCTTTCTTCTCCAAACTAGGAAAGCTGACACATCTCAACTATTGCATGCATTTACTTTCTTCTTTTTAATATGGCTCAGCCACCTATGTCTTTTGTGCATTCCTTCGCACACCACATCAGCAACTAATGCACAATGTTTTAATTTGCCACATGATTTAGGGCTACCTCCGTTGCTGGAACATTGTGCCTCACCGGATGCACAGAAGTTTAAAAACCCCACGAACAATTGTGTAACGTTGGTTTGATGAAAGACAACTCATACCTTCATATCGTAAGATAAACAGATGTAAACATTACAGAATAGTTGTAGAAACAGGGCGTAGCTGAGACGGTGTAACCAAGGATCGTGTCACATCACGGAACACAACTGGCACAAGGAATTCACAGGGGACTATCGGGACATGTGAGGGTTGTGGTCGAAGTAACACTTTAAAAAAAAAAATGGCGTAAGGTATCAACAACCCCCCTCATCACGAACTATAGATTCAACTTTTCTACTGAAGGAATGTGTCACCAACCCTTTTGTCAAGGAAATATCTTCATGAATTTTTTTTTTTCATGGAAGTGCGACGCGACCCGCTCGTAGAATATTGTGACTCCTGAGTTATCCCAGAACATACCTGAGACAATATTACCGAGGACATCTCATCCGTTGCAAAGGCAGTCCTAGCATCGCCATTTATGGTAGACTCGACTCGACCTCTGGTATTTGTAGAACCCAGCGTTTCCATCGTCACATCACGTGAAGTTGGGAATTCTCTAAGTCCCCAGTGTGCGTCCGTATTAAAAAGTCTACATGATCATAGAACAATTAAAGTCTGTCTCACCACACAAATCTGTCATAAATTAATATACTCAATCTCATAGTCAAATATTAAAAATTCCTCATTAATCTTTACCCACTGATCCTCATAAAAAAAAAAAAAAAAAAAAGGGGGGCAATCCTATATCTGACAACACCCATAAAAAATAACCCTTATGTCTACGCAAAACCCCTTTTACTGTTTATATAATTAACCTCCATGACATATAATGTCGAACTGTCCATTCTATCTAACTTCACATACCCTGATAAATCTATCTCTGTCTAAAATAGAAATGCTATTTAAAGATTAACCCTAATCACGACATCTTTTCGTAGGAAAAGAAAAAAAGATAATAGCAACAATAATAATTGGATTTTCCCCATTACAAAACATACACAGAGAAAAAAAAGACTAAATTATAAACCCAACGAGTTCCCAATAAGACGCAGGATGTATCATTACGGAATTTGCTACCGCAACATCTCATCGACCAGAAACGACCGGAAACAACCCCCTTACCTACATCTCCGTGAATGCCATAATCAACATCTCTGAAAATAGTGCAATCTCCGAGTATTCAACTCTGAAAGGAAAACTCGCAACCAGACCTCTACAGCATTATCAGCAAAAATCCCCTGTGACCACCTCAGTGCTCAAACCACACTATAGATTTGTCTAGTCAGACTTGCAACCTCAGAAATCATTATTCTCCAAATAACCCCAAAATTCTAATACTAGCACTATATAACCACATTTCACACTTACCTCCAGAATATCACCAAAGGTACCCCAAAAAAAAATTGTCCTTAAAAAACATAACTACCCCATGAGACTACCCCGGTATTAAAACCATATTCCACCCTATTTGGGATATAAACCACAGCAAACCATAATTTCACATTATTATCGCCAAAAATATAACTGGTGAATTATAAAAATACACCCCTCCATTAAACACAATGCAGTAGTGTCACCCCCCCCCCCCTCCTCCCAATAGTTTTTGAATATAAACAAAAGATTCATCGTCAAAGGCACCAGCGTTTGCGCTGTTTCAATTGAATAAACCAGGCACCCAAGAAAATGTGTAAGCTAATATTGTGGAATGTGTAAGAGCGTATCACTATTGGGGGGCAGATCTTTGTTTGGGGGGTGTGTCCCACCCCACCCGTCTCAGATACAGAAAGATGCGAGGCCTCCCCTCAGAGTTCTGGGAGTTTTAATGTGAGGGGCTTCTCAGGCAGGTCATTCCCAGAGTTCATCAAAACTTCCACTATTGCAATCCCAGTACATCATACAATAGCATCGAAAACATGGATCATTTTATGTACATTGTCAGTGGAGACACTACCTCCTAAACCCATTTTAGATGTTTTCATTTCCCTACCCATTCTGCCGCTTAATCAAAAAGTTGAACTATGTTCTACAAGGCTTTTGTGCCTTTCTGTTCTTATATAGTCCACTGAGGTCCCACACTATATCCCTGTGTTCCTTTGAGCCATAAGCTGCTTTTAAAACAACGCTTGCAAATCAGCCCCAGGTACACATTTTGCAAATTGGAACTCCGGCAACGATGGGAGACATCACCCTTAATGAATCTAACAAAGCTTGCCTCTCTAAATGCCTCTACATCATTTGTTATGTTTTTTTGCGCCTTTAATAATGATTCCACATTTTCAATAAAGATTGCACTGGTTGCAAAAGCGCTCCATCTACATTCCCCTACGCCTTACCACGCACTAAACATTCGTGACAATGATGAACCAGTCGTAGTACCCTTTAGCATATGCCATTTTCCTATCGTTACGGAACTTTTCTGTTTTATGACATTTTCCCGGACCTCAATAACATATGCATTTATATACACCACAAAACCCAATCCGAAAAATTAATACAATAAAAGATGACAAAAAACAAACATGCAACACGTACCATTAAATCATCCCACAAACAGCTTGTTTGCAGACAGGTTCACACAAAAATAACACCACACACCATCGAGAGATAAAAAAAAAGTGCAAATGCTTCGCCAGCAACCACCTCTCTCACTCACACTTCCAACCACCTAGCAACCAACCCTCGCTCTGTCTCACTCACTCAGACCCTCGCCTCTTTTCTCTCTTCGGGCGTAACTCACAATAACCAAAAAAAAAAAAAAACCTCGCTCATGTTATTTACAAAATCTCTCCAGTGTCCATTGAATTCTCGAGAGACATCAAATAAAAATACACTTTGAGCGAAATTCATCCACCATAAAAAAGAGAAACAAAAAAGGGGAAAAAAGAAATAAAATTACACTCCCATCTTCATATGACTGGACCAACTTGTATATGCATACAACATTGTGTAACCTATTCACCATACCAAATAAAAAAAAAAAAAAAAAAACATAATATGCAAAAATTAACTTTTTCCTTATACATTGGACATCCTAGTTTTTCACGAATCACTAACCAGCTAAACTGTCTGAGGTGCAGAGAGAGAGACCTTACCTTACCTTACAGACCTTACATCTTGTTCGGGTTTGCCCCAGGTCCCTAGTGTGAGGCCCCTCTAATGTCTATCGCAGGAGTTGCTAGTACATCTTCCGGTAAAATATTTTGCATCTTCCAAATCTTGGATGGGGCTGGGATGCGTTTAGATATTTTTTCGAGCTTATTCTTAAACACATCTACGCTCCACTCCTGAATATATTCCTCAGTGAGCTGGCAACGCATTGAATAGACGCTGTCATTATCGATTCCTGGTGCGTATGGGATTAATGTCCTGTGTGCTTTCCTTATTTTTTTCCTGGTATAGTTTTTTGGCACTATTAATCTACCTCTGCTTGCTCTTTCTGATATTTTTAGTTTCCATGATATTTTCTGCTATTCCTTCTATCTGTTTTCCCTGCCTGAATTCGCAATGTAGCGGTTCTCTTCTCTTTCTAGACTTATAATTTTAAGAATTGGTAGTCTTTCCCAGTAGTCTAGGTCCTTACTTCTTCTATTCCTTAGCCGTAAAGGACTTTTTACACTCTCTCTTTGTGCAATATCCTTTTGATAGTGTGGGTACCAATAGCATATTGCAATATTCAAGTGACTACGAACATATGTTTTATATAAAGCATAATCATGTGTTCAGCTTTTCTTGTTTTGAAGTGCATTTAAACAACATTCCCATTTTTGCTTTACACTTTTGCAACAGAGTTGCCTATTTGATCATTGCATAACATGTTCCTATTCATAATCACACAAGGTCCTTTAACTGCTTTGCTTATTTTGTGATGGTCTCATTATTTAGGTCCCTTATATGCATAATAGCTTTCTTTCCTCTGTCCTCCATAATTTTTGATTCAAATTTATCAGAAGTTAATACCAAAATCCTATTACCTCTGCCCATCATATAACTTTGTTAAGGTCTCTTTGTAGAGCGGTTCCTATCTTCATCACAAGTAATTTCTACCCCCCTAAAAACTTTTTACAAAAAAATTCTTGTGTCATCTGCGAACTACCCACTACTGAATCCTTACATTTATTGTCTTATGTCTTCATCCATACGAAAAACAGTGATTGCAGCTAACACGTACCTTGCGGCACACCGATATTAACCTGTGCTTGCATCCGATTTCCGTCGTTGCACTAACTATCTGTTTTTCTGTGTGTAAAAAATTCTTTACCATCTTCTACTTTATCCGCGATATTGTGTTTTCTAATTTTCTTCGCTATATATATTATGGTCTACTTTATCAAAAGCTTTTGCAAAGTCTAAATAAACCACATCTGTTTCATTTCGCTTTTCAAATATTTTTTTTGGAAGAATATGTTTCACGGTGGACTAACGTTGGGTTTGTGTACTTTTTTCGGGTGACGAACATGTTGTCCTTTATTAAACAATTATTTTTTTTATTACATGTTTCATAATATTTTTCTTCATTACCCTTTCATACACCTTTCATAATATGTGATGTTCGACTCACAGGCCTATAATTACTTGCCTCTATCTTGAATCCACTTTTTGAAAGTAGGGGTACTATATGCTAATTTGTGCTCATCCATATCTTCCTGTATCTACACTTTGTCTTAATACTATTGCAAAGTGGCTTTGCGGATAGAATGAACTCTTTCTTTAACACAATAGCAGGAATTCCATCGGCCTCTGCAGCACTCCATTTTTAATTTCATTAATCAGCCTGCACAATATCAGCTTCATTAATATCTATGTCACTAAATATTCACATTTTCATCCCTTACTTCTATATCTTATCCTCATTATCTCTTCTAGGGGTGAAATTCTCTCTTATATCGTTTCTGGCCAGTAATGTTGCAAATTTCCTTTTTTTCATTCGTTTAATCCTCCCTCATTCCTCATAGGGCCTATTTCTATTCTTCTTTATTCTCTTCTTCGCATATGAGTATAATAGTTTGGGGTTTTGCTGATATTTAATAGGGTTTTTTCTTCAGTCCCGATTTTTCATTTTCTTTTTGATTGTATAACTTTTGTTTTGCATTTTCTTATCTTACTTTTTAGTGTCTATAACTTTCCATTCATTTTTTTCTTTTGCAAGACCTTTTTTCATTTTCTGATTTTCTGGCACAGAATCCTTCTGTCCCTCTTGTATGCTGTAATGAGTTTACTTTTCTTCTCGGTATATATTTTTCCACTATTATCTCCAATATTTTATATAATATCTCCGTATTTACCCTTATGTCATCACTTTACGAAATGTTATCCCCATCTTTGTTTTTAATTCTCTTTAATTTCTGACCATTTTATATTTTCACTGTAGAATTTGTTATTTCAATATACCTTCCCATTTTCATTTCTTCTTATCTCTATTTTCACTTGCTTTTGGATGAACTGTTATTCTATGACATATGGTCTGAAAAACTCGCATTATAACTATTATTTCTTTAACATAATCATCTCGTTCACAATACTAGGTCTAAGTTTTTCCTTTCTTGTTGGCAGGTGAATTTATTTGTTGAATGTTGTATTCTAGTACATATCTAATAGCTTTTCAAATTGCCTCTTATCTTCTGCAGCTACTATTACTCTCTTTTTTATATGTTATGTCCAACCACAATCTCTATTCGTTCTTTCCATTCTACGAAAAGGAAGTTGAAGTCACCAGATAGGAGATAGTCCAGTCCTTGTGATTTCTACATATATCATCCACTTTTTCAATTATTAAGTCAAACTCTTTAGTATTAGGAGTCTATCTATTACTATGTTCATCAATTTTTCAGATTCAAATTCTCGCTATTAGTTTCACATTCTGAGTTACTATTTTCTCATATATTTTTTCCTTGTTTTTTGTCTTTCCAATATTTTGCGGTTTCCCCCTTGAATTCCTATTTTTTCTATCTGATCTAATAAGTTTTGGAACCCTTTATTTGATCTATCATTCCCATCTCTTGGGAGTACCAGGTTTCACTTATATTCCATTATATCTATTATTCTTTTCATTTTGGGTTTAGTTTTTTCTTCTAATCTCTTTTTTCTGTTTGAGTTACTCGGAACTAAACCCTGCGCATTCATCACTATGTGGGTTGCGTGTTTTCTCCTTCATTTTAATACTGGTAGTAATAAGGATTTTCCCATGTCTCTTTTCCTGTTCTGGTATGTTGTTTTCTTTTTTCATTTCCAGAAATTCTTGACTTAAAAATCCAACTTTTCCATAATATTTGATCTTCCTTCATCATATTATTAATTTTTGTGTCTGAATCTGAGGAGAGAGAGAGAGAAGAGAGAGAGCCACTTCCTCAACACAAAACTCCTTGGATACAAGAAAAACCCCGAGTTGCCTAGTTGACATAATTATAATCCTTTTCCTCCCCAAAATATATGTCTAACATCCCACCAGTCCTCTTCGTTTAGTCATACCTACAGTTATAAATGTTATAAAAAGTTTTTTAGATTCTGCCACCAAAACGTATCTACCCCTATCAAACTACACAGTGGCACTCTTTACCTTCAGTCGCTGGCCGGTCTCTCCTGCAGCATATCAAATAGGCTAATAGTCCCCACAGCCCGGACCGTTTGGATATACAACGAACGAGATACTGACTGAACCCTACCTGTATTTAGGAGTGCTTGTAAACTGTGAAACTGACCGTCTGCCGAAATATAGGTTGGCTTACTTAACAAGCCCCACTATTGCTCGTTAGATTTTGGGTCTAGATCCATATATGAATACCAGATGAACTAATATATAATAATCTGCAGACTCTACTGATTATAGAATGACCATTGACAGACATTTTATGAGGGTGGGTTCCCCTGACAGACGCACTGAAAGAGGGGTTTACTTTGATCTAATCCAACTTAGGAGATTACCGAGTAAAATTTATACTACAATAGCGCTGCACATCCTAGAATACTGTGGTAGTAGGACAGACGTTTTAAGTGGGCGGTTCCCCTGAACAGACGCCCCACAAGAGCGGGGAGGGGGAGACAGGAATCTGCATCCATCGTGGAGATGCCCAAAAAAATTTGTACTACAATTGCATTGCACATCCTATAATGCTTGTGATTGTATTGACAGACATTTTAGTGGGTGGTTACCCCCTGACAGACACCCCACAACGAGTGGGGGAGGGGGAGGGGGAGGGGAAACAGGATCGCATCTAACATGGAGATACCAAGTAAAATCTGTACTACCAATAGTTCTGCACATCCTAGAGTACTGCGGTGGTAATGAACGACTTTTAAGTGGTAGTTCCCCCCTTTCAGACACCCCAACAACGAGTGGGGGGAAGGGGGAAGGGGGAAGGGAGGGGAGACAGGATCCTCCATCCAAAATCCGGAGATAACAAGTAAAATTTCTACTACAATAGCCATTGCACATCCTAGAAATGCTGTGATGTAATAACCATGACATTTTCGTGGGTGGTTACCCCCTGACAAACACTCACATGAAGTGGGGAGGGTGAGGGGGCGACAGGAACTGTATCCAACATTGGAGATACCATGTAAAAGTTGTACTTCATTTAGCACTTCATAGCCTTGGAATTGCTGTTTGTATGACAGACATTTTAGTGGGTGGTTTTTCCCTGACAGGACACCTCCGAACAGATTGCAGGGGGAAGGCAAGCCCCTGATAATGAATGTCTAGATTAGTATACTATATCCTCTGTTATTTATCAGTAACCAGTGTTTCCCAACCTTTTAACACTTTAAGGAACCCCTGAGCAAGTTTCCTCATCCCAAGGACCCCAGACAACACCACCACACACATACACACACACACACACACACATATATATTATATATATATTAGTCATATCACATTCCGTGATTCTATACATACATCGAGCTACAATGTCCCTTTAATATCTAATTCGCTCTACCTCGGAAATTATATATTTTCATATATGCTTAAACCGAAGGGAATTTTTACCTGAATATTAGATTTGCCTTGTCCCAGCAAATCTATTATCGTGTAAAAAATTCCCCTTCGGTTAGCATATATGAAATTATAATTATTCCGAGGTAAGCGAATTACGATATTAAAGGACTTGTATCTCGATGTATATATATATATATCATATATATATATATATATATATATCTATATATATATACTATATAATATATTTGTTGTGTGGTGTGTGTGTGTGTGGTGTGTAAGCATTTGTATTAAGTACCTTTATTAAAACAGAGGGAAAAATCTCCGCACGAATTATGTTACGTAATTAAATTATAGGACCTACGATTTCTCACGCATATTTAACGAAAAATATATCTTATAAATAACAAATAATTAATAAACTTGAATTTCTTACGAACACCTGTGCGATCGTTCACGGGACCCTAAGGTTCCGGCGGAACCCCGGTTGACGATTGCTGATCTAACACAAAAATTATTTATTTGTTTCATATAAATACAGTCATCTGTATGGCCCATGATATTCAGTCATATTATTATTTTTGTCAGCAAGCAACGACGTTCAATTATAGAGGGGCGCCCTGGGTTTAGTTGCTCAAGGTTTAAGTGTTTGCAACTAAAAATACTTTTAAAGTTTCCAATAGATGACTCTAATACATATATTTTGTATTCCCCGTGGTTTTCCTCATACAGCAAAATTCTATAGAGATAAAACGTAGGAGCTCGAATTTTATGAGAAAATTTTTTAATTTTTGATGTATTAAGTAAATATTTTAATCTTTCTGTTAGTTGCTATAACATCTTACATTCCATAAGATTATTTCAATTATATCTGTTTTCCTTAGGTTTAAAGATTCTAACCATTAAAATTTATAATTCAAGCTTCCTTGATCTCGCTGGACTGGTAAGCGTTTTTGTACAATGGTAGGGATGGGGCAAGTTTGGCACACCGTTTTTTGATAACAATAGTAAGCATATTAATTTATATATTTACTTTTTGTTTCTGATTTTTGGAGGGATAATGAGATTAAATGTGTCCTACGTCATTTCCTCACATTGTTCTCCCAGTTGCAGCCCCTGGATTTTATGGTTTATGAGACATCGAAGAAATGTGTTAACAGAGCATGTGATTCGTGGATGACTGGTAATCCCGGATCACAGTATGCCAATCTGTGACATTCCTGGTAAAGTTCCTCGCCTTACCTCTAGCTGTCACTTATTCCTGATGTTTTCAATTGGTTTAGGAATTCATGGAATTTCAACTTTGAATTACAGACTATTTCAAGATTTTTGATTTTACGGGTGGTTATGTACCAGATTGAGAAGATGTCGAAAAGCACGTGGGGCTTCGATCAATCATCAGGTGATACAGAGTTTAAGAACTGCTCCTGTTGATCCAGATAAAACTCATCTGATGAGAGCCTTTGTTGGTAAGGCCAGGAGAAGTGGGGTTCCCAGTGCGGGCATGTAAATGTGGGAGCATGAAGACTTAGACGAGGATTTATTTCACACCTTGCCACAATTTACAACAGATGATGATCTGAAGTTATTCCAATTCCTATATTTTGTATTTTGGAAATTCAGAGGGTATTTTTTGCTTTTTATTGTAAATGCAGTAGTAATTTTCTTTTAATTATCATGTGCCACCTTACCCCATAATTGGTGCCAACTTAACCCTGGGGCAAGTTGTCACGAAAGTTAATTTTTTTTCTAAAGCTTATTGTTATCGTTATGTTTGTAGAGCAAACAACAATTATTTTGCTCTATGATAAGCAAATAATAATATTTTGCAATGGTGGTAAGATTTAGCAAAATTTTTGTTTTATATTCGCAAAAACCAAATTGTAAAAAGTTTGCAACTAGCCCCGGTCTCCCCTACTCGCTTAGCTTTTGTTTACGAGATGAAAATTAATGTAGCGGGTGTTGGAAGACTGGCACTATAAAGTAGCATATCAAGTTTCTTAGCAATTATTAGAGTTATTGCTGTAAAATGTCTCTGTACATACATTTTGTTAAATGAGTTACGCACCCCTTAAATCGAATAGTATACATATGTAATATATGCCTTTTTTTTTCGGCTGGTGTAAAATTCGTCAGATTATAATACACCTGGCAGAGGATCTCTTTTTTTAAACAATCTTCTCTACTACACTTTTTATTTTCGAGCATTTCTTCTCTCAAAAAGATTATGAATAATACAAGAGCAAACTAGACCAAAAAAAAAAATAACACCTAGCGTTAATGTAAAGAAAACAAGAGAATGACAAATGATTTGGGGGGGGGGCAGGGGGGGGGATTGTCATTTTTTTCTATCGTTAATGTTTAATGAGTCAGTGTTTTAGCGATTGTTAGGGTTAGTGAGTAAGCGTTTAGGAATGTATTATGAGTAAGTGTTTGATGATGTTAAGGTTTAGTGACTGTTTAATATTTCAGATTCAGTGATGGGTTTACTGAGTCTTTAGCGTTTAGTGAATGTTTTGTGAATGTTATTGAATGTTTATTGTGTAAGTTATTCAGAGATAGGTTTTGTCTTTAGGGTTAGTAAGGTTTTGTTAATGTAAGTGAACGTTTAGTGAATGCTTTGTGAATGTAGTGGTTTAGTGAATGATTTAGTGGGTGTAAGTATTCAGTGAGTGTTTCGGGTTCCTAGTGGATTTTTTGCGAATTTTAAGTGAGCGTTTTAGGATGTCTTGTAATGTTATGTTTAGCAAATGTTTTAGTATGTAAGTGGTTTATTAGTTTTAAGAGTGATGTTCCATTCACTGTTTAGTATTTAATAAGTATTTCGGGTTTTGTAAGCAATTAAGTAATTTTAATGAGTGCTTAGGGTTTAGTGAATGTTTAGTATTTTAATTAATGTTTTAGGATTAATTGCGTGCTTAGTGACATGTTTACTGAGTGTTTTGGGTATAATGAGTATTTAGTAAATTTAGTGTTTTAAGTGTTTTTATGAGCATTTAGTGTATATGAGTGCCTATGAGTGTTGGGTAAAGTTCAAGAGTGTTTTTGTGTTATTGATAGTGTGTTGTGAGTGTATGTTAAGTGTGTGTGTGTGTGTGTGTGGTGTATATATGATGTATGCAAGTGTGAGTGCTTACTGAGTAATGCATTGTGAGTGTGTGGGTGGTTTTTAGTGATTGGTATTACATGACTGTTTAGTTAGTGGCTTCTCTACCTATGACAAGAAAGTACCTGTATTTACAACATGAGCCATTTATCTTGACACTGCTAGATCCAAGAGCAGATGCTTAGCCTGACCACAATTGGTTGGAGTGCCTTAGGTGTTTTTCGTGAGGTTAATTTTTTCTCTGTGAAACTGGGTCGAATAATGAATAAGTAATAGTAATAAATATAGTACTAAGAGCTAGACGAGACCTTTCAATTGGCCTTCCGAAGTCACTCTCGGCATGGAGATCGCTACTTCGTGATTGACGCCCTATGCTTGCACCAACAGCTGACTATTTGGCACATTCGGTTGTCCGATTTTTATGCTGTTAGAGACCGCATATAAATCATATTAACAATGATAAATACTTGAACAGACGGAGGATATAATATGATGTTAGTGCCCTGTCTACTGATATTAATGAACAGATAAGAAAATTTACTAGTGGAAATTAGCCGAATACTGGTCGTCAACGCCAGCATCGATAGTAATATGTATTGAAACACATTACATAGGCTGCCTGTGTTGTGTGCCGGCTGGAGTTTTAAGAGACAAACGCACTCAGTCGCTTTAAACATCAAACTGAGTATCTTTTTTATTTGATTTAGATTTTCTTCCTGAATTATATGGTACACTTATCTTGGTGATAGTGTACAGATCATTTGAGTGAGGGCAGCCGAAAATAAGTGGACTATTAAGATAATTGACATGATAATTATAGGCCAACTTAATTTGGGGAGTCAGGCGCTCCAAGTTGTATATCGTCAACTTCAGAGAGTAATAAAATGGTGGAAAATGTTTAATCTTATAGTTTGCTTATACGAACAATTCCTTCACATTTCCGTTTCCAGAATTATTTTTTGGTGTTGTGATACATCATCTCTTGTGAATTAGTCTAAGTAATCACCCCAAACTTCTCAAATTGTCAACCTCTACATTACGATAGTCAAGTCTTAGAGAATCCCGTCTCAAGAATAGAGCATGGATCCATCTGAATGAAGAGATATATTCCATTGTATTCCCTACCACACCGATTAATGTTAAATAAATGTATACCTTCCACACTTTTCCTCTTTCAAAGGCAACTGTTCCTAGTCATTAAATATATCCATACCGCTTTGATGGGTCTGTACAGCACCTGATGCACTCCGAAAACCATCTCTTGCCTTACCTCCTGAGCGTGTGACTTTTTCACTAAAGTATCGGGCGATCGCACCCATCACTATACACAGAAACGCACATTTCCTCAGCCACCCCTTAGAGCCCCTAGCAACTGGGTGTAGAGGATTCAACCTCACAATTTCTTTCTTTGAGGCAGGCTTCACTATGTTGCTTTCTCTCTCCAGCCAGGAAGCCTTGACACCTCACAATCTATCGCACGCATTTATTTTCCTTCTTTTAATATATATATATATATAGACATAATCTAGATATATTAAATATATATATATATATAATCGAGCTACAATGTCCTTTAATATCTAATTCGCTCTACCTCGGAATTAATAATCTAAATAACTGCTTAACCCAAGGGAATTTTTTTCTTGATAATAGAACTTACTTGGACCCGGTACAAACCCATGGACATTCCTGGATTGAAAAGACCTCTATGGGTTCGCGCCGGGTCCAGGTAAGTCTATTATCAGAGAAAAAAAATTCCCTTCGGTTTAAGCATTATGAAAATATATAATTCCCGAAGTAGAGCGAATTCGATATTAAGGACATCACGCAAAATGTTGATTTGATTTATATATATGTATATATTTATATATATAGATATATATATATATATATATATTATTGTATATATATTTATATATATAATATATATATATTCTATATATATATATATATATTATATGTATGTATATATAATATATAATATATATATATCTATATATATAAATAAATATATATATATATACTATATATAATACATATATATATGTATATAAATATTATATATATATATATATATATATAATATATATAATATATATTATATATATATAGTACATAGTCACCTGGCTTCTGCATATGTAATATATATATATAATATATATATATATATATATATATATATATTATATTATATATCGATATATACGTATATATCTATATTAGTATATATATATAAATATGATATATAATATATATATAAATAATGATATATATATCTATATATATATATTATATATATATATGTATTATATATTGTTATAAGATATATATATAATATATATATATCTATATATATATATAATATATATATATTATATAGGATATATATATATAGAATATATTATATATATATATATAATATATTATATAGATCTATATATATATATATATACTACCTACATATATATATATATATATATATATATATATATATATATTTATATATTATGTAATATATCTACTACTACTTATATATATTCGCTATATAATATATGTATGTATATATATCTAGCTATATATATATATCTATTACATATACTATATATATCTATATATCATATATATACTATATATCTCTATTATATATCTATCATATCTATATATATAATATCTATCTATCGATATGTTATATATATATATCTATATATACATCTATTATATATTATAGCATTATATATATGTCTCTTAATATACATAATATATATATATTATATCGATCTATATATTATATATATAGAGTCTATATCTATATTCATATATAATGTATACTATATATACCTCTATTATATATATATACTCTATATATATATACTATTATAATATTATATGTATATTATATATCTATATATATATTGATATATAGTATATTATATATATATATATATATTATATTATATAATAATATGTGTGTATATATATTCCTATCACATTACCGTGCATCATATACATATATCGAACTACAAATGTCTTTATTATCTAATTCGTTCTGCCTCGGAAATATATATTTTCATTATGTTTAACCGAAGGGGAATTAAATTAAGCGATATGGAATTGGCGATCGCCAGTCTATTATCGCTTAATAAATGCCCCGCTCGGTTAAACATATATGAAAAATATATTAATTCTGATGTAGAGCGAATTAGATATTAAGACATTTGTAGTTCGAATATGTATATGTATATATATTTACTCATTCTATAGATATATTATATATATTATGTAGATATATATATATATATATATATATATATATATATATATGCATATATATTTTTATATATTATATATTTATTTATGATATTATTTTTAGGTTTGTAGCTCGCCTTGTCTCAACAGTTTCATCTAAATGGAAGTATTTAGAAGAGCAGCCAATTTTTCCACTCTTAACATCAGCTGACTTTAGGCGGAAACTCAAAGCAGGCCAGACCTAGTCGGCCGCATGCGTCGGATGGGTGGGGGAATAAAGACTCCTTCAAGCATTCCGGGAACGTATCCAAGGGGAGTGTGTAGCTAGTTAGGTCTTCGTAGGCTACTATTAAGATTTCCTTATCCTGTGAACTTCTCTGGCAGTATTTCTTTTTCCATGATGACCTGCAATGGATGAAAAGCTGCCCTACACCCAGGGTGCGCGCCTGCAGTCCTTCCTCAGTTCAGCACAGTCTTGGACCCAGATAGACGTCCAAGCCATCCCCGCCCCTCCCCATAGGTCTAACAAAGGCCACTAACTGGCATGCCCTGGACTCCGCGGACAAAGCCAACACCAACTTATCCAAAGCTCCTCTACATAAGGCACCCAGGTAAACGTCTTGAAACACAGTCATATTGCCAGTTCTTTTCCACTGAATCAAATAAACTCTTCCACATTTATCAATTCAAATTCCTACATATCAAACGAACCTCCCTTTGTTCCTTTTCTGCCTAGTGGCTACATGCTACCTTTTGCGATCGTCCCAGATAAACAGTCTTCTTGCACATTTCTTCAAGCACTAGAGTTCATTCCCCTTGTTTGTGTTAAAAGATAAACACCCGCCATAGTGATTAACTGTAAAATTGTGAA
>NC_061087.1:35205035-35217535 GCF_015104395.2 Macrobrachium nipponense | reverse complement strand
AGATTTCCTGGAAAAGGAATTTGAACTAATTCGTAAGCAGCATTCATCTTTAAGGTATCCTAACCATTTACTAACTGAGAAAGCAATTCATGAAGCAAACGTAATTTTGTACCGACCCTCAAGTCAAGATCAGAGAGACACCAAACAATAAAATAAAAATCCCACACCTGGACAGGATCAAGACGGTGAACAGGCTCTCGGAAAATCTAACAATTTTGCCTACCCAAATACCCTAGCTAAATCCCTGATTAACGTCCAACAAAAGCCAATCCCCAAAGACACAGGAGGATCGAAATCCCATGCCTTGACTGTGACTAATGTTACATCGGCTTTACAGGAAAATCACTTCCCCAGAGATTAATACTACATAAACGGTCAGTTAGGTATGGACAAGAGAGCTGAGATATTTTTAACCGTATAAATAACCGTAACCACAGAATAAACTGGAATTTGTCAAGTATGATTCATAGCAGTAAATGTCACTTACAAGAACAAAATGACATAGTCGGCCTTGATTAAACAAAGACAGGTAATGAAGATCTCAAGGGGCGCCTGGGAGTAGATATCAGGGATAAAGTCTTCCTTCAACCACCGCTTAAGAAGATTAAACAGAAATTATCAACCGCCTTTTCTGTAACTTTCCTCATTCATTACCTACCTAAAGGGAGAGACAGCAGCAGTCTCTGAAATATGGTACTTACTTTCTATATTTTGGCATTTTTATGGGCTCTTTTTATGAAATGGAATACTGTTGTAACAGAACATTTTTACCAGTCACACACACACACACACACACACACACACACACACATATATATATATATATATATATATATATATATATATATATATATATATATATATATATATATATATATATATATATATGTGTGTGTGTGTATGTGTGTGTGTGTGTGTGTGTATGTGTGTATGGTGGACACCACTTTGGTCATTAATGTATCCAAATGCAAATCTAATGTTTTATAGTATATAAATATGTGCATGCCGTTTTTTTGCTTTGCTAGACTATAAACTTCCTTATTCTGTGCAATGCTACTCCCCCAACATCATGTACTTCTTTCTTTAAATCTAAATTTCCTACCTCGTTTTACGATTAAATATAAAGTTATCCTTTCCCGTTCCATCGATCTTCTTTCTCTCAGCCATTTCAAAAATATTTTCCTTTTCACCGCACCACTCCCATTCTTCCCCAATATCTTCCGAGCCATTACCTTTCTCTTGGAATCTTTCCTTTCATGTTATTCTGTTTTATTCGAATGCTCAGGATATTCAATTTTCATACCTGACCTTCACGAAATTTTCAATTTAACTTTTACATTTTGTTTCTTGTTTGTCTTTTTTGTTTTCCATTTAAAATTTTTGCCATTTTTTTATGTATACTTATGCATCTTCTTTCTTTCATTCCTTGCCGACTGATTGATTACGTTCAAATTTTCCTTTAAATCTTTGATTTTCCCAGCCATTTTGTTAATCTTGCTTAAGCCATTGATATGTAGTTCTTTCAGTTATTCCGTATGTAAACAAAATCCTACTGCATTATCTTTAATGTATTTTTGTTTTGTTTTGTTTATTGATGGCAGATAAAAGATAATCACTGGCACCATGTAAAACCATTATCAGAACATTATGGTAAAATACTGCAGATATAAGCGCCTAACCAACTGCAGATTTTCACTTGTCTCACATTTCATCAGACATCAGGGTTATCCAGCTAATATGCAAAAAGCAGTTCCTACATCCAGGACTCTGTCTCTCTCTCTCTCTCTCTCTCTCTCTTTCTCTCTCTCTCTCTCTTTCTCTCTCTCTTTCGTATGTTGTTCACACACGTATGGTCATAGAAATTCAGCATCCGGGAGTCTGTAGAACGATGGAATTCTCCTTCACTAGGGATTAGGCTAATTAATATCACTTGTCTCCTGGCCTAACAGCCCATTTAATTTTGCTATAAAGGCTTAATGAAGCGGTGAGCCAGCTTCAAAGATTTCTTTAGTGGCATTCATGGCCTCGTATTCTCGATACTGGAGTCCTTCTCTTTTAATAACAAGAAATTCAGGATTTTTCTCGTCTTGATAACGTGATGGAGACCCAGGATTACTGAATCTCTTCGAATTCATTTGTTATCTTAGAATCTATACGGCTTATTCTTGTCAACTCCTATTATGAGATAGTGAGTGAAGCACAATTTCTTGATTGTAAAACGCCGAGGTTTTTTCAAGTGACTGAATTTTCCATATACCATCTGACGAGTTCAATTCGATTGATATTGGATGACCGAAGGAATATTGATGACAACATTTTTCTGTACCAAGTTATGACTTTTAGTGTACGAGTCTGGGGCGTTGAATAGAAGCTTAATAAACTGTATTTATTTCTCCTAAACATATTGACACCAAGTTCGCCTGTAAATCACCGCACACCATCAGAGGGGCTTTCCAACCAATTGGGATCCTCTCTAAACCCACCTCACATCCTCGCCATAAAGTAGACTTCATTCGTCGGGGTTAACCAAATTAACCTAAATTAACCAATGTCTATGCGAGTCGTTTACACCTTGTATATCGGCCGGGGTCTCTGGGAGCTCGTATAATACGGACGTGAGATGTTGGAGAGAAACTATATGAGTCAGGGCCACGATTTTTCCGGACAATAAAGAGAGTGAAAGTGTATTTCACTTTAAGGGTTTTGTTGTAATGAGTTTTTTTTTTTTTTCATCTGCTTTTCTTGTTTATTAATACTTTTGCTTCTTCCTTCTTGGACGTTTTTTTTATGTAGTTTTGGCCCTTAAAAATGTATTTCTAGTGTTAGTAACTTCTTATTAATAACTCAGCGTTTAAGAAAAAAACACCCGAATTCTTGTAATTACTCATGAAATCTAAGATTTTTATTTTAAATTATGATGTAATGAATAGTTTGCACTGGAAATAAAATTGATTCTTCGTTCGTATATTTCTGTTTCCGATGGAGAAATATAAATTATACGACACACACACACACACACACATATATATAATATATTATATATATAATATATATGTGTG
The DNA here is from genome assembly GCF_015104395.2 of Macrobrachium nipponense. Taxonomy (NCBI): domain Eukaryota; kingdom Metazoa; phylum Arthropoda; class Malacostraca; order Decapoda; family Palaemonidae; genus Macrobrachium; species Macrobrachium nipponense. The sequence continues at coordinate 35,214,476 of NC_061087.1, read as the reverse complement.
TGTGTGTGTGTGTGTGTGTGTGTGTGTGTGTGTGTGTGTGTGTTACGAGGTTCTAAACTCGGTACAGAGTCTCAAAAGTAAAAAGACCAAAAATATCTGTTAACCCCTCCTCAGAAGTATGTTGGTAGCAATGACCGTAGAACAGTAAGGTGCTGATCTCACATAATTACCTAAGGTAATTAAATCAGACTCGATAACTACAAAAATACATTTATTTGAGAATAAAAGGATTAACTAAATAAATCAAGTTGTCAAAGAAACAAAATGTTTAACTGAATAAGTCAAAATTCAAAATCCAAATGGTTCAAATAACCCTGGGGATCGGATCAAACCCGTCCACCTCTTTCTCTACAATAACTAACATTAGTTTAGTCATAAAATAGGCAACTAGAAAAGTCACAACTCAGTCATATATGTAACATCACTCCATTAAGGGAAACTCCATACTTCCTGGTCTTCAGGTTACCAAACCTGGCAGACTTGCCTGAAGGGCCAGAAACGTCTGTAACAAAGAAGAAGGATCCTATATAAATAAATTGCAAATAAACCCAAATGACATAAATTAAAATGTCATATGGAAAAGGACATCTCTGAAACAAAGGTTTAAAATATAAAAAAAAACAATGCCACACTCGGGCTTAAAAGTACGCTTACCCATTACACCTGTGAGCACACACACTAAAAACAAGACATAGGGGCTGCTTCTAAGAGCCCAGTTATCTTACTCTCCCATTATGTAAGGGAAACAGCTCGTACGTACTCATGTACGAACTTTATCATAAGACACTCCCCATAATATGACGTCATTGATTCGTCACAAGTTCATTGCACTGGAATAGATAAGTGACGTCATAACAGCTCATTATCACGCCCATAAAATCTACTCAAAACCAGGTCCTTGCACGGACATAGGACGTGGTCTGTTCTGTTTAGGCAGCGACGTCCACCTGGTGCCATCAAAGTGACTTCGTCAACATTTTTGGAGGCAACGGTGAATCTGTCCTTTTAAGATCTCCTCTGTTTCCACGAAGTCAAAATGATGATATCCATCATTTCAAAGAATGTCATTGTTCATCACATCCGCTTATCAACCATCTGTCAAAAAATATATATAACAGGAGCTCGGACCACCTACCCACTGGCTCCTGCCCAGCCAAAGCTTGTACAAAATAGTTTATATAAAATTAGAAAAAAAAACACATTGGTTGGCTCATGTACATCATATCAATATAAAAAACTGCACGTCTTTAGCAGCACAAGGTCCAGCACATAAAAATTAGCTTGTATCGGTGCTATAATAGCAGTTCACTGTAGAGCGCATATCTTCCCACCTTGAACTTGACGCTCCTGTGCAAATGTGTGTCCTGCAGTAGTACACAATGTGGAAAAACGTCTCCTGGTACCATACCCATTATCGCCCAAAAGGCAGCTTGCGACATCTTGCCCCACAGTGTTCTCCCAAAATTAGTTAAGTATATCTAAGTTTAACCAGACCACTGAGCTGATTAACAGCTCTCCTAGGGCTGGCCCGAAGGATTAGATATATTTTACGTGGCTAGGAACCAATTGGTTACCTAGCAACGGGACCTACAGCATATTGTGGGATCCGAACCACATTATATCGAGAAATGAATTTCTATCACCAGAAATAAATTTCTCTGGTTCTGCGTTGGCCTAGCCAAGAATCGAACTTCGGACCACCGAATTGGTAGCCGAGCACGAAATCCACTTGTCCAGCAAGGAACTCTTCTCCCAAAATAAAAGGTAGCTGAAGGATGTCTTGCTGGCGTAGGGGAATGGTGTTTATGGTGTTTTCAGTATTTCAGTCAGTCACCGGTCAATCTAAGAAGAACCAACCCTAGACATACATCTGTCAGATAATGGCCTCAAAATTCTAAGAAATCCTAACTGAAAGTTTTCCAATTAACACCACTAACATAAAAACTATAACGTGCCAAAACAACTCGGATATATAACATAACCACCAAACTAATTCCTAACTAAAACCTGTGAGAAGTAACCTCATAAGACTGGGAAATCATAATTCACCATTAATAATATTAAAAAAAAACTATAATCCCATAAAAAAATACTAAACCCTTCAATGATAATAATAATAACGACTCGCCAACCCCATACACAATTAGCACAAACCACCCTAAACTAGAAAATGGGAAATCACAAAAACTCTACAGACTACTGTTCTTACATTTTAAGGTCACCATTACTCACACGTATAAAAAGAAAATGACCCCAGAAAAAAAAGAGTAACAAAACCAGCCCCTAATTATCACTAAAAATGTTCTCTCAAACTCTGATATTTATATTAACCCCACAAAATCAGTAAGAACCCAAACATATGCCCTTATCTCACTGAAACAACTAAGAACAGTAACAAAAATAAGGCCCCAAATTACAAAAATACAACCCATCCCCAATATTAACCATTAGGAACACGTTATCCCGGAACTGAAAGTACATACTACTTGACTCGGCAACTCCTCGTGACTATGAGCCCCCCCAAAAAAAACACAAATGAGACATATATGCCATTCTCTAGCCCTGACAACTAACTACTCATAACTCTTGCAAAAAATGTCCCAAATACTGCATAAAAATAAATAAATAAATCTGAAAGGCAAATATTAAAAATACTCTGACAAAATCATACTAGGCCATCGCAAATGCGCAGAGAGCTAAATCAAAACAATAAATCAGGACCAAAATCAAAGAGCTCAGTTATCTTACTCTCCCATTATGTATGGGAAACAGCTCGTACGTACTCATGTACGAACTTTATCATAAGAGACTCCCCATAATATGACATCATTGATTCGTCACAAATTCATTGTACTGGAATAGATTTGTGACGTCATAACAGCTCATTATCACGCCTATAAAATCTACTCAAAACCAGGTCCTTGTACGAGTTAAGAATCTTCTGTTTGCCTTACAAAAGCATTCTCACATTCTTCCTTTGATATAATATTATGTTGATATTGGTTGAATTAATTTTCCTCATTCAAAATGTTTGTCCTCTTATTTACACCCTCCACTATCTACTTTTGTTGCCTCTGTAGTAGATATGATTAGCTGCGCTAATTGCCATCTCATTGATGAATTTTTAGCATTATAGCTGTGATAAATGCTGCTGGAAGACGCTAAATTCTAAAGTAGGGAATTCTGGGACAAAAATAAGAAAAGCTTTCAAGAAAAGATTGTATGTCATTACTTTTATTAACTTGATGTCATTATGGGTTCGTAAATGAATATCTGAGGCTGGGGACGCCTGTTAAATATGTAGTACATTATGCGGTAATAGAAGTTGAAAAGAAAGGAAAATGAATCAGTTCTTCAAAGCATAACTCATTGCTCCATGGAAAATCTCTAAGGAGTCTGCATGCCTCAAACTGAAACTGTTATCTCTATAATTCTATGTTCATAAATTGCAGTTATCGTTATTTTCAGATTTTTTTCCAATCTGTTTTTGATCACATTTATAAATAGCAAATTAGAATCTATTGCTTTATTTTCTAAACAAGATAATTTTTTAGAAAAATTTTAAACTATATTTCAATACTTTTCAATTATAAAGTTAGAAATAAGAAACTATTTCCTACGTTCCTTATACAAAAAATAGTTATAAGAGTAGAGGATAACAAAATCAGTTCTTTCGTGAAATTCTTGAACTTCTACAAATTTTAAACGTTTAAAGCGGCAAAATATAAGAGGAATTGTGCTAGTTGTTTATTCTCACTCTTGTGATTAACGTATTCTGACTAATAGAAGCTTCCAGTTATAAATATTTCAAAATATTTCTTTCGTTTAGCATGACTTAAACGGATAAGGGAGTGTTTATTTGCAGGTAGAACAAAATTAATCTTACTGACATTTCAATATAATTGCACAAGTTGGCAAAAAAACTCCATAACTGCCATTAATGTTAATGTGACGTTCGCTATTGACACAAAATTTCGAAATTCGAATTCACATCAAGATATTTTGGACGTATATTCTTTGCACATTCCTTTCTACAGAGAGAGAGAGAGAGAGAGAGAGAGAGAGGAGAGAGAGAGAGAGAGAGAGAGATTTATCTGCACGCGTGTGATTGATATTTGACCTTGAACTAATCATAACCACGCTAAGTCATGAATGTTATCTTAAGGGACGTGTGTATGGGCGTTGGAGTGGCTGTGGTGGGCGTGGACCCATGTAGTAACAGTCAACAATCCTGTCTTAGAAATGTCTGCTCCGCCCTCTCACGACCACACCTGCCTCTAATGGGTCTAAATGGGAGATTCGACCTCCTTTAATGTGTCCTTATCAATGTATATTGAAAACATGTCCAATGGTTTTTTACATTTACTTTTAAGTATTCGAAGCTACGGTTTCCAAATATGTAACAGAATTAATGTACGACCTACTTTTCATTATGAAAACAATCTGGCACCAAACTCTCAATAGCCCAGATTTCTGACATTTTTGGCATTTTTCCTTTTAATTAGGGTAGAAATCAAATAACATTTGATGAACTTAGGAAAGGCGAATCATCATCCTTTATTTAGCAGCAGCTAGGCGTAGGGGAAAACTACAGGCTTAGTGATTCAAAAACCTAAAACGTTCAGCGATTGATTGAATTAGTTTTGTCTGCGAGTACGATCTGATGAATCACAGTAAATGAATAATATGTATTTATTTGGACTAATATATTAATAACGACACAAGAGTCAGTTCGCGAAAATATATGAATACTACATCATATTACATAAAGAAATAAAGAATAAACATCTTGGATATTACTTCATACATATCCTGACACAAGGAAATATTTTGCGTAAATCAAGTTATTGAACTTTGTCAGTGTATTAGACGGGTTAAGCAATCAAATACTCCCTGCACTGGAATATTGTCCTTTTTTTGCATCAGTGCAAAAAGTTTTTTTTTTTTTTCCTTTTTTCTTCCACCGTGATTAAAATGCTCATGAAGTGTCAAAATCTTCTTCTCAAAGCCTAATGCAAGATTTTATATCCCTTGAATCTCACCTACTTCAAGATTACTAATAAAAAGGTAAAACACTGACAAAGTGTATAATTAGGTGATTCCTTTGGTAGCAGATACATGCTGGGGTTTGGTTGGTGATAACCTGGAAATACCATAAATTTCCTACTGAAGATAAAGTAACCTGTCGAAAATATGGGAGTATTATTCTATCTAGAAAGTAAAACTAGAATTTTGGTGCCTGTTTAGCGTTCATCATTTCAATGTCCTCCTGACTGTATCAGCAACGAGCTCTTGTTGTTTGAGTACTCTTAAATTTATGTATATATATATTATATAGATATATATATATTATATATATATGGTGTAACACAAGTTCAGTACCAAAATATAAATTGGGAAAATGAAGCAGAAAAAAGTCATTTTGAGCAGAAAATGCTCTATCAACATATGCACTTTAAGGCTTCGTTTGTCGGTGAGGGGTATGAAAATATCAGCTATCATTCGCCCTGCTTTCATGCGATGGAATTAGGTAAGGGGAGGTCGGGGTAACCTGAGATGTTGGGGAAAAGGGGGGCAGTGTTTGTCATATAGAAGAGGATGGAACTCTTAGGGTGCTGTGAATAAGTACCACACAATCAAATGTATTATTTGGATTTTGAACAAAAGTAAAAAAAAAAAAAAACCGTATGCTACATTGAATCTCTTTCCCTTCCTATCAGTGGTATTCATTAGATCAACAAAAAAGTAAGCCAAATTGTATTTCCCCTCTATCAAAAGTAGGCTTATTCATTAGACACCTATCAAAAACTTCAACTGTATTTTAGAAATCTCTTCATCTCCACTTAAAGTAATCCTCAGACACCACCCAAGGGGGTAGACAAGTCATAATTACAGGTTCAACAACTCTGACGAGGCGGCAGGACAGAGCCCATTGGAATTCAAGAAAAAGAGTCATAATTAAAAAAACTATCAATTCATTTGCATTATTCACTTAATTCCCTCCCACTTCTCCCATAACATCCCAGACTACTCCGAAAGCAGTGCCAATGATAACAGTTATTTTCAAATTCTCATCACCGAAAAACAAAGGCTTAAATTGCATATGCTTTATAGAATATACTCTGCTTAGAATGACTTTTCTTTCATTTCTCAAAATATTTTCACAAACTCGTGTTACACCCTGTTTATGTGAGTATATATATATATAATATATGGTATATATATATATATATATATATATATATATATATATATATATATATATATATATATATATATATATATGTCAGATGAAAGAGAGCTATAATTAATAATATATGATGTGCTGTGACTTTTTTAGAATGCCCAGATTCATCGCTTTTAACTTCCCATAGAGACAGAGTCCGAAGCGATGACCTAAGAAAGCTGATAATTCATTTGTGGGATGGTGTAATACGAAGATGCATGTTTAAGCGGGTCACGTTCGTTCTGTGGTTATGTGAGTTCACAAGGGCTTGTTCAAGGTGCCTTTGAAAAAAAACCTGGCTATGACCAGTTTATTGAGGTGTTAACGATGAGTGTTGAGTTCGTGTGTACGTGTGCGCCTCTTGCGTTCATAATGACATCTTTAGCCAAATCTATGGGAGACTTACGGAGAGGTCTGTGCGAGAAGGCATAGCCACAATGGCGGTGTGCCAAAGAGTTTCCTTGAGCAGAGTGTGTGATTTTCCAGGCTGCAATGGGTGAGTTATCTATCATACTTTAGCCAAAGGGATGCTTGTTTGATATCTTGTAAGATGTTTTAATCTTTTTGACTTTGTCTTTACAGTTGTGTGTGTGCTCACTAGTGTGTTCTCCTGTCTTTTAAACAGGCGGTTTCTAGTGAGGGGACCGAAGTGTCCTAGGGACAGAGTGTCCCATGTGGAGGGAACTATAATATTTTGGAGAAGAGATAATTGGTTTGGTTAATTACTGATTGAGATATTTAAATATTGGGGGGTTATCTGAGTGGTTTGTCTGTGAGGCTTGAATTATTATCTTTCCATTGTTGATCCTGTAAGAATTTGAATTATTATACTAGTACTTTACTTTGAATAAATATCAGAGAGAGAGAGAGAGAGAGAGAGAGAGAGAGACGTTGAGAGAGAGAAGAGAGAGGGGGGGGGGTGGGGGGGGGGGAGACTTGAGTGTAACCAAAATTCGCCTTAACGTTCAGGTTTAACGCATACCTAAATGCTAAATACCTTCGCTGGTAATAGGTGTCAGCGGATAAGTAACAAAAAAAAAACACATATATATATATATATATATATATATATATATATATATATATATATATATATATATATATATATATATCTAAAGATAACCCAATGGATATGGCAAAACATTTTTTATCATTTAAACGAAGCATGAGACAGTACCAGAAATATAATTTGACTTTCCTTATGTCAGGATATGTCTGAAGTAATGTTTCATCCTGTCCCCTATGGGAACTAAAGAATGTTATGGAACTGTGCAATATCTTGCAAAATGAAGGAAAAACCTTTATCTAAGATCTAAATGCTCGAAACCACCTACATAGACAAGCAGCTCAAGCAAGCTGATACGATTTTATTCATTCTTGCCCAGCAATCTTTCTGTATTTGATGAAACTAGAAAGATATTCTATTCCGTGGTAGTTCTTACGATGCCTTGCTGCCTAAATAGTATGTAAATAGATGTAAGTGGATTAGGGCTGGTATATGAATGTGTAAACGTGTTTCAAGTTAATTACCTATATTCCATCGCATTTTCGCATTCACATCTGCACATAGATATACGTCTACATTTGTCTGTCTCCGTAACTTTAAATAAACCATTGTAACCATTATGCAATAACAAATAAAAAAAATGCTTTGATGTTTCTTCGGCGCAGTTGAGTTTTCTGTACAGCGAATAATGCTGTATGAAATTTTCGACATGCTGCCATGACCTGGCAGCGCTCAGTTGATCCCCAGATGCGCTAAGATGCGCTAGCAGGCTCACGATCCATAGCTAACTTTAACCTTAGATAAAATATAAACTACTGAGGCTAGAGTGCTGCAATATCTTATGTGTGATGACTAGAGGGTGGAGTATCAACATATCAACTTGCAGCCCTCTACCCTCAGCGGTTTATAAGATTTGCGGGTGGACAGAAAAAGCCATCTCAGTAGTTGTCTTTTACAGAGAATTAAAAATGGAGCAAAAGCTCATACTTTAACATGAAAGGTGAAAGAAAGATTTGTACTATTTAATGAAGTAGAACACTGAACAAGCTACGAAAAGTAAGAAACAAGTGATTATATGACCGTAAAAATGACAGAAAAGGCGAACATAAAAAGTCCACTCGAGATAAGAATCGAGAAAGATGAGCCACTAACCAATCTAATTAACGGCTGCCTTTAGCTGGAAAAAATGATTGGAAGAAAAAGTGGCTGAAAAGTGTCAAACGTCCCTCGGCCAGGCGTTAAAGGGGTCGTGTTTTTTGCAGTTTTCCACGTCAAAGACGTAAAAGGAACTGTTAGCACAGCGGCTCAAAAAGGATTTTTTTTATTGTATCTTTCGTAAGAGATTCTTTTCTATAGATATATTATCACGGTTACTAAATTTCTTTATTATCATTAGGCCCTCAAAAAGCCCTTTTGTTGTTGTCTGAATTATTATCTTTATATAATTTCTTTTAACATTATACAGATTTCTCTAAATGGGGACAGTTCTAGAGAAGAAATACAAATGTCACAGCCACATTCATGCATTACCCGCTGAGCAGTGGATAAATCGTCTGTGTAGGAGCTTCCACAAATTTTGGCCTCTTCGTACACATATACAAAAGGTATTTCAAAAGTATGAAGAAACCACTTCACCAATTGCGCCACTTACCACTTCTGACACACTCTCTAGTACAAGTTATGAAGGCCCTTTTTTAATATCTTTCTTACAACATTCATTTAGTCATTCTTCTTACGTCATGTGTATAACACAAAGGTCTTTCGTTATTCCTTTCATATCTGCCATTCACAATTCACATCCATATCTGAGAACTGGTACTAAAATCCTTTCATAAACTCCATATTTGATTTGCTCAGGTACTCAACGTCTCTTGCGAATCATTTCCACTCAGTGTATTTTACTGATTTTCTGAATAATTTCTGCTCTTGTCACCTCTTACCATCATCAGTCTTAAACGTTCTCTGTAGACTTACTGTACATGACCCTTGCAATTGCTTGCCAAACTTATTCTCCTGATTTTTAGGTCTGATTTGCTTTTCTGGAAAGCCCATATGTGATCCTCACAAAGTTTGAATATATGCACACAATCATGTGAATCATTTGTTAATGAACCAATATTAAGTGTACTATACTGGACAGAAAAGCTATAACAGTCTTACGCTAACCCTCTTTATATTTCGACTATTTCCAGGAACTCTCTCTCTCTCT
>NC_061087.1:35200035-35202535 GCF_015104395.2 Macrobrachium nipponense | reverse complement strand
ATGAGAAACATTCTTTCAAGACTGAGAGCCAATTTAAGGCAAGTAAAGGATGACTGTTCTCGCCCCTTCTCATTCTGTTTTTATACTGACGTATATTGAGATGGCTTTGTTTGTCTCTCCGTCCGCACTTTTTTTGTTCGCCCCCAGATCTCCAAAATTAATAAGGCCAGAGGGCTGTGAGCTATTATGTTGATCATCCACCCTTCAATCCTCACACATACCAAATTGCAGCTCTCTAACCTCAGCAGTTTTGATTTTATGTCAGATTAAAGTTACCCATGATCGTGCGCCTGGCACCTCTATAGGTGCCAACAGTACAGGCCATCACGCGGCCGTGGCGGAAAGTTTCATGGGCCGAGACTAGGAGTTTCCTACAGCATTATGCGCTGTACAGAAAACTTGTTTACTTCGGCGCATTTTTTTTACTTGTTACTTATTGCATTTGTTATTGAGATGAATTTGGTCTACTATTATTCTTTTTCTTTTCAAGAGTTTACCTATTGAATATAATCCACAATTTTGCCAACATTATGCAGAGTTTTAACAGCAGAGAATCATGCTATGAGAATGAACGGAGCAAAACGCCATCCTTTTCATGATATCGGTCCGCATACCGATATTTTTTTTTGCTCTATACCAGTCCTCCAATTCAATTGGGTGGTATTTATAGTGTGGGGTTCCGGGTTGCATCCTGCCTCCTTAGGAGTCCATCACTTTTCTTACTATGTGCGCCGTTTCTAGGATCACACTCTTCTGCACGAGTCCTGGAGCTACTTCAGCCTCTAGTTTTTTTTAGATTCCTTTTCAGGGATCTTGGGATCGTGCCTAGTGTTCCTATGATTATGGGTACAATTTCCACTGGCATATCCCATATCCTTCTTATTTCTATTTTCAGGTCTTGATATTTATCCATTTTTTCCCTTTCTTTCTCCTCAGCTCTGGTATCCCATGGTATTGCGACATCAATGAGTACTTTCTTCTTGATTTTGTCAATCAAAGTCACGTCTGGTCTATTTGCACGTATCACCCTATCTGTTCTGATACCATAGTCCCAGAGGATCTTTGCCTGATCGTTTTCTATCACTCCTTCAGATTGGTGCTCGTTCCACTTATTACTGCAAGGTAGATGATGTTTCTTGCACAGGCTCCAGTGGAGGGCTTTTGCCACTGGTACTGGTTCTGTGCAAGTGCCGGACATTCGCTTGCTTTGTATATTTCTGGGTCTTCGTCTACTTTTATCAGTCCTTCTTCCCATGCACTCTTGAGCCACTTGTCTTCACTGGTTTTCAGATATTGCCCCAGTGCTCTGTTTTCGATGTTGAGCAGTCCTCTATACTACTTAGTAGTCTTCTCCCTCCTTCCTTTCGTGTTATGTATAGTCTGTCCGTATTTGCTCTTGGGTGTAGTGCTTTGTGTATTGTCATATGTTTCCTAGTTTTCTGATCTATGCTGCGGAGTTCTGCCTTCGTCCATTCCACTATTCCTTCGCTGTTTCTGAGTACTGGTATTGACCATGTGTTTATGGCTTTTATCATATTTCCGGCGTTGAGTTTTGACTTGAGTATCCCCTTGAGTCTCTGCATATATTCTTTCCTGATCGTAGCCTTCATCTCTTGGTGTTTTATATCCTTTACTTCCATTATTCCCAGGCATTTGTATCCCGTCTCATCTGTGTTTGATGTTGCTCCCATCCGGTAGCTTTATCCCTTCAGTCCTTGTTACTTTGCCCTTTTGTATGTTGACTGAGGCACATTTTTCTATTCTAAACTCCATCCTGATGTCTCCAGATACAATCCTTGCAGTCTGGATTAGGGTATCTGTTTCCTTGATACTCTTACCATATAGCTTGATGTCGTCCATGAACATCAGATGGTTAATTCTGTAGTCTCTTTTCTTGAGTTGGTACCCAGCATCCATCTTCTGCAGTAATTTTTTCATGGGAATCATGGCTACTACGAAGAGTAGTGGGGACAGTGAGTCGCCCTGGAAGAGCCCTCTCCTGATATTAACCTCTGCTAGTCTTATTCCAGAGCTAGTAAGTATTGTATTCCAGTTGCTCATTGTATTTTTGAGGAAGCTGATGGCGTTTTCCTCTGCCCCATATATTTTCAGGCATTCTATTAGCCATGTGTGTGGTATCATGTCGAAGGCTTTCTTATAGTCAATCCATTCCATGCTTAGGTTGGTTTTCCTTCTGCTACTGTTCTTCATTACTATTTTGTCTTCCAGGAGCTGGTCTTTGTGCCCGCCCCTACACTTCCTTCTGCAGCCTTTCTGTTGTTGGGGGATGGTGTTGGTCTCCTCTAGGTAGTTGTTTAGCCTTTCATTGATGATACCTGTTAGCAACTTCCACATTATTGGTAGGCTGGTGATAGGCCTGCAGTTACTGGCTATAGTTTCCCTTATTCCTGTCTTTTTGTATTAAAGATGTTCTTCCTGTGGTCATCCATTTGGGCGAATGGTGATTATTATTATTATTATAATTTTTTTTATTTATTTT
>NC_061087.1:35187535-35197535 GCF_015104395.2 Macrobrachium nipponense | reverse complement strand
TATTTTTTTCAATAAGAGCAAATAATTAGAATATTTCTTTTGCAAAACCCGATAAAATTTGAGAGAGAGAGAGAGAGAGAGAGAGAGAGAGAGAGAGAGAGAGAGAGATAACCTTACGTATACTTTAGTAAGAGTCATATCTGTAACCCCATTAAGCAATTAGTTTGTTGCAGATTAATCTATTCTTATGACAGCACAGCCTCAATTCACCAAAGCAAAATAATAATAATAATAATAATAATAATAATAATAATAATAATAATAATAATAATAATAATAATAATAATAATAATAATAATAATAAATAAAAAAGCATTATCAGGAAAGAATTACGAAAAAAAATCATAGTGTTCATAAAGGTGAAGGGGCAAGTGTTCGGAACGGGACATCTAACCGCACTCGTTACCTTTTTCCGAGTCCTGTTTTAGTTTTGTGCTGTGCGCTACAGACTCAGGATTGGAACTCGACCTCTTTTCAGGATTACGGTTAAAACTTTTTATTAAGTTTATTCTTGCCCGAGAACGTGAAAATGTTCTCCCACGTTTTATTACTAAAAAAAAAAACAGTTTTCATGAGTTCTTGCCATTGTGGTATACAGTTTAATTATAACACCTATAACATTTTCGTTTTTCTTTCTACTCTGTTTGCGTTGTATTTCTCAAGTTCACGTACGTAAAAAACAAATTACAGAATTCAAAAAATGTTATTGTCGTCCATGGATTGTTAAAAGATACTGAAAATAACTGTGAAGCCATCAGCTGCAATGATTTATCAGATTGAAAAAAATAATACAGAAAAATAGAGTAGTTAATATGTGTATTGTTATTATTCTTTTATGACGTTTGAGTTTTTCTCTTAGGAGACTCGATTTTTACCTTGTACCTTGGGTTGGATACAAGCCCTCTACATGCATTCATATCTACATATATACATGTACATGCACATACATTATACACACAAACAAACCCACACACACACTCACATACGTATATATATGTATATATATACATATATATTTAGTATATATATATATATATTTCGATATATATAGATATATATATAATTATATATTATTATATATATATATATATATTATATATATATATATGATAATATATATATCTATATATATTATATATATTATAATATATAATATATATATATAGATATATATATCTATATAGATATATATTATATATATATATATATAAGATAGATATATATATCTATATATATATATATATATATATATATATATATATATATATATATCACATATTGTATATATATATATATATATTAGATAAATGATATATATATATATCTATATATATATAATATATATTATATAATTTCACTTTGTTTAATAATGGCATAATTTAATTTCGTAAGTTTATTTAGAAGATTATGTGAGTTTAAAACGAAAACGTTTAGAACTGATGGCTCCTACCGGTGTTCTTTGTTAAGCTTTCTTTCATTGTAATATGGAATATATTTCATCAGCTTTTACCGAAATTGTAATACATTGGTATTTTGCCATAAACACGCACACTCACACACACACACATGCACATAGATGGAAGGGAAAACCATATTAGAATGTCACTGCTATTTATTTTTTTTTTTTGCCCTATAAAAGAATCAACAATAAGATTCTCATAACGGCATCAATTGGAAAAAATTGCATGAACTGAATTGTCCATGAAACACTAAATTAAGTCGGACACAGTAGAAGTTTAGTTTATAATCTTTATCAATATGTCTTCGTCTGGTAGGATCGTAAGCTTTTATTTTGTAGGTTATATTTGGAGCTATATTTAGTAGTAAAGAAGTTGTACAAACTAGAAACGCGCATGTTACTTTAGTTTACTTGACGTTCTACACTTTGTGTGGCAAGGTTTGCAAAAATACAAAAATCTAAAATTTTCTCTCCAAACTGAGATGCAAACCTCAAAGAATATTTCCTTACAAACTTATCAAGAATCCAACAAATAGTTTTTGTCTCAGGACCGTTGGCCGATAACAGCAAGGAAAGATATTGCTTTCCCTAATCTCCCTCAATTACGGAACCAAGTCTTACACAGTACGAATAAATATTCGATATAACGTAGCCTACTGGAACGTTCATGTATTGACGAATAAATGTCATAAATTAATTTCGTAGCTTTTCTTAGACAATCTTGTATGTATGTATGTATGTTGTATGTATGTATGTATGTATGTGTGTATATATATATATATATATATATATATATATATATATATATATATATATATATATATATATATATATATATATATATATATATATATATATATATATATATATATATATATATATATATATATATATATATATATATATATATATATATATATATATATATACATGTATATATATATATATATATATATATATATATATATATATATATATATATATATATATATATATATATATATATATATATATATATATATATATATATATATATATATATATATATATATATATATACATATATATATATATATATATATATCGCTCTTTTAAAGTAATCCTGTTATTTACGTTTGTATATGCTTACCTGTATTGTTCTGATCAGTCTTGCTTATAGTTAGGGTCGTTAAAAACCGAAAATATCTCGGCAGTTCTCTTTTTTTTCATTTCCTCCTGGCATTACCTTTATTTATACAATATCATCACGTTTTATATATTTCGTGATCAAGTTATCCATATATATATATATATATATATATATATATATATATATATATATATGTATGTATATACACACACACACACACAAACACATATATGAGAGGTTGTGTTCATGCGGTGAGGTCCCGACAGAGACTCATATTCATTGAAAATTGTCCACTTTCGTTACAGATCAGGCAGACGTATAACGTTACCATTGCTTTAGACTTGCTAGTAACCAGAACCGATTATGATTGTAGTATGTAAAATTGTACATAAGCTTCTTTCCTTGTATTGAATGTAACACGTTATTATAATGTGTAAAATGTAATTACATGAACTTGTTGATGGCGTATGGTTAAATGGTTAAATTGTTTTGTTTTAGTTTTAGTGCAATATATGTGTAATTGAAATTCATTTAATTTGTGTAAGAGATTTTACAAAATCTACTGTACTTAATTTTTGTAAGTTTGGACCAAATACTCTTTTTGTAAAATTCATATTATTTTGTATTTTGTGGTCAATGAAAATATCTATCTATATCTATCTATCTATCTATCTATCTATCTAATATCTATCTATATATATATATATATATATATATATGTGTGTGGTGGTGTGTGTGTGTGTGTGTGTGTGTGTGTGTGTGTGTGTGTGTGTTAGAAGGCCTTTTTAAGCCTTGTCTAAAAAAAGAAAACTTGGTAACGTGGACGCCATCTCAAACAGATGTCTGGCACCTACCTGAAGGAAACCTGCAACTGTCATCTCTGCTACTATTTTCAATGTCATAAAATTAAGGATAAAGCAAACTCCAAGATATCAAAGAATAGAACCATTATTTCCCCAAAAACTAACATGATAAAAAAAGGAAAATTAATTGAAAAAAAAAAAAAAGTGTATTCACTAATACCAAAAAAAAAATAATAATCTCAAATGAATGCCATACACCACCTCCCACCAAGATACGTTAATTCGCATGATTATCTCTATTTTCCCCACTGAGTGGTAAAAGTGTCAGTCAAAGAAGTCAAGAATCCCCATTCTATGTGGTGACACTCAATTTACCTGAGGGAAAATAAATCATAATCTTCAGAAATCAAACAAAAAATGGATGAGCATAAAACAACGGGGATAAAAGCAAAAAAATATTCCTGTAAACATGGGAAAAAAAAAAATAATTAGAAACTCAATGTTTTTCCACCGAACACAGCCTCACACAGTACACCTGAAAATGGCTTAATGTTCAATAAAAGTCTCTTTGCTTCAATACTAAATACCTTTTTCTGTGGATCTTCTGTGCTCCTTCCCTTCGGCTTTCCTCACTGATAATCACGAGTTGCCGCGTAATGAATCGCCTTTCATCTGATATCGCATTATATTCCACTCTCACGGATCCTGGTGTTCGTGCTTACGGACACACTAAATCCTTGTAGAAGGTTCTGTTTGCATTCTTTCATGACGTAACGATCAGGTGACACTTGTCACGTCGTCCACCCGCTGGGTCAATTTGCGCACGCGCGCTCACGCCTCTTCGCCCCGAATTGTTTTTATGATCGTCAGCAAGCATCATCCATCCACCCAGAATTATTTGCTGATCCTCAGGTTCATATATCAAAGCTTTTTCACAACTCACGGTCGCTTTTTGAACATTCCAATCGCTTCTTGGCAAAGTCCGTTACTCTCTACACTCAAACTCCTCCAATCACCTTTTGGAATACATTTTCATATTAACCAGCTATCTAAGGTTTCTTGTTCATATGTATATTATTATATATTGGTACTTTCGAAAATGCATATTTCCCCTCTTTTGAAATGTCATGTAGAATTGTGCAACATTTTTTCAGATTGCTAGATAGCTTAGAGATAGGATGTTTTAAATGTGTGTTCAGATTTCGCATTACATATTGTAAAAGAATATATATATATATATATATATATATATATATATATATATATATATATATATATATGACGTAGAATGTAGAAAAGAGAGAGATTTTCTTTGTCCGTTCGAAACTATGGTTTTTTCCCTATTATGTCAACGCTTTGAGATTGGAGGGTCTACGGGGTACGATCCGTTTCCTTTCCTAATTCTGTCAACGCGTTTGATAAGCGAGCTCAAATCTTCATTTGGTGTTTTGGAGAATCTGGTCATCATATGTGATAAGACTTCTGCTTTGAGCTCATCGAGTAGAGTACGTGTCTGTTGAGCAGAATCGTCTCATACGTGTATGT
Organism: Macrobrachium nipponense; assembly: GCF_015104395.2. Taxonomy (NCBI): domain Eukaryota; kingdom Metazoa; phylum Arthropoda; class Malacostraca; order Decapoda; family Palaemonidae; genus Macrobrachium; species Macrobrachium nipponense. The sequence continues at coordinate 35,192,599 of NC_061087.1, read as the reverse complement.
CTTTGTCAAAGCCACGTGCAGGATTTCACTTTTGTGAGTAAGATTGCGTAAAATTTCGAAGCTTCTGGAAGCATTTTGTGCCAGTTTTGTGTCATCTCCTTTAGTCCAGTTTTTGCAAGGAAGAAGATTTCAGTTTTATATCATAGAACCTCGAGGCGGTCAAATCTCCCTCTCTCTCTCTCTCCCGCGACATCCTTGAGATTATATTAACGTAACGTAAATTGGTCACTCGTAATTTTGAGAATTTTAGATTTGGTATTTCTTAGAGTTTATTTAGTGTTATTTAGTGTTTTTGTGGAATCTGAACAAACTTTGTTTCATAACGGCGCCTGGTTTTGGCAAAGTGAAACAAGCTGCAGCAAGAAAGAAAGAAGTTGGTATACCAAGGTAAGTGTGTTATATTTTTATTAGTTGCAACTAATAACTAATAACGGATAGGAACTGTGGTTAACTAATAACGGATAGATAACAGATGGTTACGAAGGTTTGGTAAAAACTGATGGTTACAATGTTTTGAGTGAAAAAGATTTACACTTTTTACACATTGCATATTTTTGTGTTTTGTATTTGTTCCCATTGTTTGTGCACTTGTTCATTTTCTTATTGAAGTGTGCCTTTTTATTTTATATTTTCATTTGCATTCACAATTTAATTGACTTAGTTATTTTCATTGCTTAATCATTGCACATTTAATTAAATTTAACACTTGTGAATTGAAATTTGCATTTTCTTAGAATTCTTTTCAAGTTTTGTTATTGTTTAGCACTTGTGAATTAATTTCATATTTTCAATTATTGCCTAACACTTTTGAATTTCAATTGAATTAATTTTCTTGAATTTTGTAATAATATTAATTTTGATTTAATTTTAACTTAATTTAATTCAAGAATTAATTAAACTTTACTTTGTTTTTCAAGTAACAGTAATTTTCCCTGATATTGTGACTTTTACTTATAAATTTTTAATTTAATAATAAATTTTTGTATTTAAAATTTTCATAAGTATTTAATTTCTAACCATATATTTGCATTTAATTATGATTATATTGATGTTAGGTTGAAACATAGAGTGGTATTGATCGGCTTTCCTTCAATTTACTTGAAGTGACTTAGAACAAGGGAAGTACTTACACTTATGAAATCAGGGAATTACTTAGACTTTTAAAGTTGTTGATGGAGTGATGCCCTTTGATTAATTTAATTACTTACAGATTACCTCACACCTGTTTTGATGAACTTAGTCTGATTTTCTGCAATACTGGTAAGTTGTTAAGGGATCACTGTTGCCTTTAGAGTATTCAGTCGTTTAATACTTGTGATGAGGGTTCAGGTGTCTGGCTTTGGTGAGGTAATAATTGATGAATGGTAACCAGAATACTTGGCACTTCGTAACAATAAATATATATATATATAAATATATATATATATATATATATAATATATATATATAATATATATATATATATATATATATATATATGAGTGTGTGTGTGTAAATTGAAGCAAAAAATTTTCATCCCTACAGTCGATATGGCTTTGATATATGATCCTTTTTTATTGTCATTGTCTACTTTTCCCCTCTCTCTGATATATTTTCGGACGATGAGTTTCTTCTTTAAAGTAATTTAAGTAAGATTTCATTTGTTGCTAAACCTCTTTAAACATCATAGTATATACATTAATTAATCAAATTAAGCTAATTAATTGTTTAATTTATTCAATTTCCATTTGTCGATTTGTTTCCCCGTATACGTTACAACAATGGCCTTTTATCTCTGTTATTATTTCTTTTCATATAATTACGTGCAATAGTAAATTCTACTTCATGGGACTTTCTAGTTTTTTCTGTGTAAGCGTACTTAGACGAAAAAGACTGATAAAAGAAATCGCGCTAAATCATCAGCTGTCATACCGCAGAAATTTCTCTTATTTTCTCTTATTGACGTCTAGAAAAATCAAATCTATCAAATAGTGCGATTATTTACGGCAGATTCCCCGGAGTTTAGTCTCAGAAGGGATCTTTCTTAGATAGTGATGCCAAAGGTTTTCACTCGGTATGTATCCACTTTTGCGGCGTGTTTAGTGCAAGCCCGTTGGGATGACCGTATAAACAAAAGACTGTAAATATCATAAAGATAATGACCCCAAGAAATATCAGTCATAGATAACGACCCCCGAACCACGCTGTGGGTCACCGTCTAGGAAAGATCCCTCAGAAGTCCCACGGCCATGTTTACATTGCACGATTCTTCAGCAATTTTGGGGCAAAAGTCAGTTGATAAGGGTGTAATTATTCTCCGTCACGCTCATTGCAAACCTCTCGAGCACCACCAGAATAGAGAGAGCGAAAAAAATGCGCAAAAAAACAAAACAAGGGATGAGATTATGCCGAGTCACAAACACTCATTCACGAGTGTATATGAGAAGTGTCATTATATTACACAAACAATGAGGCCTTGAATATTCAGGAACACTGTATTTTTCTTTTCATTCAACCTGCTTCTTCTGGCGGCTTGTAAGCGAGAGTTATCTGGCCCACTCCTAAGAACCAATTAGTAAAGGTCAGATGCTCCGAAGTACACTTCAAGGACGGCGATCATTTTCACTGGTTCCAGAAATACTTCCTACTTCAAAGCTCCGTTTAAAGTTTGTTTTCTAACCGCTCAGATCGTCTCTTCCACCATGAACATAACAGTGCCACTCAAGCCTGAAAAGGATATATGAGCAAGATTTTTTTTTATTTGGCCAATTCGTTAACATAACAAATGAAATCGAAGATAATTTAACATATAAAATCAGTTAACCCACTACTATTGAAAAAAATATATTTAATTACTTCTGCTTAGTCAGTTCATGACATAATCGAAATTAAATTTTGAAAGTTGCACATGAAAGACAGACAAGCATTCCCACATACATAAACGCAAATGAAATAATATCAATATTTTTTAAAATATTGGTGTTATACTGTTTGATAAATGGAAAAGAAAACTCACGTACAGAGGAAATAACATAATCATTGTGATTTATATGAACGTAGAGCAGAAAGGTAATGAAGAGTGTAGGAAGTTTATAAATTATAACAAACTGATGTCATTTCATTCTACGAGGCATTTCTCGCCCGCATGAACCTGGAGTAAGGACATGTTCGTGAGCTTCAGTATATCCCTCTTATGTCTGTATATATATATATATATATATATATATATATATATATATATATATATATATATATATATATATATATATATATATACAATCAGGGAGTAAGGGCGAACTCAGCGCACATCGCATTCTCATTCCTGCCCTTGATCTGGATGAGAATATATATATATATATATATATATATATATATATATATATATATATATATATATATATATATGCAGAAGCCAGGTACTATGTCGTACCTCTAAGTAAATGGGGATACAATCCACAATGAAGTAAATTCTCTTGTAGTTTAAAATATATTATTACTTGTATAGGATTAAAGCTTTCGACCATCAACTGTGGTCTTGTTCACTAAAGTGACACTTTAGTGAACAAGACCACAGTTGATGGTCGAAAGCTTTAATCCTATACAAGTAATATATATTTTTAAACTACAAGAGGAATTTACTTCATTGTGGATTGTATCCCCATATATAATATATATATATATATAGATTAAAATATATATATAATATATATATATATATATATTATATCTATATATATATGCCATTATTTTTCAGTCTTTGTGATAAACACTATTCTCTACTTTGTATTCTTGGTAATTATTTGCCATAATATTGGTTTGGTAAAGAGTCACCGTGGCCATGACATAGTTCTAATAACAAATTTTACAAAAGATCCTCTAATATATAACATGTGTCCCCAAATGTTTTATTTTATAGCGATCAAAATTCTCTTGTTTTGTACATCCACGTTTAAATTATGCAAACAACTAAAAAATTTATCACTAAACTTTTGTAGTAGCCTAACCCTCTTCCTGTTATGATTGTTGAACTGAACGAGGGCAATACTATAGGAGACAATTGATATTGTTTTCAAATACACGGACAGATAGATGTAGGTGTTTACCTCGAATGGATTTATTGACTATAGACCTTTGTATAACGTGTCAGGTGAACGCTTGAAGAGTAAACACGCGGATATTAAAATGTATTTCCGTATCCAAACTGGCATTGTAATGCAAATGGAATGTATATATATTATATATATACATATCTAGTATATATCTAGTATATATATGTATATATATAGATATATATATATATATATATATATATATATATAGATATAATTATATATATACATATATATAATATATTGGTATATATAGCATTGCTATATATAGATATATATATATATATTATTATATATATATATAATATATATTACATAATATTCACAGAGGTTATTGGCTGTTGCGAGCCGCAAAGTTCTTGGCTTCGACAGAACAAAGGTGTAAGTTCAGGTGTCTGTGCTAGTTCACAAACAGAAACATACATGTAGTTTGATACAAAATGTTCAGTTAAAGATTAAACGTACGTTATCGGAGAGCTGACATATTGCATACATTGGTAATAAGTAGGATGGAACCATAGCATGATCAAGAGTGGAGATATCCGTATGAAAAATGTCTAATAGAATTTGTGCTTCTCTCAAGTAGTCCACTTGCTGGCTTCTCATCACACACGTGGGATGCTAAGGGACTCCCCCCACCCCCACCCCCATCCCCTGCTCTGGAAAGGCTTATGGGTATAGTTTCAAGTAATGGGTGCACCGGGACATCCTTGTTGATTGATTGATTGATTATGAAATTTAAGTCCTTGTTGCCTTCGTTGATTCATTGTTGGTACGTCTGCTTGGCTTTTGAGGAGATGATGGCGGCGCAATTCATGGGATCAGCTGTTTAGCTGCGATGCCGACCAGTAGGTTGCTGCTGTTAAGAAATCCATTCCCAATATGCCATCATCACATTTGCTGTGATGAAATAACAGTCGTTTTCTTTCTCAGTTAAAACAATCTTCATCTCTCATCTTCTGCAAACCGCAAATGT
>NC_061087.1:35180035-35182535 GCF_015104395.2 Macrobrachium nipponense | reverse complement strand
GATGAAAGAACCAGTATAAACGAAGGTACGGTAAAAGGAATTAAAAGCGTTGCAACTAGGGGCCAAAGTTGCGGTGCAAAGAGCCTAAGTAATGCCTACAGCGCTCCGCATCAGGTGTGCTGATGGCATAAGACTTACAGTGCTGACTAGGTTATGACACTATTGTTCATCATCATCATCATCATCATTATCATCATCCAGGTACCATATCCCCAAAGACGACGGCAATCATGGCTCGCCATTCCTCTCTTTCATGCTTTCTGCAGACATTCTTCCTCCAGTCATTCTCACCAATCCATTCATATATTTTTGTCTAGGTCTTCCTCTCGATCTCCTTCCATTGATTTTACCAGTGAGAGAGAGATGCTCTAGTTCTTGTCTTCTCACTATGTGACCCACAAACCGCATTTGTCTACCTCTCACTGAGGCCGAAAGCTCTCTTTCAACGCCTACTCTCTCTAATACTTCCTCGTTAGTTTTCCTTTCTGTCCATGATATTCTTAACATACTTCACCAAAACCACATTTCTGCAGCCTGTAATCTCTCCTCGTCTGCCTTCCACAAAGTCCAAGTTTCACAGCCATACAACAATACAGACCAAACAAAATATTTCACAAACCTCCTCCTTAGATTCATAGATATTTTCGAGTTGGTTACAATTTCTTGATCTTACCAAATGCATCTTTTGCCCTGGATATACTCTTCTTGATCTCTTTTTCGCATTTTCCATCACTTGTGACAGTGCATCCTCAAAAGTCGGTTTGTTTAATTGTTTCAGCATTAATTCTTATATCTGTTCCTGGGGGTTTCCTCTTTGGTGATATCCATAACTTCTGTTTTCTTAATATTTAATAATATCTATTGTTCATACCATGCTATCAAAGGCAATGAAGTCTGCACAGCAAGTACAAAACGCAAGTGTTCTATACAGTAACGTATAGGCCTGCTCTTTCTCCTCTTAGCCTGGGTCAGGGGTTAGACTAGCCTATAAAATTAATGTTATTTTCAGATTTTGTAAAGTGACTTTCCAGGCACTCGATAGCTGTACAGTATTTGTTATTCTTCAAAAGAAAACCTGATTCCCAGCGTTCAGGCCATATTTCAGATATCACACGAGTCCACAAAATCAATAAAGATTCAAATTTATACAGAAAATAATGTAATAATAATTCTAGTCCTTCGCTTGTATATTGTTGGTAGAGGAAATTCACAGTACAATTGACAAAACCGCAATTAGATATAAACTTTTTCAATTATAATTTGACTAACATTATCATTGAAAATTGTTAGTAAAAAGTTTTATATCTTTGTACCTTCTGTAGCTTTTTTCGATGACTATTTTTATACGACATAGGCTTTTTGATGAAAAACATTCGTGCGCAAAATTTTTTCACCCTAAAATATAAAACAAAATAGCTTTTAATTTACACCTATTTCATTGTTCATTTGACCCCAAGTGTATGAATAACTTGTGTGAGTCTTTATAACACATGACATACGACATAAAGGCGGTGAAATAACACTATAGGGGTTGCTATAATGTTGTACATTCTCAAATTGTAAGGCAGAGAGAGAGATAAATTCGCCAAACTAAAAGTCTCAATGAAATTAAATAAAAATTTAGGCCGAAGACCAATCGTTATGGCCTTTGAGATCATTGAGCACAGAAAGGGAAATTGAGAGTAAAAAGATTTTAAAGGTGTAACATGAAAAAAAGCCTCGCAATTGCACTATGAAACAATTGTTAGGAGAGGGTGGAAAGCAAGATGGAAGACAGAGAACAGGAAAGGAGATATAGTAAAAGGAATGAAAGGGGTTGTAGCTAGGAGCCGAAGGAACGCTGCAAAGAACCTTTAGTAATACCTACAGAGCACTGCAGGAGGTATACTGACAGTACTACCACCTTGCTTGGCAAACGGAAACTTAATTGAAAGTAATTAAAGCCAAAATATTACTACGACTTCAATTGTTATAACTTTTCAATAACGTCGAAAAGTAATATAACGAAACCAAAAAAATATAGGAAACAGGCGTTTTTAATTGAGATCATCAGTGCTATATCCCCTTTCAGATTCAGCACGTTTTCACAAAAGTAGTCAAACTTAAAATTTAATCAGTAAACCTCTGGAATGCCATGTCATTGTCGGAAAAATTAAGACACTGCATAATGCAAAGGTGGAAATTGACAATTTCTTCCAATCGAAAATAGGCTGAGATCAAGGTATCATAATGCAGAGACATCCAGATTTGCAGAAATACAGAATGAAGACCGACAAGGGATAAAGCAAAGGCACTAAAAGAACACAGGAAATGAGTGTGAGCTGAAAATACGCCCATACACACACATACACACACACACACACACACACAGATATATATATATATATATATATATATATATATATATATATATATATATATTATATATATATATATATCTCCTGTCAACTTCCAGATTACACAACGCCAAACTTGGCGCGGGATCCTGAGAAGGAGCAGC
>NC_061087.1:35127535-35175035 GCF_015104395.2 Macrobrachium nipponense | reverse complement strand
GACAGTACTAACCAAGATGAGATCGCAAACCCTCGAAGAGGCAGAAAAAATAATTTTGAAGTGGGTACATGAGAAACAGATGGCAGGTGATAGTGTAAACGAGCCGATCATCTGCGAGAAAGCTCGGCAAGTGTATCAGAGTTTGCTGAAGGAAACTCCTTCTACTAGTGCCACGCCAGATGATTTAAGGCTAGTAAAGGGTGGTTTGATAAACTTCAAAAAGAAGAAAAAGAACTGGAATTCCACTCTGTAATAGGCATGGGTGAGGCTGCTAGCGCAGACAAGGCTGCTGCTGAGGCATTCGTGACCGAGTTTGCCGAGTTCGTGGAGGCCGAAGGATACGTCGCTCAACAGATTTTCAATTGTGATGAAACGGGTCTCTTCTGGAAGAAGATGCCCAACAGGACATTTAGTTCACCCAAGAAGTAGAATGGCGCTCCCCAGGCCACCCAAGCCAATGTAAGGACCAGGCTTATGCTTTTGTTATGCTCAAACCGCAAGTGGCGAACTTGAAACTAAAGCCACTACTTGTCTAACCATTCAAATAACCCGCGTGCCTTTAAAGCAGCACAATGTAATAAGGCCAGACCTTGCCTGTGAATGTGGAGGGTCCGAATACACAAAAGCATGGGTGACACGGAGCTTGTTTATTGGAGTGGGATTGATGAAGTTGTTTTGCGCCGACCGTTGAGTCAAGTACCTAACAGAGAACAAGCTACACCCCTGGCGGTGGCCTTCTGATCATTTGGAAGTCAATGCCCCAGCACACACCCTTCGTACTTGGCTGGACTGCAGTGCAACATAGACTCCCATTGCAGTTTCAAGTTCCTTCCAACCCAACCCACCGACATCTGTTCTCCATCCCATGGACCAAACAAGTCCATTAGCAATTTTAAGAAAGTTAGATACTGAATGGCGCTCTTCTCCAGATGCTTCCAATGGTAACTGATAAGAGACAAATTAACCTTACAAAAGTAATTTTGGAAAGAAGAAGCCTTTAATGTTTTTCACTGCATAAACCCTCATTGATAACTGCATGGACTGAAGTTTACGTACCGCACATTAAATTCTGGCGTGGGCGGAAAGTTTTGCCCCAGTGCGGTAACTGTCCGTGACTTTGAGGGCTTCGAATGCAGAGGATTGGTGGCACAAGAAATTGTGTTCCATGGGCAAGCAGTATGTGGTCTACAAGGTCAACGAACGAAGAATGTTGAAAGATTGGTACCGCTTGAACATTCAGAAGGATTTGACTGTCGGACGTTGAACTTGTTCAACTCCACAAAGGCCAGCGAGGCAAAGCAACTTGGCTCGGGAGCATCAACTGAACCGAAGAGGAGGCCTGGGGAGGGGGGGAAGTTACAGATGTCAGTCAGTGTATGTTGATAAAACCGCCACACTTGGGAAAGTGGAATGAATGTCCAGTGCTTCCTTTGAATTGTATCATCCGTACCAAAATTGTTATGAACAAGGATCGTTGAATATGTTCTCAATGAAAGAATTTAATGAGCCATTTGCAGAAGAGTTATGCAAGTGGAGGAAAAAGGCCACAGACATTGGATTAAGGTTTAGTGATTTAAAAGTTCACTCCAAAAAAACCTAGAAGAGTTGAATCTCCAGAACGAGAATCGCCCCGACCTGGATGGGGGAGGGTCTCCCTTCCGCACAAATAACCTCCTCCCCACCCCCACCCCCAGCCCCGACCCCCTCTTCTCGTTTGTACCGTCAAGCCAGAAGTCTCGCCAGTACATAGTCAAGTGTTCAACTTTACAAACGTTTTTTAATAGTGTTAGTTTAACCATTTTTCGAAATTATTTAATTATTGGATTTTTTTTATATTAAGTTTTTTTACACGGACTTTTACAGTTATCTGTGGTAAAAGTAAGGCAAAATATAACATCATATGAATTAGTTGGTTTTCGTAGGGGTCGAGAACCAATTTAATATTAATTCCCATTAAACCTTATGGGGAATTAGCTCCGAGTCACGAACAAGTTTCGAACAACCGACCAATGGTCTATGGAACGGATTGTTGTTTTCGGGTCAAGGTCAAGGTTAGACTTTATTATATATTATATATATTATATATTATATATATTATTATAATATTATATATATAATCTATAGTATCAATATATATATTGCATATACTATATATTAATAATAGAATAATTTATATATCTATATCATTAATATAATATTATTATATATATTATATTATATTATGATAGATATATATATACATCTATTATATATATATATATATATTGCTTAAAAAATCGCAGTAGATGCACGTGACTTCTTTAAATAGGTGAATAACCACATGAAATACAAGGCTAGAAATCCAGAAGCGATTTCGTCTGTTTACTACCACGTCGTTCCTTGACGATGTCTTAATCTAAAGACGAAAGCCGCTTGGATTTCTGCCTATTCATTCTTCTCCTGTTGGTAATACAAATTATATAGCTATATAATATATATAGATTATATATATATATATAAGTTACTTAGTATATATATAGATATATATAGTATACTATATTACTATATATCTAATGAAAATCGGATGTCCCCATAAAAACAAAACCCAAAAATGTACGAGAGGACAAGTACTATATTTCTAGAGACCTGGCTGTCTCTCTCTTCAGGTATATGAATGTATGAAAAGTTTTACAGGAAAAGGCGGTAGGTATTTATACCAAGAGATTGCGTCCACCAAGTAAGGGCCAATTTAGGTTCACCCTCCCCGCTGATAATCTTTCCTTTAATTCTTCTTAAGCGTTTGGTTGAAATGAACAACCATGCGTCGACGATGTCCGATTGGTCCAATTCCCCTTTTGAGGGATGTTCATTACCTGCTTCTTCTTTTTATTACGGCCGATTCCCATCATTTGACGTCTTGTTACCGGCTAGTTTGCTTGCTATAAATTTACAACGTGACATATTACCGAGTTTTTATTCTTATGGGTTATGTTCATTTTCATTATGGTTAAAATTAAAAAATGATGCCGAGTTCTGTTTGTCCATACATAACTGACCGTTTGGTTTTGTTATTTAAAATTAAAAATCTGGGGAAAGTGATTTACCTGTAAATCCGATGTAAGAAATTGGTCACAGTCCTGGCATGGAATCTCATATACCCCAGAGTCTTTGGGCGAGTGGTACCTTTTATTGTTGGACGTTAATCAGGGATTGGTTTGGCTAAGGTATTTGGGTAGCGGGTAATGCAAAGGGTTGGATTTCCCAAGGGTTGAGAGTTACTCTCTTAATCGGTCTCCAGGTTGGGAATTTTTATTTTAATTGTTTGGGTGTGTCCTCTGGTTCTTGGTCCTTTAGGGGGATTGGTTAGAAAATTTAACGGTTTGCTTTTTGAATTGCTTTCTCAATTAATATGGGTCAGGTATACTTTTAAAGATGGAAAGTTGCTTGCGAATTAGTTCAAATTCTTTTTCCCAGGTAAATCTGGGTAACAAATTTCGTTAAGGCTCTTAAGAATGGGAGGTTGCCTAGCTACCACCTATCTTGATAGTATTGTTCCATGATAGCTAAAGTAGTGATATAATGAAAGTGAGAACGTTGGTTTTTCTGTTATATGGTAAAATTTGTATTCTGTCCGTTGTCCCTGATTATTAAAACATCAAGACAAAAGGAAATTTTGTTGTCTGTTTTCTTTTTCCCTTCCAACTTTAATTTGCATTTGATGCTGGGCACTAATGCGTTTAATTTTGAGAGGAATTCATTCAAAATTACCCCACTTATTATCCCAAAATGTTAAAAGTTTATGTTTCCATCCACGTAATCTCATCCAAACGCATTGTTTTTGGGTTTTATTGTCATTTATTCACTTGTAGTTTTCCAAGTATTGCCATGTTACAGATTGGCTAAAAGAGTACTTAAAGGACTGCCCATACTACACCCGAATTTTTTGCCTTGTAGAATGATTCCCCCGAATGAAAATTAACGTTATTTAGATGCACCATAATTCAACTAACTTTATTATTTTGTCAACTGCCAAAGGGCAAACTGATCTGAAATATGGGTATAATTTTCTTTTTCCCTTAAAAACTGAAGAACTTCCTGTACCTGTTACTTTTGTGAATATGGAAGTACTACGTCAAGGCTTAAAAGTTTGATGTTTGTTGGAACGTTGTTATAATTTGTTCATTCCTCTGAATTTTGTGACAAAAAGTCTTCCCGAATGTTTTGATGTGTTACTGGAGGGAACTAAAAAGTGCCTAAATAAAAAAGGAGAAAGGATGGCCAGTCTAAACCATTTAGAAATTTTGTAAGTTGAAAGCTCCGGCGCATGACAAACGATGGTGGTCTTGAATGGTAAGGAAAGATTGTCTTTGTGAGTTTTGTTTTGGGAGTAACCATAAAAAAGGTTTTTAGGGTAATTTTAGGATTAATTACTTTAAAATTTCTTCTACAATAGTTTCAATACTCTTTTTGTCTTGGGCCAATTAATCTTACTTTCCGACAAAAAATTCTGTGGGTAACGTTCTGGAGGGGATTTTTTCGTCAGTTTTTCGTCAGTACTTTGTGTCGCTAAAGGAGCTGGTTGATTTTTGTCGAGGTAGAAGTCTTTGTTCCATTATTACAATTTTTGCCGTCTTTTGTCGGATTCTACTTATTATTAAACATCTAACTTTTTTTAAGCGATTGGATGGCTATCAATGAATCTGCGGGGAACAGGATATTTCTTAATGAAGGTCATGTTAAAGTCAATTTAGTAACACTCCCTTTTAAACATATCTCCTTCAACGGCTGTAGTTTTTTGTCAGATATGAATTTAATTTGACAAAGCCAACTATGAAGTCTCGGAGGTTTTTGGGGGAGGGGGGGCGGGGTCTGGCATAAGGGCAAAGGATCAAGCCTACAAATTTAAAACTAAATTGATTTGATTTACAGTAAGGGGGGGTGTTGGAATAAGTTTAAAACTTTGTCTGTTGATTCCAAGATTAATTCCATGCGCTATTTAATCTATTAGAGGTTATTTTAACTTGCGTAAAGTCTGTTGGAAGAGTCCATACGCTATTTATAGGCCAGCAATGGTCGGAACAGAATGAAATCAAGATACCTTGTATACGTGGTCCGTAGTGAGGATGCGAAGATTAATTGATTGATTTCCATAGATCACTCTGCGGTAGCACGAAGATGACCCGTTTTCTCCGTATTGGTTGGATTCTTCTTTCTTGCCAGGAAAATCTTGTGTGATATGAGGGAAGGGGTTTGATTTGCAGAAGGGTCCCCATCTCCCGAATCCCGTACATTTTTAGGAAGTACTTGTTCTTTGAGGCATTTCTTCCAAAAAAGTGGGTGGGGGTGGGGTTTTTGGTTTTTTGTTTTTCAGGCCGGTGTAGTCCTGTTTCAGTTCGTTTTTCCAAACTTGGCGGAAAACTGGCTTGACCTTCTGGAAGTGAGTGGAAGAATCGTGGAAAGGCGGTTTGAATCTTCCATGAATGGGCTGAACAATGACTGGTAAAAACTGGTTCTGTCAACATTTATAATACACCACATATATAATATATTATTAATATATATTAGAATATAATATCTCATATATATATAGATATATTATGTATTATATACAGATATATATATATAATTATATATATATATATATTATATATAATATCTATATTATATATTATAATATATTATATATATTATATGTATTCTATATTTTACTTTCACTAATACAATTTCCCGTTAAAAGCATTCGCTTTAGTGGCATCAATAAGTTTTCCGTTAGCAGGTATCTTCATACCGAGCGAACGTTTTTTCCGATTCTCGTTTTCGTCAATTTCTGGTGAAAAATATGCAGACTTCCCTTCCTTCTTCCATTTATTGAATTTTGGCACCGACAGCTGTTTTCGCCTTATGGCATTATCAAAAAAAGTGAACCTACTGAACTTACCATTCTTGACCTTTCGGTCCTAGTTTATTTCAATCGTTGTGGGAGGTATGACCTTTGGAGTATGGGTTACTGGTTAGGTCTAGGGTATTTAACAGCGTTGACGGCGTTGTTTTGGATACAAAGAACATAAGGAGCCATATTTATAGTTAGGTGACAATAAGAGTGAAAGTTTAAAAAACAGTGGTTAAATAAATATTCAAAATACAATTGCCATGTGCGAGAGTTTTCCTTAAATTGTATGGTTTTAAAATTTAATATGTTCATCTTTTGGTTTTTAGATAAAAAATTACAAAATTACATACAGGAATGAAAACTGAACCTAGATAAAAATCTAACAAAAACGTGGAATAAAAATATCATCGTTATCAATTTATTTTATAGCTGGCATAAAGGTACAAAAGTATCAACTTTCCTGTTTATACACAAATGTGTATGATTTAAAATGTTAGTGAAGTGAGGCGTGTGTGGTGGTGTGTGTGTTGTGTGTGTGGGTTGTGTGTGTGGTGTCTCCCCAAATCCGTCCTACGTTGGTTTAATTGACGGCTTGCTGATTCGTGGGTTGGGGCGGGGTCTCAGCGACCCTGAGGCAGGATGCTAACTTGGACTTTCCCGCCTGACGCCTGGGTCTCTCATGTCCTTTCCAAGGGGCGCGATGTTCTCGGTGGGGGTATTGGGTGCGCTGTTTTGGTCCCTGTCGGTTGCGTTATTCCTATTCTCCTGCTGAGGGGAAGTAGATGGCCCAGGATTTCTTGTTTTTGGGGACGTTCAAGGTCGGCTTCTGAATAGCGAATGCTTCACCAGCTTCCGTTTATTAAGAGGCGACTGTAGTTTGTCCTTTTCTCTGTGCACGAACCTTGGGTGGCCTTCTATGAGCTCTTTGTTAGGAGGTGGCTTTCCTGTCGTGAACATCTATGTAATGTATAAACGAGAAAATTAGCTACTTGTACCTTTAGGCCATGCTATCAAATTAAAATAATACATATATTTTTTATTCCTGTATTTGAGTATTTCTAGATTCCATTTTCCTTTTCCTTCCTGTATGTAATTTTTGTAATTTTTATCTAAAAACCAACATGTAATCATATTAAATTTTTAAAGAACATACATTTTAAGGAAACTCTAGCACATGGCATTGTATTTTTTGAATATTTATTTAACCCACTGTTTACACCTTTCAGCTCTTATTGTCACACTTACAGCAATATGGTCCTTATGTTCGTTTGTATCCAAAACAACCGAACGCCTCCCTTCAAGCTGTTAATCCCTAGAACTAACCAGTACCCATACCTCAACGGTCCCATACCTCCCACGACGATGCAAATAAATAGTCCCGAAAGGTCAGATTGTAAGTGCAGTAGTCCACTTTGATAACTGCCATAAGGCGAAACATCAGCTTCGTGAACAAAATTCCAATGTAAACCGGAAAAGAAGGAAGTACTGGCGTATTTTTCAACCAGAAAATTGACGAACGAGAATCGAACAAAACTTTCGTCGGTATGAAGATAACCTGCAAAGAAAACTTTATTGTTGATGCCACTTTAAAGTCAATAGCTTTTAAAACGAATCATATTTATAATTAGGTTACTATAGTATATTATAATAGGTATATCATATATTATATATTATATATATTAGTAGATAGTATTAGACATATATACATATATCAATTAATATTATTAATATAATATATATAGATTCATCCGAGAGAAAAAAAACAAGGAAGGAACATATACAACTTAATTACCATGAAATTTACAAAAATTGTTCCCCCCCCAAAAAAAAAAATCCCCCCAAAAAAAAATGGAAACGAAAGACGAAAAAAACAAAGAAATAAATATATCGAAGCAAGAGAAGAGAGAAGAAGAGAGATAGTAACTATATTACATGTGAGACTAATTTTATTAGCATTCATTTGTTCTTTAATTTTAAGGTCCTTCATAACATTTTAACAAATATAACGGGTACCAAATGGTACAAAATCAGAAAAGAAACCCAGGACTAACATTTAGGTTGTTTTTATTTTTATTTTGATTTGTCAGTTTTGGATATTAAGCCTACTTTGACTATGTTATGTTTTCCTCTTGTAGAAAATTCAGTTGTGTCTGAGTAAAGGGTCCGCACGAGACCCCGAAAGTGCTTGGCTATCCTTCGCTTTTTCATTTTTTTCCTTTCGTGCAGAAGAAACCTTATTTATTTTTACATAAAACATCACGTTCTTAATATACTTAGTGATCAAGTTATTCATATTATAATATATATATAATATATAGATATATATATATTTATATTACGAATTATTATATATATTCTATTATATAATATATATATACATTTACATATTATTATCCTAATATATAATATATATAAGTATATATATAATATATATATTATAGTAAGATTATATATATGAATAACTTGATCACGAAGTATATAAGACGTTGATGTTCATGTATAAATAAGCAGGTTTCTGCCACGATAAAGGAAAAAATGAAAAAGCGAGATTAGCCAATCCAAACTTTCGGTCTAGCGCGACCCTTTACCTCCAGGCACAACTGATTCTTTACGAGAGGAAAGAAAAACATAAGTCAAAGTAGGCTTAATATCCAAACTGACAAATCCAATATAATAAAAAGCAACCTAAATCTAGTCTGGGATTGTACCCATTTGGACCCGTATTTTTGTAAAATAAAATTTATGATGGCCTTGAAACCCATTGAAAATGATGAACTGCTAATAAATTAGTCTCCACATGTATTAGTTTTTACTATCTCTCCTCTTCCTCTCATATCTCTCGTCTCGTCTATCTCTCTTGCTCGATATATTTTTATATTCGTTTTTTGCGGGTCGGGTTTTCATCCATTTTTTTTTTGGGGGGGGGTAACATTTTTGTAAATTTCATGGTAATAAGTGTTTGTAATAGCCTCCGTTGTTTTTTTTTTCTGGATGAATCAAATATTTAATATCATAGTAGTAATATATAGATATATGATATATATAATATATTATATTATACCATATTATATGCTTCTATATATGTTCATAGATATATAAGTCTCATATAATAATTATTATAATCCATTATATATATATTTAGTATATATATATAGTATATATTCGTAAATGTTGGTTGTAGGTTGCAGAGTTACTGAGGTGTTTTCCTCCCCTCATAAGAGCTTATCGAAATACGTTGTGCTAAAGGTATGAAACTAATATATCTTAGAGGAATACTAAAGAACAGTCTGTAAGTATTGTTGACCTTTTTCAGCAGCTTTTATGTTTACTTGTTTACTCAGACCCCGATGTTTCGAGATAAACAACATTCCGAAAGAGGTTTCCAAAGCTACAATAAAACCTTAAATCCAGGATTTTAACTGCAGAAGGATTAAACCACTCAACGTTTCTGCCCTTTGTTTCACAGGAGTTACATAAGCTGTTAATTGTTCCGTCCAACAGGAACCAAATGGAATGGATTAAATCCACTCTGAAAAGAAATAACTAGCAATTTCGGGGAAATTCCGTATATATCTGATCAAGCAAATTTACGTTGGCACACACACATACACAACGCAGACATTTACACAGACAAATAGATGAACAAACACTTACACACGTATACACACCACACGCGCGCACACACACACACACACACAATATATACATTTATATATATATATATATATATTATATATTATATATATATATATATACATATATATATATATATATATAATATATATAGATATATATATATATATCTATCTATATATATATATATAGATAATATATCTATATATATATATATATATATATATATATATATATATATATATATATATATATAAATTCTTCTGTTAAAACAGGATACATCTCAAATATAAAAAGCCCATTAAAACACTGATTTAAAGTTAAGGACTGTATTTCGGTGGACTAACTTCCACCCTTACCAAGTACTGAATGACAGAGAGAGTTACATTGGTGAAAATATATACTGGGAGATATGCCCTTAGGTGATGCCTGGGGTCACGCTAAGCCAGCATTGGTTCTGTTAATTGTCTTAATCTGCTTCATTGTTGCCTTAAGGAAGATATTGTCTATATGGTCAGAGTCCCAGGCTACACTGGAAAGGTTGATCCTATTATTTTGTTGTTTTATCAGTGAAGATTCTATCATCTGACATTTGTATCAATAGATGCTGTTGTATAAATTTCGGGATGATTTCCAATCCATGTTATGGTTCGTGCTATTTATATGATGGAAAATTGTCGAACTATGTTGTACATATCTAACTCAGCGTTTATGTTGAGTTAATTTTTCCGAGAGAGATTTCCATGTCAATCCATAGTATGACTTATCACAATCCCTACAGTGGATTTAATACACCCTAATGTCTTTAGAAACTGGTTTCTGCTGAACATTAATTAAGGATTTCCCCAGTGTATTCAGATAAGTGAAGATGAAAGGGTTATGGTGGCCTAATGTTTGTGTGATCTCTTGTAAATTATCCACATGAGGGATTATGATTTTGTTTGTGCATTTTTCCTTTTCTTTGTTTTCTGTGGGTTTGTAAAAAACGCTCTTTGCTTTAAGTACGGTTTTTTTTATTATGTGCTTGGGGTATTTTAACAAGATAAGTTGATTTCTGATTGTTTCGAGTTCTTTACTATGAAATCTGGGGAGCAAATTCTCAGGGCTCTAAGGAATAAGTTACTTGCAATGCTGAGTTTAACTGAAATGACCTAATAGCTGTAAAAATGTATGCATGAAAGTGATAATGTCTCCTTCCCGAAGATAGTGAATTTGTAGTTGTTATTAGCTCTGATGATTAAGACTTCTAAAAAGGGGATTTGGTTATTGGTTTCCCATTCTACCTTAAATGTTATGTTCAGGACAAAGGGATTTTAGTTTTTGTAGAAAGACATCAAAATCGCCTCACTCGCTTTTCTAATATGTTAAGATGTCGTCTATATAACGAAACCAAATCATATCTTCAGGTTGATAGGGTTTATAATAACCGTTTCGAAATACTGCATATATAAGTTTGCTAACACAGGACTAAGAGGGCTTCCCATACTGCAACCGAATTTTTGACGATAAAAGTTATCACCAAGGAAAAAAACGTTGTTCGTAATGAAGAGCTCTACAAGTTGCATTATTTTATTCAATTCTATGGGGAAATGGTCAGCAAATGGCTCAAGGTAATTTTTGAGTAACGTTAATACATCATTTATGGGTACTTTTGTAAAATGGGAGTCTACGTCAAGGCTGAGAAGTTTTACGTTATGCACGGGGATATTTGCCGACCTACCCTTTCTGTCATTCACTACTTGATAAGGGTGGAAGTTAGTCCACCGAAATATAGTCCTTGACTTTAAACCAGTGTTTTAATGGGCCCTTTCCCTTTATATATTATATATATATATATATATATATATATATATATATATATATATATATATATATATATATATATATACTAGCTGACTAGCTTGGCGTTGAACGGGAATACTAAATAATAACCAATAAAATCTCTCTGTCTCTTTTTCTCTCTTCCCAAACACCCTCTAATCTCTCTAACTTGCAACGGGCTCGAAAAACTATGTATTAGAAACTAATATCTCTCGTTTTGGGATATTTTTACATGTTACCCCATTTCCTTCTTACCGGCTGCTAAACTTGGACTTGAAGGGCATTGGAAGTGTCACTGTCCACCTCAATGACCTTGAAAGCAGGATGAAATACTAATATCTGTCGTTTTCGGGTATTTTTCTTCATCCGATTCCCACGCCTTTCGAGCCTGCCGCCCCCCCCCCCCCCACACACACCCCACCTCCCACGGGGCTGAATGACGTCGGGGGTATCACTATGTATTTCAGCAACCTCAAAAACTAGGATAGGACACTAATAGCTGTTGTTTTTAGTTATCTTATATTCAGCCCATTCTAAACACCTATCCCACAACCACCCATTTGGTGTCAGTTATGCCTCACCCTTATGTATTCTTTCCTAGATGCAAAGTTATAAAATATACCAAGTTTGGCTGAAATTGCTCAATGCATGTCAAAAAGTATATGTGGCACAATCACACACCCACACATACATATATACATACATCCATGTGTGTGTGTATATATATATAATATATATATATATATATATATATATATATATATTATATATATTAAGAAGGGGTACGTATATCAGAAACTAATACCTACGAAGGGGAGCCCCTAATTTACGCCTAGAAATTCTACTACATGGGAAGAAGGTTATCTAAATGAAATGCTAATGGTAGTAAGTAAACAGGTAATATTACAACAAAATCTAATAAATTGAATTACAGTGGAAAAAGCAAAAACCTATAAGCTCCAAGACATACAACCCAGCAGTGATGTATGTTCACCTGGAACTTTGGAGCAGGTAGAAGTTCAATATAAACTAAAATATATATTATATATATATATATATATATAATATATATATATAATATATATATATATATATATATATATTTATATATATATATATATATATATATATATACATATATATATATGTATATATATATGTGTGTGTGTGTGTGTGTTTGTGTGTGTGTGCCCGTGTGTATGTGTGTGTATGTGTATAAAGCGATTTCTTGCAATCGATGATATTTCCAACCTAGCATTTCTGCACATCTCGAAACAATAGGGCTGTAACAGATGAGCATAATTTCATTTAGAGATAGAGAGAAAAAACAAATTATTATAACTATATTTCTAATTTTGTTTGCCTTAATCATCAACTGAAGGGAATAATAGATAATTATATGTTTATTTATTTTTTTTTTTTTTTACGGATTCTCATTTTGTGTACGATGCTTTTAATGCCGATTGAAATGGAAATGGCACGTGGATAGCAACTGATTACGTAGAAGCCAGATAAAGCCGATTATACCCCTAAAGATAGACCTTGCAACCCCGAGCAACCTTTGCCATTGATGGAAAAGCTCGGAACTATTACGTAACTATTAAGTGGGCGGCTCAGCGCCATCTTTGACAGCTTCTGATCGTTGCTGAGGGATTTGAGTTGAAGGTCCCGCTAAATGGGATGTGAATGCACGAGATTTTGGACACGAAATCGACGAGAAGAAGAACGAGGAGGGGAAACTATTTAGATTATGAAAGTGAAATATCAATTCAGATTATCGTATTATTGCGTAGGAAAACTTTAACAATGATAATGATAAAAAGAAAAGGCATATTTAGAGAGAGAGAGAGAGAGAGAGAGAGAGTGAGAGAGAGAGAGAGAGAGAGAGAGAGAGAGAGAGGGGGGGTTAATAACGGCTTTTTGACGCAGTAACACTGTCTAACACTTACTAAAATAAGAATGTTCCTGGTCATTGGTATTTTGACAATAAAAATTCTGAAAAGGAACTGCCATAAAAAAAGTTTGTTTATCTTTTGCCGTTTACCAAAATAGTTCATTTTTAAGGCCAGTGAAGAACACTCACCTGCTAAAAATATGGCGATTTATCATTAAAGAAAATATTCAAGGTGAAACCGATTATCCACTGATCGCTAAAATCCGCGTAATGTTACTTTATAAATCACAAAGTAGACAAACGTAAGCGGCTGCATCTGAGTTCCAGTATGAACTTACACAGATTACACAACTTCGATATAAATAATGAAGGAAAGATACAAAATATTCTAACCATGCATTTCTCAGAGAATTCCTCATAAGATATTCTATAATCTTCTAGCTGTGATATATATATATTTTTTTTTGTATAATTTAAGAATGTTCCTAGGAGGACTCTCTCTCTCTCTCTCTCTCTCTCTCTCTCTCTCTCTCTCTCTCTCTCTCTCTCTCTCTCTCTCTCTCTCTTTGGCAATTCGCTGTCTTTTGTATTTCTTATCTCTCATATTTCCTCCACGTGTAATTTAAGAATATTCTCTATAATATCATCCCTACGAATTCTATACAGAAGATTCAATGCACACTGAATGACTGGCATCGAGAAAACTGTTGGAAACTGCCAAACGAAAGCCAGAAGGACCCTTGCAACCGATGTCAGCACTTCCCATTGTTTGTTTTTCGAAAAGAAAGCGATTGATAATGATAACAGCCTTACTTTCTGCTGACGGACGAAGACGACAATCTGAGAATTGACTCTAGAACCAGAGGTATTATCCTTCGCATCTGGACCACGAGGAGGGGGAAGGGAAGTGAAGAAAGGGGCCTAGAGGGACAAGAAATATTTCGGAGAAAAACTGGAATCACTGAAAGGAGACGACTGAGATTTTAGCGACAGGATAAAATAGAATTCGCAATTTTCTATCATTTGTTCATTAACTTCGAATGGAAATACTTGAAATGTATGACGAGTTGTCTTTATTAATTCTAAAACAATCATTGTTTTGCCATTTTGTTTTAAAGTAGTTAACTTTTTTCGAATTGACATTTGTCACTTTCCCAAGCAGTTAAAAAAATATTTCTTTAATTGTCTGTACACGCTCCTCTTCATAAATGTGCACCAGCACCGACATCCTCCTATGTAGACACTCTAAATATTGCATCTGTTTTATTTATATATTATTTTTTGCAAGTGTTTTTGGAGTAATTTATATTATTCTTTCTTTCATAATAGACTTCTTCTTTTTATTGGTGTAAGATGTACTTTGAATCGCGCATTTCTTTCTTTTACATTACTGAAGAAATTGATACCAGGAAGGAAATAACTTGTATAGTTCATCTATAACTCGTAATTAACAGCACTATTATTCCAAATAATTCAAGGGTTTCCTTATATAGCTCCATGAAACAAACATCATATTGAATTGCTCCAGAAATTATATATCATTCTCTATGCATTATGCTGTTATGGAAAACTGTCATCTATATTCTCCATGGTCAATATCTGCTGAAGATCTTAAACTAATAAGTGCAAAGGGATACAGCTTCATATGGGATTATATATATATTTTTATTACAACTAAAAACAAATTTATGTCAGACGAAGGAACCCAAAGAAATCAGAGCCCAGCTGTCCTTCTGGAGGTGAATAGCCTTTCTACTACAGGCCGTTTCTTTGGACACAGGTGTCTGGGACGCCCCAACTACAACCAGATTTTACTCGTGTCTGGAATCTTTTTATTGAACACTTCCTCTTGGGCCCTTATAGTTCTAATCAGTAAATGTGAAGAGTGGATGTTGTTGGTTTGTTTTATTTATAACGAATTTTTTTACATATTACTTGTTCTGTATTCAAACTTAGTTTTTGCAATACTACATGAGAAGCAGAAGGAAAATAGAGCAAGTTTTAATTGGTAATTTATTAGCATCCTTTAGACAATGTCTCGTTATTCTGGGGAGGAATGAAGCACTCGGGTAACGAAGAGTTATACTTAGCTCATTCAGAAATTACGAACACACACACACACACACACACACACACACACATATATATATATATATATATATATATATATATATATATATATATATATACATATATATATATAATATATATATATATATCATATATGTATATATACATATATATATATATATATATATACATATATATATATATATATATATATATATAATATATATATATATACATAAATATATACATATATGTATATATACATATATATATTATATATATATATATATATATATATATATATATACATACATAATACACACACATATAAATACATTTATATATATATATATATATATATATATATATATATATATAATATATATGTATATATATATATATATATATGTATATATATATATATTATATATATATATATATATATATATATATATATATATATATATATATATATATGTATGTAAAACACACACACACACACACACACACACACACACATAATATAATATATATATATATATATATATATATATATATATATATATATATATAATTATAATATTATATATATATATTATATAATATTATATATACTATATATATATATATATATATATATATATATATATATATATACGTATATGTGTGTGTGTGCATGTACATCGAACAAGCAACTTGATAACTCGGAAGCCTTCCTTCTCTTATCTGCTATAAGAGATATGGTACTTCAGGTTACGTCATATTGGCCTTTCTCATACGCAAGAAACCTTTGCAGCAAGACTCCGACAGTGAAGTTCATAATATGAACAAAAATAATGTGTTGAATAGGATATCTAAAACCTGTAAACCTTTTCCGTATGCATTTTACTTCATAAGGAGTTAGTAATATACAAATTACTTTTACATGTGCTATATATATAAGTCATATCACATTACCGTGATTCATATACATATATCGAGCTACAAATGTCCTTTAATATCTGATTCACTCTACCTCGGAATTAATAAATTTTCATATATGCTTAACAGAAGGGGAATTTTTATTAGGCGATAATAGAATTGTCGGCGCGCGGGCGCGAACCTAGGACACCATACAAATCCAGGACGTCAGTGAAGCTATTTACCCACTCCACCACCGCAAGAGGCTATAAGTTTATGCCGTCTCTCACCCTCAAATACCTTTCGCGCTCAGGTATTCGCTGATTTGGAGCCAGCATTAACCCACCTCGACCTCGGTAGTGTTATAGTGCTTATGACAGCACGTAGCCATTATGTAAGTCATATCACATTACCGTGATTCATATAGATACATCAAGCTACAAATGTCCTTTAATATCTAATTCACTCTACCTCGGAATTAATATATTTTCATACATGCTTAACCAAAGGGGAATTTTTATTAGGCGATAATAGAATTGCTGGCGCCCGGGCGCGAACCCAGGACACCATACAAATCCAGGATGTCAGTGAAGCTATTTACCCACTCCACCACCGCAAGAGGCTATAAGTTTATGCCGTCTCTCACCCTCAAATACCTTAAACACTCAGGTATTCGCTGATTTGGAGCCAGCATTAACCCACCTCGACCTCGGTAGTGTTGTAGTGCTTATGACAGCACGTAGCCATTATATAAGTCATATCACATTACCGTGATTCATATACATACATTGAGCTACAAATGTCCTTTAATATCTAATTCACTCTACCTCGGAATTGATATATTTTCATATATGCTTAACCGAAGGGGAATTTTTATTAGGCAATAATAGAATTGTCGGCGCCGGGGTGCAAACCTAGGACACCATACAAATCCAGGACGTCAGTGAAGCTATTTACCCACTCCACCACCGGAAGAGGCTATAAGTTTATGCCGTCTCTCACTCTCAAATACCTTTCGCGCTCAGGTGTTCACTGATTTGGAGCCAGCATCAACCCACCTCGACCTTGGTAGTGTTGTAGCACGTAGCCATTATATAAGTCATATCACATTACCGTGATTCATATACATACATCGAGCTACAAATGTCCTTTAATATCTAATTCACTCTACCTCGGAATTAATATATTTTCATATATGCTTAACCGAAGGGGAGTGGGTAAATAGCTTCACTGACGTCCTGGATTTTTATGGTGTCCTGGGTTCGCGCCCTGGCGCCGATAATTCTATTATCGCCTAATAAAAATTCCCCTTCGGTTAAGCATATATGAAAAATATATTAATTCCGAGGTAGAGTGAATTAGATATTAAAGGACATTTGTAGCTCAATGTATGTATATGAATCACGGTAATGTGATATGACTTATATAATGGCTACATGTTGTCATAAGCACTACAACACTACCGACAGGTAAAATAAAGAATGGTAACACGAATTCTCATTTTTTTTTTTATAGAAAATGTTTGGTGATGTTGTGAGTGCGTATGGAGTAGACGAGAGATACAGCGCTACAGCAGTAATGGGTGTAGGTTTAGGAAGATTGTGTGGCTATTTGAAAAAAACTAGAAATGTTAAAGGGAGCATTTAATTTTATAATTTCCGGAAATTAAAAAAAGGAGTAGTCTTTCCAAGTGCTTTAATCTTTGACTTGATAGGTGTGGAGATTGTGAAAAGGCGCCTGAGTTAGGGTATTTAAATGGAATGTGGGTGATTTAGACAAAGATGGATACTTTTGGCAAATATCTAATTCCTTGGGTAAATAAGTCTAATAGAATTTTGCTGGAAACGTTTTAGAAAGATATTTGATGGTTGGACATGACTGCTAGAGAACAATATCGTTACGTAAGAAAGGAAATGTGAAAAATATTTATTGAATGTAACAGTGAGACGAGCTGTGGCTGGAGGCATAGATGATCTAGATATTCGGAACAACAACAACAACAATAATAATAATAATAATAATAATAATAATAATAATAATAATAAATTATTATTATTAGAAGTAGTAGTAGTAGTAGTAGTAGTAGTACTCCGTAGCTGAAACCCATTCATATGGAACATGACCACAGGGGCATTGACTTGAAATTCAAGCTTCCAAAGAATATGGTTTTAATTAGGAAGAAATAAAAGGAAGTCAAGAGAATACAGAAAGAAGAGATCCCACTTATCAAAAAATAATAGTAAATGAATAATAAATAAATGGATAAATAGATAGAAAAAGTTTCAAAATGCAAGAAGAATAGCACCGCACTTTCGCTTGAACTTCTGAACTTCCAATTGTTCAACACCCTCTGGGAGGCTGTTCCACAGTCCGCGGTGTGAGGAATAGAGGTCTTCTGGAACTGAGAAGTTCGACAGAGGCACATTTACTGCATACTGATACTGTTGTTCAGCGAATCTGGTTGTTCTCGGCAGATAAAGGGATCAGGGATCGATTGTAAATGTAAAGATCTCTGTTGCAATACAACTTATGAAAAGGTGACAAACAAGAGACGATCAGTCGATGGTCTAACTCCTAACTGCTACTATTAGGGAACAGAAACCTACCACCACGAACCACTCTATCTAAAAGAGATAAATCTCTGGCAGAAGCAGACATTCACACCGGAGAACAGTATTCCAGTAAAGGAAGTACAAATAACCTAAAACAAGGTCCATCGATTTTATCACTGTTATAAATTTATGAGGCTTTACAAACGATATCTAACTTTCGTGCTGCATTTGCTGGAACTTTCATTAAGTGTTTCTCGCAAGTTAGATGTGAGCCAAAATTTACTTATAGAATAGTTAAAGCTTCTGGCTCATTCAACAAAGTAAAATATATCCACCTGAAGGAGAGGATGGAGTGAGAAATCTGTACGAGATCTACTGATCAAAAGTGTTTTTGTTTAACTGGAATTCATCCTCATAACCGTCCTCCTCCCCCAACCCCCATAACTACGTCATTCACTAATCCACTCCATGTCACACGACTAAGGGTAGCTTCATTTCTCATTAGTGGAAACTTTACTACAGACACAATTTTGTTTTCCAGGCCATTAACCATATTACTTGTATACACTAAAACTAACTAGACAAAGAACACTATCCTGTGGAACACCAAACGCAATACGTCTAGGTCCGCTAAAGATCCCATTAACAGCAACTCGCTACTGCTTACTTTTAAGGAAATCTTGAATTAATTCTAAAACACATCCACCAATTCCTAAATACTAAAGTTTACATATAAGTGCCTTATGTTTTACTAAATCAAAAATAGCACATAAATCTATTTTAATTACTCTACATTCAAAAACCTTATGGAGGTTCACTTGCAAATGGCATGTCAAATCTAAAAAAAAACATAGCAGGTACTTAAGGGCTTCCCATATGTATTTTGATTATCAAATAACAATTCTTAATTAAGATTAAACATACTAGTATAGTGGATTAAAAATAAGTTTTCCTGCAGTCTGCAGATATGGCCCTTTTTGGAATTGGTGAGAAGAAAACTTAGACAATAAAATTAATCAAAAGGGCCCTCTCATCCTGAAGCGCGTAGGAGTGCTGGACACATTCTTGCTGATCTTTAGTGTACGTGGAAGCAGCGAATAATGTTTTTGAAGTCTTGTGTACAAGGAGTACATCCGAAATTCAGCTCAGTCAGAATATGAAAATAGCAAACACCGTTGTCTTGTTTGATATCTGAATTCTGTCTCTGACAGGACGATGATTAGGCGTAAATGGCTCTCTCTCTCTCTCATTCACTCATATTTAATGATTTTGATCCCACTTTTATTTTGCACGAGTATATTTTTCGCCATAAAATTATAGAAACTTTTGCAGTTGAGAGAAACGTGGTATTATTAGTCCCGTTTTCCATGTGAATTTCAACTTCGTCCATATTCATTTTAACGTCTTTCATAGGTTTCCTTTATTAACTATCAACAAAAGTAATCTATCAACCTAACGTCAACAAATGCTTTGAGTCAATATAGTGCTGGATATATAAACCTGTCTAGGACAAACTGTGTAATGATCCTCTTAATGGAACAGAAATCTCATTCACTTTAAGTGATTAACACCTATCGGTATTTTGAATTTTCTTTTCATTAGATTACGAACCTTTCCCCTTAACAAGTCACGATCTACATGTAAAACATAGATAGATATAAGTAATCTTTTCGTCATCTATCAAGGAAGTGAGCGCATACATCTCAACAAAATTATCACTTTCTTGAAATGAGGCCTTGGCTTCTATGGCACATCCATTTGTCAATGACTGCTTCTTCCTCATTCCCACCGCAATATTTCTATGACCATGTACATAGTGCACTCGCATTATGAATTATATATATATATATATATATATATATATATATATATATATATATATATATATATATATATATATATATATATATATAATTATATATATATATATATATATATATATATATATATATATATATATATATATATACGTATATATATATATATATATATATATATATATATATATATATATATATATATATGTGTGTGTGTGTTGTGTGTGTGTGTGTGTGTGTGTGTGTGTGGGTGTGTGTGTGTGTGTGTAGAACGTTACAGCATACATACACCATATTAGCACTTTGTTAGTTAAGCATTTTGTTCGGTCGAAGTTGTTCGTGGGCGAGAGAGATAGCTTGTGTCAGTGCTTACAAAATTAATAGTCAGCTTTGACTCCCATGGAGACAGATACATCCTTCGCTTATGAAGTCTAGCTGGCGCATGACACCTTGAACAATGACCCTGGTATGTCATGGAACATCCACACGACGGAATTCGTTGGCGGACACGTTCGGAGGTTCGCTCCGATGGCCGGAACAAATGAAGTATTAATTTTACATTTTGAGTACTGGTTAATTATTCGGACGTCGAGTCTCGTGTGAAAGACCTGATTTTGTTGGGGCGCTTTCGAGCTGCCAATGCGAGGGACGATATAGATCACAAGTTAATGGGAACTTTGACAGTTATCACGACCATGAGTATTATAGACACATCTGACTTCTATATTGTGGAGACATAATTAGTTGCTTTTGAAGGCATAATGTTTGTGCTGGGGTTAAACTTGTTTCCTTAATTTCCTATGTTTACGGTTCAGGCTTGTCCTCCCCCTTTACTCCATTTTATTTAATTTTACTTTCGTTCTCATATTATACTTGTGAGTAAACTATATTTTTTATAGACAATGGATTTGCTGTTATTCCTAGGATAGTTTCTAGTTTGTTTGTGGTGAAAGAGAGAAAAAAAATGAAAAGAGCTCTCTTCAAAGAAAACGTAGCTACAGCATGTCGACCGAAAGCCCACAGACAGATCTCTTACTTGTTTGGTAATCTGAATTCTGCAAATTAAATAGGCTATATATATATATATATATATATATATATATATATATATATATATATATATATATACATATACGTGTGTGTGTATGCATTGTGCATGTGTATAGCCGGCGTGCATACACTTCCAAATAGAAATATACCACCATTGGTTATTATCAGATATTTCATCAAAATTAAATTATTTTTGAAACCAAAACTAGTTCGAATAGTTAGGTATATACACAATACGTATATTATTATTATTATTATTTTTTTTATTTTTTTTTTTGGGGGGGGAGGGGCGATTATCACAGTCCTCCAATTCGACTGGGTAGTATTTATAGTGTGGGGTTCCGGGTTGCATCCTGCCTCCTTAGGAGTCCATCACTTTTCTTATTATGTGTGCCGTTTCTAGGATCACACTCTTTTGCATGAGTCCTGTTATTATTATTATTATTATTATTATTATTATTATTATTATTATTATTATTATTAACCGTGACCTTACGTCAAAGCTGAATATTTAAACTAACATTAGTCTGGATACTGGGAATTTGAATAGCGGTTTCCAACTTAGAATACTTAGTATGTTTCTAATAAACCACATTATAACACACCATAATTATTTAACTCTGAAGGTATATTCGTGAGAGCTAAGATACCTCTGTATAAAAAGGAAGTACTTATATTATATTCCTTTCCATGATAGGATAAGGTTCTTCAGAAACAAGTCACAATAACCTCCTCATAAATCAACTGATAAAATCATATCAACAAACGCAGTAGAGCTCTTTTGTTTTATAATTAGAAACTATTAATGAACAAAGCAGCTTGTTACGCTTTTAATGAGCTAAATTCATACATTCTCATGAGTCAAGTAGAATCTGCATAGAATGACTGTCTGAGGGATCGGCTTCTGCAGCCATAAATCATTGCATATTTTTTTTTATGAGGGCATTGCTTATTCTGCACCTTATTTTAATGCAACAATGTTGTTTTAATCTCTATTAATTATTGTATTAATCTCCGTGAGCAAATTATTATCGATCTGTGTTGTACTTGAGTTTAATATGGGTTTTATTATCAGCTCACAGTTTAATTATATGCTCTCTGCCTATATACATTTTTCATGAGGTCTGCACACAAACGTACTAATGGCACATGGTGTCGAAACAGCTCTTCTTAATAATCTCAAATTTTCTTTATAGTTATGATTAAAAAACGGTTTTTATTAAAATACACATCCGGGTTTTGTTACCTCATAATAAATATATATATTCATTAATAAATAGCTTTGATCGTTTAACAGACATAAGGGGCTTTGGAAAACACCGTGTTCAATAAAGCAACTGATTTTTCACTCCAATTAAATGACTTTATGTTTACCCAGAAAATGCAGTCACATCGATAGATGAAAGTGTAGTAACAATTTACCATTTGAAATAAAAAGGATGTTTAGGTAACTGTAAACCGAAATGTTTCATAGAAAGAGCTACGTTCCTTAATCAAATATTATGCATTAAGTGTCCCGCCTGCTTTCCCTCTTCCCCAAAGAATAAAACGTGTCTTTAGATCTATATGCAAGCTTGCAACATTTAACATATCACATTTCTGTCATGTATAATTAGGCTGGGGAGCCTCAAACGGAGATAATGTATTCTTACGTCCTCCTCGGCTTATGCTGATCTCAAGTAACAGTTTGTAACCCTTGATTAGCTTATGCTGCCAACAACAGGGATCAAATGTCTTCTTCATTATTCTATTATTACCTGATCATACGTTGTCCTGTTGTGACAGTACCCCGATGATCTGGGTTTTGCTTCTTGATGTTCATTTTCTTGGTGGTTGATACCATGGTGGGTTAAGAAAGTATGGAAGACAGAAAATATTGGTTTAAAAAACCGAGGCAGGTTTCGAACTGGACACTCTCGGGATGTATTGGCTATCTTGAGTCCAGACTAATCAGTCATATTTTATCATCCATAAAAATAAGCTGCTATTTCCTTAAAAGATGTTTGTAATTGCATGTGCCTTACAAACCGTATAAGTGAATTACATAACCGTCAAGACAATCTAAACAAGAATTTAGCTTCCTGGCCACATTAAAAAATCTGGGCGCCACTATGCGAAACTCATGAAATACGATAGGTGGCCACTCCGATTATATTACGTGCATACATAAAACAATGATACTTGTTGTTTTACATTATTTCTAATCTTTTCGTTATAAGGGCGTATACCTAAGAATGAACATAATATTTTGTTCCCTATAATAACTGAATACATTTTGGATTAAATGTCTCCATATCAAATAATATTTGATTGACCGATTTATTGATTTATTGACACATTGCTATAGCAATGAACTGTATGACTGACTGGAATAGAAGTGTACAAATAAGACTTGATCCATACAACAGATACTCAGATGCTTTTGAGACATCAAACCCTGTTGTCGAACTCGGCCTCGGATATTCGTGACTCGGATTTGGTCTCACACTCGAAAGGAGCGGACGAAAATTTGACCTTGGCCTTGGGTGGTGTGAATTAGGACTTTTCATTGTCCTCGAAAAAAGTTGTGGACTTTACTACAACACTGGTGTGAAAGAACTCATTTGTTAATTGCTGTTATTTTTTCGTGTTTTATGCGTGTTTGTTAGCATGTGTGTAGCCGGTTGATATTTTCTGATCCTTATTATCGTTTATTGCATGTTTTGAAATTCCGTTGCTTGTCTGTGATTTCGTAAATATATATAAGCAACTAATTTTAAAGTAATAAATACAATAAAAGTTAATAAGAATCAACTCTCATGGTGAGCCAAAATATCATCTGGCTACACATATAGTAACAAACACACAAAAAAAGTAAATAACCAAATGAGATCTCTTGTGACACCATCAGATATGCATTCAGTATTCAATTAACGCCCCCCTTCTGATTATCATAACCATTACGAAAATGGAAAATAGTCATCAACATCATGGCTTCCCTGGTGAACTCGTCCGAGGAACAGAAGATCACACCATTAATTCATTTAATAGATGTTACCGTCAACAAGCATATTTGCAATGTGCATTAAAGGGAAATCAACAAGTGGCCCTTCTCTCCTTCTCCATGAGGGAGTGACTTGTCAAGCACAGATCGGTAGTTAATCAGAGTGGTTCTGAGTCTGACTTTGTTCCTCAAGGGCGCGATGATGTGAATTATGTAAATAGATTGGGGGTGTGGGGGTGGGGGGTGGGGGGCATATCCCGCGATCTGAGGCAATTCAGGATACATTCAATGTCTACCCATACAACTGAAAGACGGACATTTGATGAAAACAGATTAACACATAAAAGAATAGAAATATATCATGACGTGTAATGGTCTCGTTTTAAATTGCTTTGTGAAGCAGAACAGTCGAGTCATTATCGTCATTAAGGTAAAGGGAATAAATATATAGATATATTATATATATATAATATATATATATTATATATATATATATATACATATATATAATATATTATATATATATATATATATAGTATATATATATATGTGTGTGTGTGTGTGTGTGTGTGTGTGTGTGTGTGTGTAAGTATGAATTGTGACGAGACCTAAAGCTTTGTAAAAACAAAGCGCAATATTTACATTCTCAGAAGTTCACCATGCAATTAGTAAGCATATAGACATGTTTATAAATTATGATGCACCATTGCACCTCTATCCTAACCGCTTGCCTCATTTTGACCAATTATCTAATATCTATTAATCAGGAACCATCACGCAGCAAATGTCAATGTGTAAGGATG
Source organism: Macrobrachium nipponense (assembly GCF_015104395.2). NCBI lineage: Eukaryota > Metazoa > Arthropoda > Malacostraca > Decapoda > Palaemonidae > Macrobrachium > Macrobrachium nipponense. The sequence continues at coordinate 35,149,643 of NC_061087.1, read as the reverse complement.
AGATCTAGAGAGAGAGAGAGAAGAGAGAGAGAGAGAGAGAGAGAGAGAGATGCATTCATGAATCACCTCCAGCCAAGTCTTCTAAATATATATTTTCTAAATTAATCCAATCTACGACCTTGTACAAGTCGTTGATCTGTTACCTTGTACACTGGAGGAATTTAACATGAATTATTGAAGGGAAAGTGATATTAGCAGGTTAATAGATTTTTGGAAAAATATGAGTAAAGTATTAGATAAAATGGAATAGTATACAGTGCCTGTCCACATGAACAAGAATCTAAAGTTGTGTCTTCATAAGACAGAACTTGGAAAATAAAATACCAGAGGACGATGGCCCAATAAATCTTTATACAGTAAACTAGCCATCTAATTCTGAAACAAAGTTGTCAATCAGTTTCTCTGGCGTGTGCGCTGATCCGTGGTCGGAGCGATCACGACTCCGCTTGCCAATCAACCTACCAGTTAGGTAATCTCCTTTCATCCAAGTAATCCGTCGGGTTAAGCGTTTGGTAAATACAATTTTTACGTTGAGTTTATCCTCTTATTCCCTGAAGAGGTCATTTATTGTCGAAATAATGGTTTTTAAACTCAAAGTGTTATTCTTTTCTTTCTTCCTTCAATCGTCGACCCATGCCTCAAAAAATTACAAAAATATGACATTAGTAATACTGGAGCGATTTCATATTAAGTCTCTAAAATTAGGACATAATGATCATATTTTTTTTATGCACACAAATTAGAAAGGGCTTTCTTAGAATTACCATTTCAACACATATTTGCCTGGCCAGTAGGAAGTTAGCAATGATAACAGTATGGAAATCTCAAAGACAACGACTTAAGAATAAGAAATAAGCAGAGAGAGAGAGAGAGAGAGAGAGAGAGAGAGAGAGAGAGAGAAAGAGAGAGAGAGAGGAGAGTAATGCGACTGTCATAATTTCAACATATGAGCAATAAGGCAATCATCGTTACTGAAGTTACAAGAAAGAATTAGAGGTTTCCTTTTCAACGAGAAAAATTTACTGAAATGCAAATTTATATTCAAGTAATCACTTGTTTCGTACCATCTGTACGTTATTACCATGATATTAACTAGGTGATTAACAATTCGGAGATAACATAGACAGAGAGAGAGAAACATTAAAAAACCTATGTAAAATTCAACAAATGACGCTGTGAAAGACAAAAAATAAGAAGGATTTTCATGTTAAAAAATGCTCGATATACGTGCATAGCCACAAACGGGAATAACTCCCAAACGCTAAACATAAACCTAATTTGAGGTCTACACATTGATTTAGATGCGTACACATAGTAAAGAAAGCCTTAATAAAGTATGTTACTATTAAGTCTAAAAATTATAGGAAATGGAAAGAAGACACAAAACTTAGGCTTTCATATTTCAGAAAAAAATAATCAAGTTCAAATTCTGTTAGGTATAGTAATGGAAATTTCTTAACTGCAGGATCCAGATAAAATAAGCACAGATGGAAGAATAATGTTCATTCAATCTTGCACGACAATAGCAAATGCTGAACATATCCCAGAAGCCGAACAGGATGAAAAACTACTCTAGTTAAACGGTAATAACAGAAATAGATTTCATCCCTTAGGAACACAACTAACGTGCTTTAGATACTGGTATTGGTCATACGAACCCATTCCTTCGCAAGTTTCTGAGAAATGAGAAAAAATCCAGGAAATAGGATTTGAAAGACAATAAGTATCAAAATATAATAAGGCGATCCCAAACAATGTGAAAATTGTCGAACCGGCTTACCTTTAAAATGTATTAATGTCATGACAGTGATAGCATACTGATATAGTATTTCGTTGGATAATGATTATGAGCGGTGTACGGTCAAGTATGTATCCTCTGTGCCAGTGTAATTGTATTTGTACTAGTAACATTCTAAAGGACAAACGTGAACTATAAAAAAAAAAAAAATACGCCTGATATGCTCTAAGCAAAAATACGCCTGATATGCTCTAAGCAAGTTTTTATTCCAAGATCAATTTATATAGTGAGATTCTTAAGAAAATTGGTAGACATTTCCGTGATAGCCTGGTTTGTCAACATAAAAAAAAAAATATTAAAAATGTAAAAAGGGTAATTTTTGTAGTTTTGTTTTTATAGTGTATATCTGTCCATGCAGAGTCCGTGAAAAGAAGTATTTTACATTGTGATAACTTTCATTTACTTGTGTATCTCATTGTATACGTTTGATTTACGTCACCCTTGTGTGCCATTGTGCTAAAAAAATTAGGTAATAAGGATTATCAATCAGAAAGTTCAAAATCCAGGAATGGAAGGACAGAGGGTTAAAACGCCATTTACATGCGATTTACTGCTGAACGGTCATTTGTACAGTGCTAGCATACTGTACATACTCGGAATAAATCTTCATCAAAGCTTCCTCATTCATGAAGTATATGAAAAACAGCAATCAGTGCCTTCCTTTGAAAAATAGACAAATGTTTTAGTATCTTGTTCCATGATCCATGTTTCAACTGCATAAATAATATAATTCATTTAGCGATCAATCTTTCCCTGAAGGAAGCATTTTGAAGAGAGAATGAAAGGTAGAAACGAATCACCACCAAAGTCACACTATTTGTGGTTTACTTGGAATGTGCAGAAATAGAAGAAAGGTTTTACTCCGAGAACTCTTCGTGTACCTGAAGTCTTTCTGTTTTCGTCTCATGACAAGAATTCTCTGCACTGCCCATGGCGATGTTGAAAATCCGCCTGTGTGCGTTGGCCTGTGAAGATTAAGGCGAAGGACCGACCGCGTCCTTCACCAAAGTTATAAACTAAATCCATTGTAAGAGAGACGACTCCCAAGATAACCTTCGCATCAAGGGCCAACGCCTAGTATATTACTGTTGGTAAAACTTCAAAGCAAGAAAAACCATTTTAACTTAACAAAGAGCTAAAAAAAATAAATAGATATAAAAAATTAAAAAGTGCCGAAGTTTCTTCGGCGTAATCGAGTTTTCTGTACAGCGTGTAATGGTGTATGGGCCGTGGCCCAGGAAACTTTCTCCCACGGCCCGGTTGCCTGACACACGTCTTGGCTAGCTTTAACCTTAAATAAAAAATTTAAAAATCTGTTGAGGCCATAGGGCTGCAATTGGCATGTTGGATAATTGGAGGGTTGATGACCAACATACCAGTTTGCAGCCCTCTAGCCTCAGTAGTTTTTAAGATCTGAGGTCGGAGAGAAAAAAGTGCGGACAGAAAAAGCCATCACAATAGTTTTCTTGTACAGAAAACTAAAAAGCTACTCTGTCCTCTCCTAAGTTTCATATCCTGTTACCGTTTACTTTCTTTGAACAATGCTAAAAGAAAGTTTCTGTTAAGTCAATTTCACAAGTACCAAGAACTCAGCTCGAAAAGAATGGGTGTGAAGATGGTAATATAAAAAGTCTCGTCAGAATTTTTTTAACTTTGAAACGCGAAGGCGCGTATGAGAAATACGCAACTAGTAAAGTATGTAAGGACTGGAAGTCTTAGGGACATTACTAATAAAACCATCAGAGTAGGCCTATGAGGTAGGTGACGTTAATGAATTTTCTTACACGGTGTTTATTCACTGATTCGATATATATATATATATATACGTCTATATATATATATATATATTATAATATATATATATATAAATATATAAATATATATATATATATATATATTTATATATATATATATAATATATATATATATTTTATATATTTATATATTTATATATAAGGGCAACACAAGGGTCATTACCTCAATCTCACCTTAACAGTTGAATTGTGGATGATATCCCTGCGCTGGTGTTGTTTGCTATGCAGATATATACCCGTGTATATTCAAGTGGATGCATAGTATATTTACATCCACGTGTTTATAAAAGAGAATGAGGGAGGAAAAAGGTTCACTACTTATTTTTTCAAGGTCTCGCTGTTTCCAGATCAATATACATAGGTTTTTTCTTTGTTTTTTTGGGGGCGAAAAAGGTTCAGTATGTTTATTGGGTTTACTCACATTTAGTTGAGAACTGTTTTTCAGTTCCAAAGAGTTTTCCGACACGCAACTACATGGAAGTAAAACTTATTTAGACGAGGTAGCACTCATTTAAACTGCATTTTCTCTCTGTCTCTGGCTTCGGCATTCTGTTCGCAAAAAAGCCCGGTACAAAAAAGTGCTGTCGTTGTTTAATCTAATGAGGGCGAGGATGGCGCAGTAAGAATTTGTTAAAGGCCTCAGGCCTTGAAGAAAATAACACCTGTTTTTATTTTTCTCTGATGTAATTTCATGACACCAGCGAATCTTTTAACGGAAACAGAATTTCAACACAGTCCAATTTTCAGAGCATTTTTTTTTCACTTTACAGTTTAGCACTGCACTGGATAATATTGCCTGAAATGAGGAACACAGTTTTTTTTAGAAAATATTCAATTGGAATTAATAGTATTAGAAAAAATGGATCTTCGTACCTTGATTTTTCATTGTAATATTTCCATTTAAAAAAAAATTCATTTAAAAAATAACTTTTCAAAGTGGGGAGTAATCTTCTGCATAACATATTTCTTTAGATTGTGAAATGAAATAATAGAATCTATTTACTGAGAGTTATGTGAGGATGTTAACTAACTTGAATTATTTATTACAGTACCTTCAGATGAGACCGTCTTATGAAGTGTGAGCTTCGGATGAGTAAGGTGGGAAAATGAGAGTAAATGGAAGAGGAAAAATAGAGAAAAAACATACAGGAGAATAAAAACGGAATGCCTTGTTGGGAAACAAACCTTCCAAACGAGAATAGATTTAGATTTTTCTTCTCTTTTTCCTTTGATGAGGTGGTCCGGAATGTTTTAGTTACGCTCAATGGCCTGCTAGATACACAATTCACCGTTTGAAGTTTTCGGGTTCTTTAGGAAATTGAACCTGTAGGCTGCTGCTGATGAGATGATCTTCCTAGTGGCTGAAATGTACATAGTAATAGGCTAAATTTTCGTGTTGAATCTGTTTTAATTAAATCATATACGCGTGTGTATGTGTATATATATATATATATATATATATATATATATATATATATATAGGTATATATATATATATATATATATATATATATATATATATCGAGCTACAAATGTCATTTATCATACAATTCGCTCTACCTCAGAATTAATATGTTTTTCATATGAGTTAACCGAAGGGGAATTTTTTTAGTTGGTAATAATTCGTCCTCTCGTGGGTTCGAACCACCGCCCAAAGAGCTGAGGAGAAATCAGGACTCCAGACATTATCGACTGGCCTAGTGGATAATGTCACTGGCGTCCTGATTTCTATTCAGCCCTCTGGCGCTAGTTCGAACCCACGAGAGGACGAAATTATTATCACTTAACAAATCCCCTTCGGTTAACATATATGAAAATATATTAATTCCGAGGTACAGCGAATTGGATATTGAAGGTTATTTGTAGCTCGATGTATGTGTATGAATCACGGTGATGTCATTCATGAATATATATAAAATACATATATATATATATATATATATATAGATATAATATATATATATATATATATATATATATATATATATATATTTTCACAGGAGAAAAGAGAAAATGAAAGACTCTGGTAGCTCTATAATTTCGCCTTCCATCAGTCCTCTTCAAGTGTTTTATTTTAACGAAACAGAATGAGAATATACAAAAATTCATGAACACTTTTCCACTGGAAAAATAAAATTAACATAACGATTGTTAAAGTAAAAATTAGGTTCCAGATCATAAACAAATGGTCAAATCAGGAATTCAAACAAGTTAAAAGAGAGAGCTATTCAACGATTTGGTGATTGGACATTTAAACCTTTCTCTGAATTTGTACTGTTTGGAAATGATATGAAGGAATAAAGGGTCCAATTTATATATGCCCTGACTGACATTGAAGTTCTTTTGTTTGCTAAAACATATGGAAGCTGTTTCTAACAAATTTCTTGCAATCATATATTTTTCCTTGAATAACTTCTCTATTTTTTTGTTCCAAAGGATAGGACAGCCACAATTTTGTACATGTAAATTAACAGCAGTGTTTGGAGAATTTGTTCTTACACAATATCGATGCTGGGAAATTCTCTTATCGATATCTTTTCCTGTTTGTCCCAGGTAGAATTTGCCACATTCACAAGGTATTTTGTAAACCACGCCTTCTCCTTGTTTCCCAACAGTACAAATTCCGAGAAAGGTTTAAATGACCAATCACCAAATCGTTGAATAGCTCTCACTTTTAACTTTTTTGAATGGCTGATTTACCTATTTGTTTATGATCTAAATAACCTAATTTTTACTTTGACAATTGTTATGTTAGTTTTATATTTACAGTGGGAAAGTGTTCATGAATTTTTGCATATACTCACTTTGTTAGTTAATTAAAATAAAGCTCTTGAAGAGGCCTGGTGGAAGGCAAAATTATCGAGCTACAAGAGTCTTTTATTTTCACTTTTCTCCTGTGGACTATATTGACATATCTCATCTTCGTGTTATGAAGATTATGATTATAGATGTCCACGCGTAGTATTCAAGCCTTTCTTAATCATTACCCTGGATTACGTCAGTTAGTTTTAACTACAATTAATCATTACTATGTGCTCACAGGAAGAAAATGCAATTCAAGTTTTTTAAGAAATTGCCGCGAAGAATGTGTTATCCCGAATTCTTTTATTACAAAGTTCCACCAAAATTTAAATGGAAACAGTTTTGGAAACTTGGAAAATGAAATACTGAAATTACACACTGATAACAGACTATAATATAATATATATATATATATATAATATATATATATATATATATACATATATTATATATATATATATATATATATATATATATATATATATGATATATATATGGTATGATCACACATTATACTAAGCATTTTAGAAATATAATCATCCTTTACCTGGTTTCAAAGCTACTACAGGTTCTTCAAAACGTCGTGTTCTTCCTTGGAAATATCATGTACGAAAGAATTCCTATCTCTATCATAAAAATGAACCTATTGGAAGATCTGTTAGGACTAATAGACCATTAAGCAAATCATCATACCAAGCGCTATTCATCAACACAATGAAGAATATGGCCATCCTATAAGTTTTGATTATTTTTTAGTCCTTACTTACAAGCACAACGAAACGGAGCTCGAGGTGGTTGAGTCTCTATATAACTTAAGATTTGTATCTCTATTATTTTAGGATTTCGCTGTCTGTTCAGGTGATTGTATCTAATAATTATATTTTACTTTATCAAATTGTAGATTGCCCGATGACAGACTTAATCGTATCTCTTTTTGCACTGGTTATGTGCAAGTGCCGGTCATTCGCTTGCTATGTGGTTTATGGTCTCGTTTTTCATCTTACACTTCCTGCATATGGGTGAGATGTTATTCCCATCTATCGTTCTTTGGACATATCTGGTTCTTGGGGTCTAGTCTTGTGCCGCAGTTAGCATTCCTTCTGTTTCCTTCGTAAGTTCTCCCCTCTGTAGCCATTGTCATGTTTCATCACTGGCTAGTCTTTAGTCTGTCTCATGTATTGTCCGTGCATTGGTTTGTTGTGCCAGTCCTCTGTTCTGTTTGTCATTCCCCTGTCTCTGTATATTTCTGGGTCTTCGTCTACTTTTATCAGTCCTTCTTCCAATGCACTCTTTAGCCGCTTGTCTTCACTGGTTTTCAGATATTGCCCGAGTGCTCTGCTCACAATGTTGATGCAGTCCTCTATGCTTAGTAGCCCTCTCCCTCCTTCCTTTCGTGTTATGTATAATTTGTCTATATTTGCTCTTGGGTGTAGTGCTTTGTGTATTGTCATGTGTTTCCTAGTTATTTAGTCTATGCTGCGGAGTTCAGCCTTCGTCCACTCCACTACTCCTGCGCTGTACCTGATTATTGATACTGCCCATGTGTTTATGGCTATCATCATATTTCCGGCGTTGAGTTTTGACTTGACTAGGGGGGGCAAACCAAGACTTGGGTGGGGTCATCAATGTCTTGAGGGGGGCAAGTTCCCTTCCGCCACACCCAAATATTGTCCCTACTCTCTCTCTCTCTCTCTCTCTCTCTCTCTCTCTCTCTCTCTCTCTCTCCAACCCTTCCTGACTCTTTCCCTCTATCTTCTCCCTGACACCCCCTCTACTCTCTCTCACTTCCTCTCCCTCTCACTCATACTGTGTCACCCTTGTTCCAACCCCCACCCCCCTTGTTGCCATTCATCTTACCCCCAAAGTATTCTTTTCCAGATATATGTATACAGAATTAGATATGATACATATTTTAAGTTTACTTGGTTACTATGTCTATGGGCAGAACCAGCCCCGTTTCAGTTAAGCCCTTCCCGCACCCACCCTTTTTGGTGACCTTTTGTGCTAGTGATGTTTTCTCCCAACAATACTGATCTCTAGATAGTAAATCATAGTATCCCAAGCTTGCTTGAAATTGCTCCATGCGTTTCAGAGTTATGCTGGCACATACACACACCCACACATCCACATATATACAGTACATACGTACATCCATATATATATATATATATATATATATATATATATATATATATATATATATATAATATATATATTATATATATATATGTATATATATATATATATATATATATATATATATATATACACTACGGGGTCTAATTCCTGGTCTTTCTAGTGAGTGTCCAGATCATTAGCAATTCGGATGCAAATCCATAAAAGGATTTGGAACCTAAGTACTACGTACTACATGAGGTTTTCCGCAGACCGACGACTAGGGACCAAGAACAGCATACTAGCGAATTTTACCCAACTCCCCGACCCATTAGCGCTCGAGTTGCTAATATTTCATCCGACTTACCCCTTTCGCTGTGAGATATAATAGAAATGATCATATGGAAACGTGTTTCACAGAAATCAATTTCTGACTCACCACGGGACCGAACCCTGGTCATTCGAGTGAGAGTCCAAGGCATTTATCAATTCGGATGCAAAAGTCATAAATGGAATTAAAACTTAAGGTCATAAGTGAATTGAAACTTAAGAGCATATATATATATATATATAATATATATATATATATATATATATATATATATATATATATCACAAAAGCCCAGAGACATGCTTGTGTAAGTGTGCATAGTTATGTGCTCTCTGCAACAATGAAAACATGTCCCCTTCCGAAAAGTTTCGCTCAAGAAGCTGTTCATTATTTTTTCAGTACACGCTATAAATATTTTTAATTTTCTCTTTGCAATATCTTTATTAAGGATATACATGTTTATTTATTTTCCTCTCACAAAAAAATCCTTTTATTTACATAATTACAGAAAATCGAGAAAAAATATGAAACATGAAATTTTTCGTTCGGTTAGGAACGTGAACAAATTAGAAACTATCGTAAATTAAAAGGCACTTCATAAATTTTACATTTCACTCTTATAAGCTTTTTTTTTTTAATTATCGATGGATTTCAATAATTTTTTATGCATAATTTTCATATATACTTTTTTATAGTCTACTATTCCAAATAAAAGCATTCAACGTTGTCATAGTTTTTACCTTGATTGACTGTGCAATCGTTACATCAACAAAGAAAATATGACGTAAGAATAGTAACCCAATTATCTGTCAACCGGAGATTAAGTCTATTCTTTTACAGTTCTTATGGCTCATAGTAAACGAACACAATGTTCTCTAGCATTGCGTAAATTTATCATGAATATGCACAAAGCCAACGTCCTGAAAGCGAATAGAGCTCGGCAACTGAACATTAACAAAACAACTGTTTATCGATGGATAAAGAGGGAAAATGATTGTGGTAATGTGAACCAAAGAGAGCGACCAGGGCGATCACGCCACACTAGCAAGGAACAAGATGGATTGATAGTAGATTTCGCTAGTCGTCATCCATTATCTAATTCAACAGTGATAAAGAGGGAAGTAGGTCTTCAAGTTTCGAGCCAAACTATCCGAAGAAGCTTACATAAAGCTGATATTCACTACTTCAAACCAGCCAAGAAGCCCTTTTTGACAGAAAGTCACCGCCAAGAAACACTCTCATTTGCATTGGACTACTATCCTTTAGTGATGAATTCCGGGAAAAGGTCATCTTCTGTGACGAAAAAACTTCTCCTCAGATGAACGAGGTGATCTTCACTGTTAGCGCCAACGGAACACTAGGTAAGATATAAAAAACTATTATGATCATAAAAGTATTACTTAAAATGTTATAATACTGTATCATGAAAATAGACCTAACCTCTGGGATAATACATACACACCTAACACACACGCTACATTAATCATATAGATATATATATATATATATATATATATATATATATATATATATGTATATATATATATATATCGATATACATATTATATTATATATATTATATATATATATATATAGATATAGATATATATTATATCAATATATATATAATAGTATTATATTATATATATATATAATAGTACATTATACATATATCTATATATAAATAATATAATATTATTATAATATATCATATAATATATTAATATATGATATATATATACTATATATATATATATATATAGATATTATATATATATGTGTATATATATATATATAATAATAAGCGAATATCACAGGAAAATGATAGTCTATCATTTTCCTGTAGTATTCGCTTAATTAATGAAGTTCATGTGGATCTACCGTGATTTTGCAAGCATATATATATATATATATATATATATATATATATATATATATATATATAGTTACTTATTTGCGCTGTTCTTATCTAACAGATATGACCGAGAAAACATCCAGCCAACAAGACGGAGTGGGAGAATAACAGCAGCTCTTTGGGGTTGGATGGCAGATAGTGAGTGGACCCGGGGAAGTTATTGAAATTGAAGAAAAACTGAATAGCGCACAATATGTTGAAATACTGGACCAAGAACTGATACCAACGGTTAGGGCGCAGCTGCTCCTAGAACCGGAACCTATATATTTAGTTATGGATAACTGCCCCATCCATAATTCAAGATTAGTAAGAGATTGGTTAAATAATCATCCTGAAATTATAAGAATTAAATGGGCTGCTAAATCGCCAGATTTAAATCCCATAGAAAATTTATAGGCAAAAATGGTCAGCCACTGGGAAGCAAGTAAGGCCAAGAATAAAACTGGTTTAATCAATCATGCTATATCGGTGTGGGAATTATGTAGGCTTACACGCTATGAAAACATTTGTGGAAGTCTAGTCGGATCTATGTCAAGGCGATTGGGGAAAGTAATAGATAAAAAAGGGAGATCATGTAAATTACTGAGAGAGAGAGAGAGAGAGAGAGAGAGAGAGAGAGAGAGAGAGAGAGAGAGAGAAGACTATTTAAGTTTGCAGAGACGAGACCTTAATTTTTGAAAGGTTGTAAGTTGTGAAATAAATACATTTTTTGTTCAATATTTTCACTCATAATTAGAATAATTATCTATCCTATTTGTTTAATTTACCTATTTTCCGAGAGAGAGAGAGAGAAGAGAGAGAGAGAGAGAGAGAGAGAGAGAGAGATGAAACAATAATATCACTGAAACACGGGACGCAGTAGAAAAATTGCCAGATACTTCTTTTTTCCATATCAAACGAATAATTTTGGAAGAGGTCTCTGTTTCATTGTTTGCCGATTGTATGTTTTTCCACATGAGAGGGATGATTTCAGAAAGGCAGTCTCCAGCTGACAGGAAATCCTTACAGTACTGCTTCTTTCTCTTGTTACTTATGCCTTTGCCTTCTTCGTTTCAATAATAATAATAATAATAATAATAATAATAATAATAATAATAATAATAATAATAATTAATAATAATAATAATAATAATAATAATAATAATAATAATAATAATAATAATAATAATAATGGTGTCACTTCAAAATGCTTTCATTGCCGAAGAGTACGAGAAAATTTAATGAAGCCCAAAGGAAAATATTATATATAATAACTCTATTCAAAACGCGAAGCCTTTTCAGATAAAGAACGCTTGAAGTAATTGGATATTTTACGTTTTAACGTTTTTAAAAAAGGTACAACAAGATTTTGCCTTTTTAAAGCACTGAGGGATGCCTCATTAAAGGTCGATGTAATTCTATTAAAAGTGTGTTTTATCATATAATATTAAACTGTAGTCAACTACTATTATTCCAGAATAAAAAAAAACCTTTGAAAATTTATTCGTTTATTTAACTAAAATTCTTTCGTTTCCTTTCAGGTTGTCACTGTCGTTGTATTTGACTGCTGTTCTTGGAGAGAAGTATCACCCCGTAGGGGGTTAGTGGCGTCAGTGAACCTTATGTGGTGCACTGTAGGCATTACTTAAGGTTCTTTGCAGCGTGCCTTCGGCCCCAAACTGCAACCACTTTCTTTCCTTTTTCTGTACTTCCTTTCATATTCTCTTTCTTCATCTTACTTTCCACCCTCTCCTAATACTTTATTCATAGTGCAACTGCGAGGTTTTCCTCGTGTTACACCTTTCAAACCTTTTACTGACAAGTTCCATTTCAGCGCTGAATGACCTCATAGGTCACAGTGCTTGGCCTTTGGCCTAAATTCTATATTCAACTCAACTCAAGTCACTGTCGTTGCATTTGACTGATGTTCTTGGAGAAAAAGAGAAGTATCATCTTCATCAAAGCTACTTCTCAAGATTGCGAGTCTGCGTTCATTGAAAGTAGTCGTTGATATGCATTTACTGCGGTGTTGGCACCATACATGTTTCTGCAGGTGCTAAAGTGTAAGGATATTATAGGAGACAGGTCAGTTAGTAACTCTAAAATCATCTCCGCTCCTTAGTCGTCGCCACTATCTCTTGCAAAGTTTTCTCTTAACGATATATGTTAACAGCAATAGAAATTGTTCTTGGGTGATATTTACAATTGAAATTATTTCCTTAACTATAATCATAGTTCTATTTTGTTTTCCAGAGATGGTTTACCTGTTTTCTGAACTCAAGTTTTGATTTTCCTATTACAATAAAAAAAAATGTTTTCCTTTATTTCTGTTGACAAAAATGTATTCAGACGTTGCCATGCAGGATTATTTCCGAATCTATCCTGATCAAGCTACATTTTCTTTTATATGATTTTGTAAGGCGTTCGTCAGAGATTAGAAAATCTCTTCACCTATCGCACTTTGAGAGCGATATTTTCCAAGATACTGATGGAAAATGAAAGGCTCTAAAATCTCGCTCGCTCCTGAGTTAATGAAATCAGACTGAAGGGGAAAATTGTATTTTTAATTAATTTCACACTGCGTTGCCCCTTTAATGGATCGTTAATTATAGTCACCAATTATTTTTTGCCATATTAAAAACTTTAGGAAATGATTAATTAAAATATATATGAAGCCTCCCAAGTGATGAACGTCACACCAAGACAGAATGTGCCACGTTTTCTGTTGCTTATTTTATGTAATATTTATTTAATTCAACTATTATCGTATAGATAGCAAAACGAACGTAAGCAGGAGGTCAGGTGTGATGTGCTGATTTGTTCTTTTAGTATTGAAAAGTTTTTCATTCAGTTTGAAAACATGCTACTCACAAAAATTAAGTTAGATCCCAAGTATTTACTTATTACACTACGATATTATGCCACTAAATCTTGCCAAATCTTATAAAAACCATTGCTCTAAATACAATTTTCCTTTTGTGTTGGAAATTTCATACTGCACACACACATGCACACACACGCACACACACACACACACACACACACACATATATATATATATATATATATATATATATATATATATATATATAGAGAGAGAGGAGAGAGAGAGAGAGCGAGAGAGAGAGAGAGAGAGAGAGAGAGAGAGAGAGAGAGAGAGAGAGATAATATATATATATATATATATTAGCAGAAAAAACTATTTTCAATATTCTTTGTCTGATTAAAACCATTGTAACACTTAATTTGTAATTTGTTAATTACCGAAACCATAGATTAATGTGATATGCTTTCCTAGCAGCGGCTGCATATGTAAGTAAAGAATTGACGTTATTTATTCATTTCAAGAAGGCAAATTAGCAATTCAACTTGACTTGTGCAGATATGATTGTATCAGTGCCTTCACCATGAGAAAAATACCGTTTTCGAGATTGGAAAACAAATTCTAAAACTTCTGACAAATCGAATTCATCTTTTTGTGGCTGTTCGGCGTTCTTTGCTGTTAACTGCTTTCTATTTTGAAAGTTCATTGTTGATTATTTGATTTCTCCGCGCAAAATGATTCGTAATAAGTTCAATTTAATGGTAAAATATGGAAACTAGTCACAGAAACGTGATGCATCAAATATATCGAAGGGTCCACACAATACTACTGTATAAAATTAACATGCAATTATGAATAATCATAAACTTAAAACTTTCGTCCAGCGTCTGTGTGATTGTTCAATAAATTTCATTCACTACTGGGCGAAGACCTAATCATCCTGTTGTCAACTAGTCTCTCCTTTTCTTTCTAGAGGCAAATTTACCGGTAAATCTCTCCATTACATACACGCACACAAGCATCTGCACGCATCCATCCATTCATATCCATAGAGATCTCAAAACATAAACAAACATACAAGGGTCTTAATGGCCAGATAGTGAGAGAATTCGTGTGTAATAGAGGTGAATAGCGCAGCGTGGGCTAGAAGAGGCTCGCACATATTCTTTATATATGCTTACATGAGCCTGAAATGGCAATATTTACTCAGATCCTGTAAAAATAATAATAATACTAATAATTGACGATGAGTTCTTACATTTCCAAGTCACGTGCATCATGATGCATGAAGTAATGGTTTGAAACAAGAACAAAGTCATAAGTACTATTCCTAATAAACTGGTGGGAATCATTTCATATTCTAATATAAGGCATGATGCAGACAAACTAGATAAATTACATAACGTACGCATTAATTCTGTTTCCGTTTTGTTACTTTCAAAGTAGTGATCATTCATTGAAACTTCTATAGATGATTTATTACAATTTTTGTCTGACACCATCGATAACAGACAGGTGGCTATGGCATTAATTATGGATAACTTAATAGAACTTATTAAATTTTGAATAAAACTGCGTACATTTAATTTAAAAGGGACATATCAGTTTTGAAAGTTTGGTATGATTATGGAAAACCTTCGTCGCCTGTTATCAATTATATTTATAAAAGGAGAATATTAAGCAATATTAATGCAGACAATTTCAAATGGCTTGGGAGCACTGACGGTGTGATTTGTTTTTAGCTGGACACTGAAAAAGGAGACTCACCCTTTGACAGATTAAGTGAGCTGGTGCTATCGATTAAATTTACTATGAAGGTTGAACATTTTTTCAGGCTTCTCTTTTTGGATGGCCGAATTCACAGAAGTAATGAGACTGAATTTATATCATACAGAAAGTCAATCAATATTTCCGAGTACGTTAATTCTTATTAGTGCTATAAGTTAAAGTTAAAAAAACAACATTCACTTTAATGTTTTTAGAGTAATACATGTGTGTAGCTCTTAGGTAATTGACGATAAAACAGTATTTACTGCTATTCTTATTTTTTCATTTTTATTGTTGAAAATAATCATTAGACCTCCAGTATTTGGTTTGAAACGTCTGTGTCAAAGTTGCCTTTGAGATCAATAATAACGAAAACGCGCTAAAAAACTAATAATAAAAAAAAATCCAAAAAAAGATCTATATACCAAATACGATGAAATTGATTTTGACGATTCCTTGCTTTCCCAGAACTGACAGAGCAGCAGCTCACGTTTAGTAGCTTTAGACAGCAATTAAAGTTTCTATCCAGGCTAAAATGAGGTAAGTAGCTACTTATTCGCATTACTAGACTATAGGGAGCTAATTCACGCTATACTTAACGTGTCATTTACTAAGATTATATCATATAAGCAGAATACAACACTATTAATTGTACACACATATAATTTGAAGTTTCACAAGTTGCGTATATTGCAAAAGAACTACTTAATATCAATTCTCTCCCAGAATGAGATGATTAATGAAACGTCTTCCGCATTTAACTTTTTTGTCCATTTTTAATCGTCAGATGGCGAAAATGATTGTAATGTTGATTGCTTGAAAAAGGAAAAGGTATAAGCGAAAATATATTCTTGTTTATTTTGCAATCAAATCTGATTGGAAGGATTCTCGCAGCTCTTATCATTTTATTTTTTCATTTAGTATGTTAATGACTACTTATGTCTAATGCGTTCGCAATATTTTCCTGAAATTAAGTAGAACAATTTTAATGCCTTTTGCTGTCATTATGATTTCATTGTTTAAGTATTTTTTATTATTAGGAATTCTTCCCACCTTTTATGAATATTTTCGCTAAAATTTTGTAGATAAAAAAAATATTTTTTTTTGTTATTAATTTTCTTTATTTGTCTTAGATCAAATATCTCAGGAAGGATGTAATTTCCTGTTTCGAATAACTGATAATCTGTAATGCAAATTTTTGCTATACGACAGTGAATCTAAACATTTTTATACACACAAACTCTTCTCTCTCTCTCTCTCTCTCTCTCTCTCTCTCTCTCTCTCTCTCTCTAAATAGGTCGAAACTTGACTCCCTCGCAATACTAAATCTGCATTCATTAACATAGGAAATCTGTCACAACGCGACGAGTTCATTCGTTTTAGTGATGGTCTCATTCTCTCTCGGAATAGATGACTCTTGTCGCGTCTTCTTTCCTCCTATTTAATACCCCATTTCCGACGTCTCTCCTACACAACGACGCGACTATCCCCTGCTGGAGGATTAGTTCGAACAGGTCGGGAATCGACACTGGGGATGTCGTAATACTTCCTGTCGACGGGCTTCGAAAAATGCTTTAAAGAGAGCTGAAATCTGTCATCTACACAAGGAAACCTTGTGATGCCATAGATTGACATTCTTCTTCTGCACCTATTTCTCAGTCGTTTTAGAGGAACTGCTGCTCTTGGCATGGCCATAACTTTCACGTTATTGCTTGTATTCACTTTACCTTCTCTGGATATATATATATATATATATATATATATATATATATATATATATATATTATATATATATATATATATATATATATAATATATATATATATATGTAGTCGATGTATGTATGTATTATATAATTATATTATATATATATATATATATATACATATATAATGAGTGAATATACTAGGCAATTTACTCATCATTCAGTTTAACGTTTTAAATGTACTCCATCGTGAAAACTCTAAACCGTGTCCCAAACTGAAAGATAAAATATTTATATAGATAGCATAGTATAAGACTGAAAAAGGATAAAAGTCTATTTCCGCTCATACAAAGATAAAAAAAAGGGTGAGTAGTAGATTCTATGTCTTTTTCACCCTAAACCAGCAATGAAAACGATTGCCCACTTAGCTACAATAGTGAGGATGGGTATTTTCCAGCTCTACTAACAGTATCTGAATTTGACAGGTATATGTACATATGAACAGCAATAGACTTTTATCCCTCTTATGATCAGGTCGCCAACGTGACCTTGCTCTAATACTCTGGATATGAATTCGAATCATACTAAGGACATCAGAAGTATTTAATCTTTACGCATTTTTATCTAACGCCTTGTAATGACTAACGTATCCAGAATGTGTGCTGGAATCAAGGATCTAAGAGATAATTGGAGTTATTACAATTGTATCAGTATCTAGTAAAAAGTGACCCATTAAATCCAGTGCATATACATATATATATAATATATTATTACAATATATAAGTATCTAGTAAAAAGTGACCATTAAATCCAGTATATAATATATATATAATATATATATATATATATATATATATATATATATATATATATATATATATATATATGCACTGGATTTAATGGTCACTTTTTACTAGATACTGATATAATTGTAATAACTCCAATTACTCTTAGCTCCTTGATTCCAGCAACACTTTCTGGATACGTCAAGTAAACAAGACGTTCGCTTGACACACACACACATACATACACACACACACACACACACACACACACACACACATATATATATATATATATATATATATATATATATATATATATGTATATATATATGTGTGTGTGTGTGTCAGCGCGCTCGTGTGTGTGTGTATGTGCGTGTGTCAAGCAAACGTCTTGTTTACTTAAGACCTCTTTATGTTTATTCGAACCCCAAAGTTACGAAGCTATTATTAAAATAGTTAGCTAATAGTTTCATTTTCAAGCCGATAGTATCTTAGTTATCATATGAATTTTTATCAGTATCGCTAATGAAAATTTGAAAGATATCATGGATAATATTGTTAATCGCCACATGAATTTAGTGTTTGTCCTATCAATGTTTCGTTTTAGTGACCTCTGTATTAGATACAGTGCTTATGTAGCTACATAGTGATTCGTTAAAAATGAAATGTCTTTGTAATCATAGTTCCCAATGTCTCAAGTAAATACAAAACGTTGATTAAATAGCAAGAGTCTATCCATTCCCGAGACGTAATCGTTTCACTTGTTTCTGTAACATTTCTTAAATAACCTTTTGTGACGGATTGAAGGAAGTACATTTTCACATTTTCAGACTTCAAAACCTTAACGTTTTTTTCAGCAGAAAATTGCTGGTAGTTAATTTTACTTTAGTTAGAAACGCATAAGAAGAATTAGATTGACAGCAAAATAATGCAATGCACCTTTCCTTAATTACGTTTCCCGGAAATGCAATTTACTTAAGAGGTTCTCTTGGGAATCTGAGACCGGCGGTAGGAGAATTATTTCACTCCCGTTAAACGAAACGTGGGAACGTTTTAATTAAGTAATTGAAATTACATTGTGAATTATTCAATTATACTAGGAATATGATCATAAGCATTACAACCTGCACTCACCCCCCCTGATAGAACACAATTCAAACGCAATATAAGTTCAAAGGACTTTCCCCGCATGCGATGTATCTTAATAAGACAAATCCTAAAAACAAAAGTATAAAATTATGTTGGATATCTACAAAGGAATAGTCCTTAGCTTTATTTAGGCGTTTTTTTAAGAAAAGTGGGTGAAACAACAGATTCCCTAAGTTCCCATATACAAGGTCATACGTTTATTTATATATAATATTTATTTTTATGACATGAACTGATTTATGCAGTCGCATACAAACTACATCGATTTATCAATGCCTTCCATACAGAATTCTTAGTGTTAGAGAGAGAGAGACGAGAGAGAGAGGAGGACACAAGGATTTCTTGGGGGGGGGGGAGGAAAGAGAAGAGAGGAAGAGAGAACAGGGCGGGTTTGGCGGCGGGGGGGGGGGGGGGTGGGTTGAGACTCATTCCAGACAAAACTCGAATCACAAACATCTGAGTTGTGTACGAAGTCATGATCGACGTTAACTCATAAACGTAAGTAAGGTATTTGTAACTGACATCTACCATATTCATGAGACAGAAAATAACGACTCCAAACGAGGGACGTTAATAAATAAAAGAAGATATTGCTGAAATACTGTGACGAAATGCATCGTTTCAGTGATAAAGATAACGGGCCTTGACGTTTAGACCTTTGATCTCAGCTGTTTTGAAAGCGAGTAATCGTGCTTTTCCAACAAGTTTTATTTTATAACTGACGTAAATGGATATTGCGTTCTCTCTCTCTCTCTCTCTCTCTCTCTCTCTCTCTCTCTCTCTCTCTCATTACTGACAAAAAGTTACAACGGTAGTATGGTCAGTGCCATTTTGGTTCTTGGCTATTTCACTCTATTATGGACAAAAGAGGGAACAAAACAGTAAATATATCATCTTTACATTAATCAGAGCTATTTCATATGGTGAGATTATTACACTTCCAGAAAAATTTCGTTTTGAAATCGAAGTTGCTTGCTATTCTTAGACGAAATGGTTTCACTGAATATTTCTTACAAATATAGCCTTAATATTTTACCCAGCTGATACTAACTCATGGCACAATATTTTGTATTACGGCGCCGTATCGATCACTAATCGACACCGAGTATTTGTTATACTGTTGGACGCAACCTCGCATAAGTGCGGAAGGGAGGATTCTGAGAATGCTTACAACCTAGATTAGGAAGTAAAATGGAGAATATTAGAGTGTCGATGCAAACAAAACTCAAATTGAAGAGTCCGGAATGGGAACAAAAAGCATCAGTTTCGAACGTGACCGACTTGGTTGATAATTGAGTGTCACCAGAGATATTCAGGATTGCACTGTTTGTCTGGAGTATGACGGATGTTAAAGCGCTTAAAACATTGCTCCCCTTAGTGGCATACTGGACTAATACAGATTTTTTTAGAGAAAAATAAGTATAAAATAACAACAGCCCAGATGAAGGGGAAATTGATGATTGTGACCGTTTGTGATGAGCCTCTCCATTTAATTAAATAAGGAGAATCGAAAGAAGAGGGAGAATGACAGTGAAATACGACGATCAGGGTCTGGAGCGCGCTGGAAAGAAGTGCTGTTCATAGGCCGGAAAATTGATAGAGATCTCAAAGACTGAGATGGTCTAGGCAAGTGATTGATAGTGCAGAAATTCAATCAACAAAATAGATTTTATATAGGGAAGCGTCAGGGCACCGCCCCTCGGGAATGCCTTGTGAGAAGGGATAAACGACACAGATGAGAACTCTCACTAAATGGGTATTCAGGGGTAATATGTAGAAGAAAAAACAGAGTGACGTAAGTATCAGACACTCACCACCACTGGTGTAAAACCAGTCATTAATCAAACGTTGATGATAAATACCTCATCATGATATGGTTTGCTTCTCTCTCTCTCTCTCTCTCTCAAACACGCACACACATTTATATATATATATATATATATATAATATATAATATATATATATATATATATATAATATATATATATATATATATATATATATATATATGCGTTATATGTACATATACGTGTGTGTGTATATTTAATTTTTCTTAGGCTTCCATTATTGGGCTTTTATGCGCAAACACCTTTTTAAGCAAGAGTTGCATAACCATTAAACAAATATCACAAAAACCTATCAAATATGTATATTCCTCGGCTGTACTGTTAAACATACAGATGCATACATGTAAATTATTTCGTCTCTTTTTTTTGCCGTTACATAGTTTCTAGGTTATATAGAAAATAATCTTATAACATCATAACGATCTCCAAAATACTTCAGGTGCAAGATTAAATTTTAGTCGCATCTGAAGAAAAACATACCTCATTGAAAAGTGAGTAGTCAGTGTTATGAAAAATGAATTCATTGTAATTTCCCATAGATTAGTTAGATATAAACACTTAATTACGCTTTCTGTTAAACTGCAAATTAAAATTCCTTTCACGAGACAAGTGATCGTTCCGTGTTCTGACGCAGATAGCTGCCTCAGAATTCACTGCTTAAAATATTAAAACTTTCAATATTAAGTCAGAAACAAGACGACTGAAAACACAGACCAGGACCCCGTCGACAAACAAACTTTGGATAAGAGAATGAATTATGACGGATTTCAGAGCTGTTCAACAAGTAAATTCGATTTGAAAGGGCAGTGACTGAATCATATGCAATTGCTAATGAAATATTATCTGACCGCGGAAATAAAAAGATTGTTATGTTGATATGTAATTTATCATACAGATTAGGTATAAGGAGAGAATGGAAGTCAGGGATAATGCAACCTAAATAGATAAATAGATAATGAACTTTATAAATTTAAAAGTAACCTTAAGTTTGTGTTTTTCATGGTTTATAAAATCAAACTGAACTTAACAGAAAATCCAATAATATTTTAAAGACGATGCCATAACATTCATATGCAGTTTTAAAACAACATAAAGGAAAGACAGTTGGTAAGTATGTGGAAGTGATAAGTAAATGAATACACAAATCAATTCAAATAATAAGGTAGTAAATATTTGATTATATACCAAATAGATTAACAACAGCTTTTTGGCGTTAAGCCTCATTCGTTAATTTCCCTGAATTTCTCCAAATTATTTTACATTAGGCATACACATTC